>NW_006399859.1:1982764-1994955 GCF_000299155.1 Elephantulus edwardii
GACATTCAGATGGCTAACAAGCACATGAAGAAATGCTCAAAATCCCTAGCCCTATTATTTTTTTTAAACTTAGAGTAGAGAAGATAGTCATTATGATAAAAACTATCACATTTTAATAAAAAACCACACAAGATTCTGGTTTTTTAATATTTAAAAAGTGTAGATAAAAGCAGAGTTCTAAATTCCTTAGTTTTCAAGCTCAAAATAAAAAAGAGTTGATTCTAATTATATTTGAAGATCTCCATTTTGTAAGCTTTCCTTAGTTCCTGAAAGCCTGAGGTGGACGGATCACCCTTTTCTAAAGCCCAGGCCCAAGGCACAAGGCCACCTAAGTCAGCACCGTGTGTCAATAAGTCATAGAAGAAAGAAAAGAGATTGCCATAAGAGAGGGAGGACCTAAGGCTGGGAGAGGCATAGCACTGGACGAAAACCCCAGGCCAGCCTTCTTTCAGGGCTGACACCATTGGCCTCAGTTCAGGCTATGAACGTGTATGGTCTCAGCCCACCTCCACATCAATGCCTACACTTAAACAGCAGAGCCCTACGTACACACAGCCTCCAGAGTTGTTGGTTGGAATGTTCCTTGGGTTCAAACCCATCTAGGGACCAAACTGTAAACCTTGCAACTTTTTAAAACAAGTTAATCAGAAGTGAGGGTGGTTGAAGGTTCACCTTTTTAAATAAGGTAAATAGAAAAGAGAATTTTAGTAAAATGGAGGGGCTTACTCTTTTATTTTCAGGTGAGATGTGATACTGGCCAGTTGAACGGAAAATGCCAAGAAGCTTCCTCATGATGACAGCATAAAGTAAACAGAGCTACTACAGGCCCCTTTCTCTTCTCTCCTTTGAGATTTGACTGTCTTTCAATTCTGGGGTCAAGCTCTCACAGCCATTGCTGTGTTCAGCCTAGGTTCTAACTCTATCATCTTGATTATGACTTCTTCATTGTCACATGCTTTACTTTCCTCATCAGTAGGGAGCTCTGGTGGCCTGGTGGTAAGAAGCTGTACTGCAAGCCCAAAGGCATGTAGTTCAAATCCACCAACTGCTCAAAGGAAGAAGATAGAAAATCTGCTCCCATGTAATTTACTGGTCTGAAAACATGCTGAAAGGTCAGCTGTGGGTCAGTTCCGACTCAATGGCAAACAATAACAGCAACAAAAGGAGACTAACGTATGTCTACCTCATAAAGAATGCATTAAACACTAAAGATGGAAAATCGGATGGATTGTGGGAAGATATCAAGGATTTAATACATGAAGAGAGCAAAAGATCAGTACAGAGACAAGGGAGGGGGAAAATAGAAAAAATATTTCAGAAGAGACTCAAAAAATTGCACTAGAATGTGTTGTTGTTAGGTGCCTTCGGGTCAAGTACAACTCCTCTGTTTTGCAAAACTTCCATCTTTCCAAGTATGATATAATTTCCCAAAGAATAGTCTCTCCTAGCAACACAGAGACCAAAACAAAGGGAAGAAATGCTGAAGTAAAAGAGATTAACAGATTTCAAAAGAAAGTTAAAAATGGAAAAAAATGCAAAGTATTATAATGAAATGTGCAAAGAACTGGAGTTAGAAATGAAAATGGAAGAACATCCTCAGAATTTGTCAAGTTGTAAGAGCAACTTGAAAAAACAAATTCAAGCTCTAAGTGTCATACTGAGTTGTGTTACAGAGTTGTAATCCTATGAATAAAAACTTGAATAATATAGGAAGCATCAAAAGAAAGAAGATTCTCCTGTGCCAGGACTGGTAATGTAAGCTCAGCAGGTAGCAGGCTGTCCATACTCTTTTTCTTAAATTATAAACTGTTGTTGTTGTTGTTATGTACCTTCAAGTTGGAACTAACTCATAGCTGACTCTCAAGAGAGTTTTAAGAGGTAATAAATGGCATGGAAGGAGATTGTTCATTTTTTCCCATGAAGCAGCAGCTGGTGGATTTGAACTGCATGTCTTTGCTCTGGCAGCACAACTACTTACCACGAAACCACCAATACTCCCTTGTCCTACACTAGTTAGAGAGCTCTTGTGGTATAGTCTGTAGGAAGTTGGCAGCCCAAGGTCAGATACCTCTGGCAGTGTGAATCTAGAGGCCCTGAAGCAGAAAGGTGGGTAGTCTCCCATTAGTATCATTTACAGTCCCTGAAACCTGAGTCACTCAGAACCAACTTGGCAGCAGCTCGTAAGTGAGATGATGAATAAAGCAGCAACATTTTTCTACGAATCTTGAATTTTCTGATTAGTGCTAATAAATTACAAATGTGGGGCTGCTATTGTTAAGTGCCGTAGTAGATGACTCTTAGCGACCCTATGAATGAAAGACCTGAACATATGTATAGCTTTCATAGTTTTTCCAAGTGCATAGGGTTTCCCAAAGTGGATGCCACTCCTGCTTCCAAACTTGTTTAATTGGAGAGCTCCACCAAACACTGTCCACCATGAGTAACCATTATCACATTTGACACATCAGTGTCACAGTGTACAGCACCACAAAAACCATGAGTTACCTCTGTACAGCAAATGGACAGACCAGTGCTATGTCATTTAGAAGAATGTCTGACCAAAAACAATTAAAATCTGCCTGAGGCCCGCTGAATAAAATCACCCACCTTTGGCTTGGTAGCATCACTTTCTGTCTACTAGGCCAACTGAGCTTCCTCTATGTTGTTGTTAAAAACAACATCAACAACTTAATTTATACTAACCCATTGAATCAACAAAATGCTTCCTATATTATTGTGAGACATCAAGTTGACTACAGCTCACAACAACCCCATGAACAATGGATCTGAATTGTGCCCTAGCCTGTCACCATTCACATCATCTCTGTTAGACTTGAGCCCATTGCTATAGTCACTGTGTCAATCCGTTTCAACAAGGGTCTTCCTCTCTTACTCTGACCCTTCACCTTTCCAAGCATGATATCATTTCCCCAGGACTGGACTCTCCTAATGACATGCCCAAAGTATGGGAGATGAAGCTCCACAATCTTTGCTTCCAAGGAGCACTCTGGCTGCAAATTCACCAGGACATAATAATTTCCTTTAAAAGAATTGGCAGAGCTGTTTATTATGCAGTGGAGGTTAAAGATGCCCCAAATTTCCAACTTTTCCAGACAGCTTTATCCCTCCATTCTCTCTAACATCAATTATTTTATTGAGGTGCTCAAGTACTTATTACTCCCCCTTTTTATTCTCTCTTCTCATGGTAGGTGTTGTGGCTGCTGCAGCATCTCACAGCACTCATGAGCTCTCAAGGATGTGGAGGCTAGCAAGTCTCAAACCTGGGAGTCAAATGTCAAATTAGAGTTTCCCTCCATTAATGGAATTGCAAGGCTAACACACTCAAATCACCAGGTCTGAGTTTTGGGTCACAAGACTTCAGAATCTGTCAAATCAGGTCAGAAGGTAATTTGCAAGCTCAGAAATTAGATATCAGGTGATAGCAAATCAGAGAAAGAGAAAAAAATTTTGCTATAACATTTTGCCATTTTCTTGAGGAAATATAAGCATCTTGAGCAAGATGGTATGAGGTGAAAAACAGTAGTACCGAAAGTGGCTGGGATAAATATTGTGACTTTAGTAAAGTGTGAATTTAAGAAACATCTACATTTAATTCTATCACATTAATTTAAGAGACAACTCACTTCTAAATGGGACTGTAATCGCAGGCATAGAGCTAGAATTTGTATTATATCACCAAATAAAAGGTAATCATATCAGATTTTTAAAAATAGAGAATTAAAAATAATTCCATAACTTCCAAATTGCATAATCACATAACTATTCAATGACGGAAAATTACGGCCCAGTTAAGTTAACACATAACCTTAGTCATTAGGACAGCAACCAATTCCTTGGTGAACCCTAAGTACCCTATTTATCTGATAACACCTAATCATTGTGTGAGAGTCAGAAAGACTATGGCAAGAAAGGTCATATTAAAGAAGTCACCAAAGTACAGTGATGAAATAAGATGGATTTAATTTTTGTTGATCTTTCAACAAAAGTTATCATCTCCAAAGAGAGTGTTGTTGTTGTTGTCATGTGCCATCGAGTCACTTGTGACTCATTGCCACCGTAAACTCTGCTCTGTCCTGTGCCAATCACACTGCCTCCAACACACCCATCCCGATTATCCCAGTCACTGAATCAATCCACCTCATAGAGGGCCTTCCCCTCCTGCGCCGTCCCTCCATCCTCCCCAGCATGATGTCCCTCTCCAAAGACCTGTCTCTCCTTACAACATGTCCAAAGTATGTTAGACGGAGCCTCAGAATCCTTGCCTCCAAGGAACCATCCAGTTTAACCCTTTCCAGGACAAATCTGTTTGTTTTCCTAGCAGTCCATGGTATTCTCAATACTCTTCTCCAGCACCACAGCTCAAAGGCATCAATTCTCCTTCTATCCTCCTTGGTCATTGTCCAACTCTGATTCATAACAAGTGATTGTGAAGACCACGGCCTGTATCAGGCGGACCTTAGTCTCCAGAGAGACACCATTGCTCTTCAGTACTTTGGAGAGGTCCCTAACAGCAGACTTTCCCATGGCAATGCGCTTTTTAATTTCCTGGCTACTGGTGCCAAGAGAGTTGACTGTGGAGCCAAGCAAACTAAAGCTGTGAACAATCTCAATCTCTTCACCATCCATCCTGATGCTGCCAATTAGTCCAGTGGTGAGAATCTTTGTCTTCTTGACATTGAGCCTCAATTCATATTGGAGGCTGCAGTCCTTGACTCTCTACAGCAGGTGCTTCAGGTCCTCAGTTTCAGCAAGCAGGGTAGTGTCATCTGCATAACACAGATTGTTGGTAAATCGTCCACCAATCTTGACCCCACATTTCTCCTCATAGAGCCCAGCCTCCCAGATAATCTGTTCTGCATATAGGCTGAAAAGGTATGGAGATAGGATGCATCCCTGGTGTACGCCCTTCCCAATTTTGAACCATGCAGTGTTCTCTTGCTCTATTCTGACGACTGCCTCCTGGTCCAAGTATAGGTTTCACATTAAAAAGATCAAGTGTTCTGGGATTCCTATTCTTCTCAGAATCAGCCACAGTTTGTTATGCTCCACACAGTCAAACACCTTTGCATAGTCGATGAAACACAGATAGACATCCAAAGATAGTACTAACTTTAATTTTGTTTCTGGTAGATGTCATCAAAGGGCTCCAAATCATACTGAACCAATGTGTAACAGAATGAAACCCTGTCAGGACCTGTACTAGCCTCACACACTCTCCTTTACCTAAAACCATTGTTGTAGGCACTGTTGTATACCATCAGGTAGGAGATGACTCATAGCTGACCCTCCAGAATATTTCCAGAGGCACTTAATCAGACAGGAGGAGATTGGCCATCTTTCTTCGGCAGAGCAGCTGGTGGATTTGAAACTTGTGCCTTCAGGATTGCAGTGCAACTTCTTACCACTGTGCCACCAGAGCTCCCTATAGGTAGAAGTAGGTACTCAGTTCATCTCTTTGAGGATTTTCCTATTTCCCACTTACCCTGTCCACTCTTCCAAGCATGATGTCCTCCAATGACTGTCTTGTCCTAA
Source organism: Elephantulus edwardii (assembly GCF_000299155.1). NCBI lineage: Eukaryota > Metazoa > Chordata > Mammalia > Macroscelidea > Macroscelididae > Elephantulus > Elephantulus edwardii. The sequence continues at coordinate 1,988,318 of NW_006399859.1, forward strand.
TAACATGCCCAATGTATATGAAATGAAGACTTACCATCCTTCCTTCTAAGGAGCACTCTGCCTACACTTCTTTCAACACAGATTTGTTTATTCTTTTGGAAATTCATGGTAAATTCCATAATCTTTGACACCACTGCATTTCAAAGGCATTGATTCTTCTTTGCTCTTCCTTGTTCTTTGTCCAACTTTCACATATATATGAAGCAATTGAAAACACTGTGGCATGGGTAGCTTTTTCCCAAAATGATTACTCCTTGGAAGGGTGTTTTTCCTTCATGTTTATATTTCTGAAAAATAGCAAAGTTGCTTTATAAATCTACTGGAGTTCCAATGAATGTCTCTGTGTGTGTATGTTCATAGGAGGGAGAAGAGTCTTATAGTATGCAAGTGAAAATAGGAAAAAAAATATTGTCCTGATTCCACCTTTTTCAGGGTTTCATAAGCTACTTTTCAAGTGAGAAAATAAAAAGAACATGAATCCCTCCAAATGCTTTACCTGAGACGATAAAGGAATGGACTGGTCTTCAGCAAAGGTGCCATCTGTATAGGCTTTTTGTCAAAGCTAGAACTGCTGTCTGACATCCTGAAAATATAATAAAAGAAGTAATCTTGAAATAAGGTCACAGATAAAGTATTTAATATCCAAAAAGCCTACAGACCCAGTAAGATTGAGAGCTCATAATCAAATGTAATTTTCAATAGATAATTGTGCCATTAAAATCGGGAAAGGTCAAATTCAGAAAAGTATGAGAGGAAAAGGAAAAGGTCTTAGGTCAGAACCTCATCAAGCAGCCCATTAACACTTTAAGACTATTGCAAGCTATGCCAACGATATTACACATTGCTTGTTTCTTTCCTTGCCAGGAGTTCTTTGGAAACAGAGAAATTTCCTGTTTTCTCACAATCTGGGCAAAGAGGATTTAGTTTAAAAGATTCATCCTTATTTTTAATTTTTTTTTTTTTAGTCACCTTAGCTCTCTCAGCATCCTGGGGCAACTTCTAAAATGATAAAGAATCTTGTACTCTTTTTTTTTTTTTCCAAACAGCAACAACAAAACCCACAACAAACAAAACACTTCAGGATTCTACCTGGCAATTACTGAGTGTCTAATTAATGATTATTAAGCTGAGCTAGATTGAAGTAGGAGGGTAGTAAATCTATCAGCCTGTTTTTGTAGTTTAGGATTATCTTAATTTGCATTTGAATACTGGCTCAAAATTTACCTTGTGTGCAGCCTTGGGCAAGTCTTTGAACTTCTATTCTTTCATCCTTGTTATCCCCAGATAACACCTACAATGATGAACTGCTAAAACGATTAACTAAAATAATTTATGTGAAGTGATTGTCTCAGGGCTCATTAAGTGCTTTCTGACTGACCCTTGTTAATGATAGTCATCACACAACACATAGTGGCTTAGAATGGTGCATTTCCTTGAGGGAGCCAGGGTTCATCATTTAAATCCTGGAGACTTCAAATGAGAATATTACTTTCTTTACACATGGATTAAAAGAAAAAAAAAGAAGGAGAATGCTACAACTTTAATGTATGGGCAAAGGATCAGTGATTGTAATCCAGGTTAACACTCCTGCTGAAAGAGTATAATATCACTGTCACCATAGACCCAAATCCTGGTACTACTACCTAAACTCAAAACTAGGAACCTATGGCCTAAGACTTCTTAGAGATTTATCTTTTGTACACACATTTGCATTTATGAGATTAGACTTTGTTTCAAAGGAAATAAAAAAAACCCCAAACCCACCCAACGGGCACTCAGTTTATCATGACCACCATCTTTCACCAACTTGAGAGAAATATTACTATACTCTAAATCTTCCTCTGAAAAAAAGTACAATCCAATTTCTACAGCAGAGAGCAGCATAAATGAATTCTGTTCATAAGAATTCTGAAATATAAAGTCTGTATGCTCACTGTTTGAGGAGATTGGGTACTAATGGATTTTCTATTGCACATCTTCTAATGAATATATAAAGTCCCCTGCTCATGGGGACTATAAACCAGAGCTAATAGATGGCATTGGAATGGCTTGAGCACTCAGGGCTCAGAGGACAGTGACAGTTTTCACATGACCCTGCAATTTCCCCTTTTTATTACTGAAGTTACATAGCGAATAACTTCTTACTGAAACTAGATGTTTATTTCAACATAGGACATCCATATCCTATTTGCCTGTTGTTTCCATTTTGATGTAGTTTTTTTAAAATTTTATATTCAGTTTAATATTTTAATTTAATTTAATACTTTAATATTCAGTTTAAGTGCTAAAACATTTTTTTTCTTAAATGAAAACATTGAAGCAAGAAGAAATTACCCATCCTTTGTTTATTCCTAAGCATATAATTTTACACATAGGATTCTGTAAAATTCTGTGATTGGATTCCTTCTTCTGCTTAACATTTCTTTTTTTAAAAAAAATAATTTTAATGAACATTTACAGAGATTTTTGATTTTCATTAATTCATTGCTGCACTCCTCTCCCCGCCCAGTCCTCCCGCCCCAAGTTCATTCCTCTCTTTTAAAAGTAAAAGAAACACTTTCTCTCTGGTACACAATCCCCCCAACCCTCCCACCGCCCCAAGTACATTCCACTATGCAACCTTAATTGTGGACTCTTGTGATAACCATAATACTCTATCATACATCGCTTTTAAAATATTCATTCCCTCATCTGTTTCAGTGAGGAGTCTCTATTTCACAAACATTGGCATCGAAGCATTTGACTCTCTTCCTTTATTTGTAATAGGTCTTCAGAATTCCCTTGCTATGAGACACAATAATTGTAGAGTGATCACTAACAGCTAACTAGATCTATAACAGACAAATTGCTCTTCTAAAAATCTATCAGGACAGGTCCCCCATAAATCACATTCATTTTCTGAATGCAAGTGGATGTTTATATTTTATCTGTGTTGTCATATATAATGAAATAATTTGTATTGGAAAGGGTGAGTGACTCAGGGAACAGGCAAAGCATTATATCTGTTAAGCAGTTACTGTGCCCCAAAGGCACGTGGTTCAAAGCCACCAGCTACTCTGTGGGAGAAGGATGGGCAATCTCCTCCAAGGCAATTAAAACCCTCCAGAGGGTCAGCTATAGGTGGATTCCGACTCTACCTTATACAACAACAACAACAACAATGCTCAAGCATTATGCTAAACACTATAGATACATATGCTTATTCAATCCTATGAGTCAAGTAATAATCTAATACTTTCTAAATACATAATATTTTAAATATGTAATTAGGTTGTTTACCACAGAAATAATATTAGATATTCTTTTTTTTAAATAGTTATATTGGTACCCAAACAATTCTCCCCATTTGCCCTCTTAAGTGTTCTTTGTTGTTAGTGCTTTTGAAACCTACTCAGCACTGACCCTTCAGCAGGTTTTTAGAGGCAGTAAATCATTCGCACAGGAGGAGATTACCCGTCTTTCTTCCATGGAGCAGGTGGTGAATTCAAGCCTTCTGCATTTGGGTTGGGAGCACAGATCCTTACACTAGGCCACCAGAGCTTATATGTTAGAAGTTGTGCTACTAACCCAAGGGCAGCACTTTTCTTATGATTCAAGTTTACCAGTGACTCTGAGGGAGAACCATGAATAATCCCATCCCATGTGATTTACTGCTCCAAAAACCTGCTGGAGAGCCAGCTAGGAGTCAGTTTTGTCTCAACAGCACAAAATAACAAATGGTGGAGAAAAATGGGCAATGACCTCTCTTATGATTACAACCTCAAAAAAAAATCCACTGGAGAGTCAACTATTTGTTGATTCCAACTCCACAGTAATGAGTTTGAGCTCTATCCATATAACATGGAAATGTTGGAACAACCACAAGGGAGCATAATTTTCCCTAGGTGGTGAAAAAATATTTTAATTTTACTATAATACATTTAGGGAAAACTGGTGTCCTAGTGGCAACACGCTTCACTGTAATCCCGAAGACACCAATCCACCAGCTGCTCCAGGGGAGAAAGATGGGCAATCTCCTCCTATGTGATTAACTGCTTCTGAAAACTCTCTGGAGGGTCAACTCTGACTCTTATGGTACACAACAACAACAACAACAACAACATAATACATTAAGGGAGCTTAGAAGGCCTAGTGGTGGTAAGAAGCTTACTTCCAACTAAAGATAGGTGGTTCAAATCCATCAGCTGCTTTGCAGGAGATAAATGGACAATCTCCTCCAATGTGGTTACAGCCTCTGAAAACCTACTGGATGGTCAGTGAGAAGTGAATTTCTACTCGATGGTATGTAACAACAACAACAACATAATGTGTTTAGAAGTTAGTAGACTACACAGTGTATGCACATGCACACACACTTCTTTAAAGGTATCTCATCTAACATTTATGCCAAGTTAAGTCACAGTGTGTCCCTGTGTATGATGAAATTTTAAATCCTCATCAGTTATATGCTACACTCTGACTAACAAAAGGTTTTTAGAGCCAGAAAATAAAAAAAAAATTCTACATTAAATGTATATTAAAATTGAGCATGCGTCCACATTTTCTAAAGTTTAAAATATAGGAAAAGTGTATCTTAAAACTGAAGTTATTTAATCACTTACTGAAAAATAGTCTAATTGGACTGTTTCCATCTTAGGCAGTTAAATTAAGGTCTAGATTTAATTACTATTCCAAGTAAGCTCAGTTTTATTGGTTATTTTATTATCTTATTGAACAGTGTATTTTCACGTAAAAAAATAAAACTCAGTAAAGAAGAAGAGTTAATAAATGAGCCCAGCTGTAGTTTGCTTATCACTTATTGAAAAATTTCCTTAATTCAAGGGAAAAAATATATGACCATTCTAGATGCCAGGAATAGTTTTATTTAGTCTAAGCTCATATTGTGATATATAAAATTAAGATGTTCATCCTATGTTCATTGACACAGTGAATGCAGTAATGGGCTCAAACATGTCACAAATGATGAGGATGACACAGGATTGGACAGGGTTCAGATCTGCTGTTCATAATGTCACCAAGTGATACTCCACTCAGTGGCACCTACAACAACTTGTACCTGAAAGTGCATAACAACTTTTTTTCTTATATTAAAAAGGGGAAGCATTCAAAACATTCTGCTTCTTTATCTATGTATAGATTTCATGTAAAATCACCATCGAGTTGAATTGTGACTCAGAGACATTCCATAGTAATGGAAGGGTAGGGAACTGTCCATCTTTCTTCCAGTGGGGGCCTGGTAGATTCAAACCACCAGAGACAGAAAGTCTTTGTGTTAGTGGTATAACTCACTACTGGCTACATCAACAAAGCTCCTATATATTAAGAAATATGGCTTCCAGACCCATGGCTGCTAATAGCCTTCACTTAGAAAAATCTCATAAAAAATTCTTTTTTCCCCCTTTCTCTTTCTCCCCAACCCCCTCTCTTTCTCTCTCTCTTCCTCTCCTCCCCTCTCCTCTCCTCTCACCTCCCCTCCCCACCCCTTCCATCCCCACCCCTCTCCTCCTTTCCCCTCCCCTTCTCTTTCTCTCTCCCTCCTTCCCCCACCATTGCTATTGAGTCAGAACAAACTCATAGATGACTCTCCACAAGTTTTCAAAGGCTGTAAATCACAACAGACAGGATTGACCATGAAGTCATTGTTGGATTCCAATTGCCTGCCATTGGGTTGGACTCAGTTGCTTATCCACTAGGCCAGGAGAACTTCCTAGATGATTATCATTACCCCTTTCAAATGTAAAAAAAAGTAGTGGAAGACAGAGATGATTAGCACTTAGTATTTGTAATACTAGGTTCCACAGTCTACTAGCTATGCAGAGTTGTCCATTCAATTTTAGGTACATTTAGATAATTTGTTGTTATTGTTAGGTGCTATAGAGTCAAGTACAGCTCATATTAACCCTATGAAAAGCAGATTTGAACCTTGTTCTATTAACTGGCTCAGGCTCTTAAGTTTTAACCACAAACTTATCAAAAAAAGAATTTTCCTCCTTATCCTATGAAGATGTAAACACAAATTACAGACACAGTCCTTGGCATGTCGACCAGTCCATGCCAGGAAATTTGGAGGACAGCTGCCTAGCTATATCATTGGAAGAGATCCTTATTAACTCCCATTCCCAAGAAAAGGAACCAAGTAGAATGTGGAAATTACAGAACAATACCATTAATAAATATCACATGAAAGCAAAATATTGCTAAAGACCATCTAAAAATGGCTGGAACAGTACATTGACAAGGAACTACCAGAAGTTCAACTATGCTGATGTTGAATCTATACCTAGACAAAGAATCTGTTGCCTGAATAGAGCAAGGGAACACATTATAGTTTAAAATCAGGAAGGGTGTGCATCCAAGATGTATCTTTTCTCTATAACTATTGTGCTGGTAACCCAAAGGAACATGGTTTGCATCCACCAGCTGCTCTGCAGAAGAAAGATGGACAAGCTCCTCCTGTAAGATTTACTGCCTCTGAAAGCCTGCTGAAGGGTCAGCTACGAGTCAGTTCTGAGCCAGTGGTACCTAACAATTAACAACATTCAACTTCTATGCTAAGCAAATAATGAAATTGTGTTCTAAACAATGGAACATGACATTAGAAACAGAGGAAGACTCATCAACAACCTACATTTTGCAGA
>NW_006399859.1:1995525-2001750 GCF_000299155.1 Elephantulus edwardii
TGAAATAATGACTGCAAGAATGGGATCAAGTATGTCAGAATCTGAGAATGTCACAGGATAGGAAGACTCAGAGTGACCTTATGATCAATAGACCTGAACCCTGTCCTATTCTGTGCCATCTTCATCATCTTGGACACACTTGAGCCCATTGCTGCAGTGCCTAAAATGCTTTAACTTGAATGTTTTAGACCTGTGCTGTCTTTGAGACCCAGATTCTTTTTGCTGGAGCAACATTAACATCATATCCCATTACTTCTTATTTTTATCTTTCAACATTCACCTACTACAAACACACAGATATACGCCTTAGTCATGCCTCACTTCATGTCTTGCTGAAAACTGATTGTCTGTTGGGAAAAGACATTAAAATGTCTTTGTCACAATACCTGTTTATACAGTTCCATTTACTGCTCCCCAGGCAGTAGTAGCTTATGGAGTTGCTGTTTAATCACTTCCTGCCTAACATGACAGGAGTTCTTTGCAAGCCCAAGCAGAAATATCTGCCATGAAGAAGAGGTCAAGATGCTGAATGGGCCGATACCACATCTCTCAGAGGGTAATTTTCTCTCAGAGCTGATAGTTTCTTGCTCCTAGAAAGAACGTGCGCTTCCTTTGAAAATGTCTTCCAAATTGAAGTTTAAAAACCCACATCAGGCAAAAGACAAAATGAACAGGAAATATTATCGGAGATTTCCTGTGCCTCTGATTTTTTATTTCCATTTGCTTTGGTAATTGGAAGGTGGAACAGATGGTGACAGTCTCATAGAGTACAATGTGCCCATTAAAAGAGCCCGTTCTGCCAAAAAATTTTTCACAAGCAATGGATGCATTAGAAGAGATTGTGGCTTTAAAATGCCAGTGATGAGCTCTGTGGGACAGCCGGTTCTGCAGCAAGTAGAGTGGGTAGTTTGTGCCTCTTAGATGTGGACTGTTTTGTGCAACTTGTGATGCTAGTTGCAGTCTGCAAAGGAAGAGAAGGGAGACATAAAAGTGGGCAACTGGATTTGACTAGTTCATTAGCAGAAACTGCAGCCTGTTAGTGATCCCAGATGTTTCCCTCATGAGGTTAACATCTCCCCAGGTAATGTCCTATTCTGACCGCACCAGAGAACCAAGAATAACCCAAGCTATGTGTAAAAATCTACTGCCATGGAATCAATTCTGACTCCTATTGAACCTATACAATAGAGTAGAAATGCCTCAAATCATTACTAAGACCATAATCTTTATTGCTTCATCTTCCTCCCAACTGGTGGGTTTGAAACATTGACCTTCCAGTTTGCAGCAGAGTGATGGAATCCCCGAACAATGAGAGCTCTCAAACTTTGTGTGGGCTTTTGTCTTAAATTGATCCCTCTAGAAAAGAAAAACCAATGAAGTATATGAGTGTGTGTGGAAAGGAAGAGAAACATTTAAAGAAAATAGTTCACATAGTTGTAGAAGTCGGCAAGTTCCAAGTCCATGTGTCAAACCTCAGGAGAAAGGCCTCTGGGGTTACTAATCTATCCAAGATTGTGAAAGAGAGCCAGAGACTGTGGACTTTGAAGGTTGAAGAGTGAAAGGCAGCAGACAGGACATTGGTTTAAGTGCAGAGATGACAAACCCGATACTGGAGGAAAAAAATCAGCTTAATAGATTTTCCAGAGTACATACGTATTTTCCATTCAGGGCACACATCTGATTAGAGTCTTCATCATATAAGGCTTATTATATTGCTATTATATAACTGCTGCTAATTCTAGATACAGGAGAGGCCCTAGAATGAATGATGTAATTGTTGATGACAGAGGGATCTTAGCTAAAAGCAGAACATACTAGAAAAATGATCCCTTTTGTTTCATTGACTGTTGATACTGATCTACTCCATATAACTTCCACAGATACAGTCAGATTCCTATGCCTTTCATCTGATGTCGTCCACATATAAAGTCATCATTGTGATTTTTTTTATAAAAATTAATTGTGATGAATAAATCATTGATCAAACAAAATGGAATCATTTTCTTTCTGGCCTCATTCTGTCAACAAGTCCATATTTACCAACTACCTTCCTTCTTCATTGCTTCCAACTTTTGCATTCCAATCACCAATAATCATTAACACATCATGATGGTGTATTTGGTCAATTTCAGACTGCAACATTTTATAAATATCTTTAACTTCCTCCTCCTTCTTTGTTCTAGCTGTTGGTGCGTATTTTTTAATAATGGTTCATATTAGCAGGTCTTCTTTCTGTGTATGTGGATAATATCCTATCACTGACAACATTTTAATTCATGTTAGAAGTTGAAATTGTCTTTTTAACCATGAATCTAACACCATTCTTCTTCAATTTTTCATTCTGGTCATAGAATAACTACCATGTGATTGTCTGATTCAAAGTGGCCAAAGCCAGTCCACCTCATCTCACTAGTACTTAGAATGTAGATGTTCATGCATTCCATTTTTTATAACTTCTAGTTTTCCAACATTCATACTTCATGCATTTCATGTTCCAACTATTAAAAGATGTTTATATTTCTCCTCATTTTGATTGATTTCTAATCTAGACTCTACTTCTAATTCTGCTGTGTTCATAGGGTGGTGTTTTGTTTTGTTTTGTCTTTTTTGGTTGGTTTTTTTTTTTTTTACAAACTTATAAAAAGGCTTTTTTTAAGTAAAACTTTTAATTTTAATTGTGATTTTAATAAAAGTTTACAAAAAAGTTAGATTTCCATTCATTCATTGCACATTTTACCCCTTCTTCCTCCCTTCCCCATCCCCAAGTTGACTTTTTTGGTACTAGTTTATTTACAAAATTCAACTACATTGTTTTTAAGTACAGATTCTTCCAGTTTCCCTCAGCCCCCCACCCATCAAACTGTACAACTTCCTGACTAATCTCCCCCTCCCTCTGCACATCCTCATCCCTCTGCTTCCACCCTCCGCTACTCCCCTTAGATCTTTATGCTCATTCTACAACAATGGCTTTATACAATATTTGACATCGCAATTGGGGAGGAGACTAAGAAAGATGGGATAAATAATGTGTACTGCATTGAAACAGATGAGAGAGAGAACTGTTTAAAAGGGATATATGATTAGATATAATTGTTATGACAGGAGTCTAGAACCAAGGTAACATAGTGGAGTGGACTTGGGGGGAGGGATTGAATAACAATAAAAGAGCTTCTTTTCTTTTTACTTGTCAAAAAGAAAAGTGAAAGCGAGGAGGGGTGGACAGGGAAAAAATTGCAACAATGAATGAAAGGAAATCCAAAGTATGTGTAAACTTTCATTAAAATAAAAAAAAAAGAAAAAAATTGTCCTTGTAATACTGAGTTAATTCACTCAGCATAATGCTCTCCAGTCCTTCCCAAGTTAGGTAATTATTTATAAAACCATTGCTCCTGTGTGCAGAGTCCTGCTATTTCAGAAGTAGATAGTCAATCCTTCTTCCTAGTTTGTCTTGATCTGAAAGCTTTACTAAAACCTGTTCACTACAGGTGAAACCTCTCTAGCATTTGACGCACTACTGGTACAGACTTTACAATCCCAGCACCCACAAATTACCTCACTCACTACAGAAAACTGACAGACAAATTCTGTACTAATTTGAACAATGATAAGCAAGAAAGAATACAGAGACCCAAGCTACAAAGCAACTAGCTCTATGCAGACCATTACTCAAAAAACAAACTGACAGATAAGTCTCACCAAACAGGAGGCTCCAGGCCTTAATCTCAGGTATGAGATCTAGGGAAAGTGTGCTCTCTTTGTCAGTTCTAGAGGAAGGTTCTTATATCTAAGCTTCTGCTTCTGGAGCATTCCCTTGACTTAGTGTGTCTGCTTTTCCATTTGAGAGCATAGTTGGCAAAGCAGGATAATGTCCTAGGGGAGGATGATGTCTCCTTTGGAGATGATTTGCTAGTGCTCTTCATTTGGCCCAAGGGAGATGAGTGGAAGATCCTTTCTTGCTTGTAATCCCAGGAACTACCAACAAGGCCTGGCCAAATTTGAACCGATGAGGCTTCTGCCTGAATGGAGATGGCAGAGATGTGTATTTCCATCATTGTTTCATTTACTTCACTGACTGTATAGAGGCATTTGACTGTGGATCATAATAAACTATGGATAACATTGAGAAGAATCAAAATTTCAGAACTTATTCTCAAAGTTCATAAAAACCTGGTATAAAGACCAGGAAGTATATCTATAAGGCATCAAGTCTTTTGTTCATAGAGTTGCTATGAGTCATACTCAATTCAATGGAAATCAACAACTCGCTTCAAGGAGAAAGCAAGGAAATGTTACATAGTTTAAAAGCTAAAAAGGTATGCATCAGGGTTGTATAATTTCTCCACACATACTCAATATGTATACTAAGTGAATAATTTTAGAAACTAGACTATATAAAGAGGAATGTAGCATCAAGATTGTTGGAAGACTCATCAACACCTACATTATGCAGATGATATAATCTTACTTACAGAAAGGACTTAAATCATTTACTGACTTAAAGCATGACTATAGCCTTCAACATAAAACAAAAACCCTCACCTGTGGTCCAAAAACCAGCATCATGATAGATGTAGAAAAAATTGAAGTTATCAAGGATTTTGTTTAACCTGGATTCACAATCAGCACCTATGATAACAGCAGTCAAGAAATCAAAAGGAAAGATCTGGTGTGGAAAAAATAAAAAGGTATATGAACTTTGTAAGTAAACCATCATTAAAAAAAAACAAGCAAGCAAACAACAAAATCACAATGAAATGTTACTGACAATAACTTCTTTGAAGTGTCAAAGATTATATATGATAAAAAATATTATTTTCCATAGTTTCCAATGTATGTGAAAATTTGACAAAGGATAAGGAAGAACAAGAAGAGTTCATGCCTTTGAATTGTGATATTGGCAAAGAGTATGGAATATACCACGGACTGCCGTAAAACCAAACAAATCTGTGTTTGCAGAAGTGCAATCAGGGTTTTCCTCTGGGGCACAGATAATTATTTTTTCTCATATTTCGTAAATTCTGTTAGGAGGAGCCAGAGCTCGAAAAAAGACTATATACTTGGAAAAGTAGTGAGTCAGAGTGGAAAAGAAGACATTTAAAGAAATTGATTGAGTTACTTGCTGAGGACTGGTGACTTGGCAGCTTAATATCTGGGAACAGACTGCAACCCCTAACTCCCAGTGCAGCCCAAGACCTGTACCCCCACCCCTGGTGCAGCACTGCATCTAGGGACACCACCCCACCACCATCCCACGCCCCCCCACACTTCTAGCACACCCTGGTGGCCTTGCCACAGCCCTGCACCCCTGGCAGTGCTCCAGGGCCACTAGAGATTCCTTCACGCAGCGCAGAGACCTACCAACAGCTGTGGACAGTAAGATTCTGAGTCAGCACACAAAGGCACACTGCGGATCCAGCCATCATCTGAAGCCACCAGTCGAGCTGCTGTGGGACTGATCTGCCATGAGAAAGTCTGGTAGGATCCTAATTGGGTTTTCTTGGGCACCGCCGATTGTATGGGAGAGTACCCAAGGACGAGCCCACTAGTGGGAATTTAGCTGAGCTCTCTTAAGCCATGCCAACTGCCCAGGAATGAGCAAACCAGTGGTAATTTGGCTCAACCTTTGTGGACACTGCACACCAACCAGAGGCAAGTGGGTTGGTGGGAATTTGACTTTGTCTTGTTGAATCCCCTTGGACCCAAGACCCTGCCTGGGCAGGGGCCACTGTGCAAGGGCACCTGCATGAGTGCCACTGGACAGGGACCAGAGAATGAAAACCACTGGGTGGGAGACGAAAGCTGGAATTTGAATAGGTACCCCAATTGTAAGCACACCCAAACAACTGAGGTCTGGGTGAGGTCCCCCAAGTGGTTGACCTGCCCTTGTGATCGCCTCATCCATGTGCATGCCCCACCCCACTTGGCTCCACACCTGTGTCTACACATCTGGTTAATCAGACTGCCTTTAATCTGGAGCACTTTGACCTGTCTTACCTACAAGAGACTGCTCTCACAGGCTCTGAACTGACATTTCCCTGGAGTAAGAAATTCAGAGAAAACAAGTGGGATAGCTACCCAACTGCTCTAGAGCATTATCTTCAGATCAAGAACATATCAATGTCTCGAAGAAAGCAAGCTGTCCTACACAATACACAAGCACAAAGCAAGATGTCATACCCAAAGGGTGACACAGTATCAATGGATTTCCTGAAGCCAGAAAGTCTG
>NW_006399859.1:2006775-2028663 GCF_000299155.1 Elephantulus edwardii
TGCATGGTGCCACTGCTGTAAAATGGGACTGATATCAGGGTTGGGGTAAGACTGAGAAAAACTGGATAAACTGTGTATGCTGCATTGAAACAGATGAGGGAGAGAATAATTTAAAAGCGATATATAATAGGGTATTATGGTTATCATAAGAGTCCAGGATTAAGGTTGCATAGTGGAGTGTACTCGGGGTGGTGGGAAAGGTTTGGGGGGATTGTATACCAAAGAAAGAATTCTTCTTTTACTCTTCAAAGAGAGAAGCAAACTGGGGACGGGGGGTGGGGAGGGCTGGGCAGGAATAAAAAGTGCAACAATGTATGAATGGAAATCCAAAATCTCTGTAAATGTTCATTAACATTATTAAAAGAAAAAAAGAAGAAATGGATTGGCATGGTGATAGCAACAGTGGGTTTGAGTATGACAGATTGTGAAGGTAACTTCGGTTTCCATCTGAGGTTTACTTTAAGTCTATTGCTATGTGATGGGGAGTCAAGTGCAACTCACAATGACCCTATGAACAGTGGATCTGAACCTTGCCCTACCCTGTGTCATTGCTCAAACTTTGAGTCTAGTCTATTCAAAAGCACCTAACAATAACATCTAATCTGTCTCATTAGCACCATACAAGTAGGATTTATAGTACATAGGATACTTACAATATACTGAGAATACTGGCCACATTGACTCTCAAAATACAGCATCACATCTTATTTTCAAAGATCATAAAGAATAGATTCAACTGGCAGTACCTGTATAAAGCATAAGTGGAAATGACTTTGTTCTAAGTGGATCACTTGTAGGATCAAGGAACAAGAAATTGTTTAAATAACCTAATTTTCCACATATATTTTCACATCTCAAAAATAATTTGCAATTATTTTGGCAAATGCACAAATTTAAAATTAAATCTGTATAACACACATAATGCCATAGGTAAGTAAAATCTATGTAGATGTAAATACTACACCTCCATGCTTTCTGAGAATCTTACTTATGTGCTTTTAGATTCTGTTTGGTGATAATTTATAGGTTTGGATTTGCAAGAAAAGCAATAAAGAGATGATTTCTTTCCTTCCAGGTGTTTTAGACATAATTTGGATAAGCAGAAAGGGAAAAGAGGTTTCTGATGGTCCAAGAGTAAAAAGAACATCATCTTCTTTACTTCTCAAGGAAATAATAGTGTACTGAGAAAAAGAAAACAAAACACCTCTCAACTCCCTACTAAATATCTGTTTGAACTTTCTTTGGTAGCTGCTGTTTTCCACAGCTGGGTTTTTTATTTTCTTCAGCCTGTCCTTTCTTAATGGAATCATATCTTTGTCATCCATTTTATATCCAAGCTTATTAGTAATCCCCTTCTAAAATAGGATCAGGTGCATATTTCTTTAATTTTTGTTTATATTTCTATTGTAAAACCATTCCAAGCCTGTTGTTGTTGCTGTGTACCTTCGAATCAGAACCGACCCAGAGCTGATCATCTGGCAGGTTTTCAGAGGCAGTTTTAATTGCACAGGAGGAAATTGCACATCTTTCTTATGCAAAGCAACTGGTGGATTAATACTGTGTGCCTTCAGGATTGCAGTGCAGCTTCCTACCAGCACATGTCTATTGTATAAAAACAGGATCTCCTAAAAAAAGTAAACTCAGTCTTAGTCTTACCCCAACCCTGATGTCAGTACCATTCTACAACAGTGGCACCATGTAGTATTTGTCCTTTTGAGAAAAACTGGATAAATGATGTATACTGCGTTGAAACAGATGAGGGGGAGAATAATTTAAACACGATATATGATAGGGTACTATGGTTATCACAAGAGTCCAGGATTAAGGTTGCATAGTGGAGTGTACTCGGGGTGGTGGGAGGGGTGTGGGGGGATTGCATACCAAGGAAGGAATTTTTCTTTTGTTTTCACAGAGAGGAGCGAACTGGGTGGGGGAGGGCTGGGCAGGGAGAAAAGTGTAACAATGAATGAATGGAAATTCAAAATCTCTGTAAATGTTCATTAAAATGAATAAAATAAAATTTAAAAAAGTAAACTCAGAAAAGAAAGATTTTGCATTAATCTAACCCTATTAACATTTAATATACTATATTTCACTTTTTTTAATGCATATTATTTTATAAATACTTTGAAATAATTATAAAAATACAATCTTATGTGCTTTATTTGGAATTAGTTGGTAGTATATTCTGTGCTGTATGAATGAATTCCTAATTGATTGGACAATATTTGATCAATTGATGTTGATATTATCAGATCCCTTAATGTTTATCTTTTTTAACATTTAGGTTTTCTCTAGATGTTTCTATATGATAACAAATACACTGATGGAGAATTTTGTGCAGAAGAGCTTTTTGTATTTATTACATTTCATTTTTAGAAAAAAATTCAGAAATAGACTATTTTCAAAAGTGATGTCATTTAAAAACCCACTGGCAGCTTATGAAAACTATTATGGATATTACAAGATTTTAAAATGTTTACTAACTTGATAAAAAAAATGGTATCACATTTAATTTGCATCTCTTTGATTACTAGCAAGGCTGAATATTTTTCCATTTGTTTGTCATCTAATTTCATTTCAACTTTTGTGAATTATTGTTCATATCTTTTGCATGTTTTTCCATCATAGGTTTTCTTTTTTTGTCCTTCTGTGAACATTCCAGAGTAGAAATTTACTATCACACTTGATGCATTAGTGTTTCCTAAAGCATTGCCTTCCTATTTGGGTTATTTCTTCAGAGAAGAAGTCCTAATTTACCTGTAGATAAGTGTTAGTTTTCTTTTGTCATTTGTTCCATAGATTTTTAAGTTTAGAAAATCCTTGCTGATGATGTTCTTAGTCAGAAGCTCATTAGTTTAAAAAATTATATTGATTTTCTTATGCATTTTACTCTTTATCCAAAATTTATACTCTGCGTATGCTGGGGAGATCAAAAGGAATGAGTTATCCCCCACGTGTTAATCAGTTATTCTCTCTCAGGGACCGGGAATGCCTCCCATCAAAGGGTCCAGAAAGGGTAGTTTGTTACCTGTTACCTGCTGGGCTACTAACCAAAAGGTCAAGAGTTCAAATCCAGCAGCAGTTCTGCTGGAGAAATATGGACTGTCTCCTCTTGTAAAGACTTACAGCCTCAAAAAAAGTACAGAGGGGCCCCATGAGCCAGAACCAACTCACTAATGGGTGGGGCTAATACAGATTTGCTCCAACATGGACCAAATTTAACTAACTTAACTTCAGATGTTGGCAGGCCTGAAGTTCAGTGACACCTCTATGAAATATATAAAAATGTGTAATTTCCCTTTAGGATCTACCTAGTGATCTATTATTTGTCAGCTCTCTAATCTCAGCCACCTTTATCTGTTTCCAGCTATCTAGTCTCAATTTCCAACTTTGTTTGCCTCCTGCCCCCATACAAACAAAAGGGCTTAGTGATTTAGAAATACCCAATAGTGACTTCCTTCCCCAGGAAAAAACCAAAGCTAGTTATTTCCCTCATCCATAAACATCCATCTGTGTTCATCTTTCACTTCTTCAGACAAGACCAAGGTCTACTGTGGATCTGTTAATATTCTCTTTCAAGGCTGACATTCTATATACCACTGCCATCATACCTAGTATTGGTAGAGCCAAAAAAGTCAAGCCCACTGTGGTTCAGTGGGTTCTGACTAACAGCAACTCTGTCAGGTGTCTGAGACACCTTAATGTTTATGGGAGAAGACTGGCCAGCTCTCTTCCACACAGTGGCTGGTGGATTCAAACTGCTGACCTCTCAATTAGCAAAACTTTCAGTTAGCAGCCTAATAAGTAATACACTACACAATTAGGTCCCCTTAAAGGTTCATCAAATCACCATACACTTGGCAACTTAAAGCAGAAGAAATTTATTCTCTTAAAGTTCTAGAAAATAGAAGTTCAAAATTAGTTTCAGTAGGCTAAAGACTCCTCTGGATAAAACTGTGCAATCCCTTTCCTTATAATTTACAGCTTCAGAAACCTAATAGAGCTATGAGTTGATTCTGACTCAATGGTAATAAGAGAGAGAAAATATCTGTTATGCAAACATGCTGTACTTATCAGGAAAATCAGGAAAGGAGTGTATTAGGGATGTATACTATCTCCATACATTTTCAATCTATATGCTGAATATGTCATTCTGGAAGCTGGGCTTTATGAAGAGGAATGTGGCATCAGGATTGGAGGAAGACTCATCAACAACCTACAGTGTACAGATGACAGCTTGCTGAAACTGTGGAGGACCTGAATCACTTGCTGAAGAAGGCCAAGGAGTATAAGTCTTCAATATAGATTGAAGCTCAACATCAAGAAGATAAAGATTCTCATCACTGGGCCAATTGTCAGCACCATGATAGATGGAGAAGAGATTGAGGTTGTTAACAATTACAGCTTGCTCAGCTCCACAATCAACATTCTTGACACCAGCAGTTAGGAAATCAAAAGATGAATTGCATTGTAAAATCTACTGTCAGGGACCTCTCCAGAGTACTGAAAAATAACAGTGTCATTCTAAAAACTAAGGTGTGCCTAATTCAGGCCATGGTCTTCTCAATTACTTGCTACGCATCAAAGAGTAGGACGCTGACTAAGGATAACAGAAGAAATGATCCCTTTAAGTTGTTATGCTGAGTAAGAGTCTTGAACACATCATGGAAGACCAAGAAAACAACTTTGTATGTCTTGGAGAGGATGAAACCAAGTTTCTCCTTGGAGGCTAGAATTTTGAAGCCACATCTCTCATACTTTTGGGCATGTGGTAAGGGAGGACCTATCCTTGAAGAAAGACATCATGGTTGGAAGGGTGGAGGGCTAGCACAGGAGATAAAGACCCCAGATGAGATAGACAGATACAGTAACTAGAGCAATGGGAGTTGGTTTGTCAGAATCAGTGAGACTAGCTCAGGACAGAGCTGCTATACATAAGGTCACTATAGGTTTCAAGTGACTCAACAACACATAACAGCAACAACAACATACATATCAACTCAACTTACAACCATCAGGTCTATCCAACTAAGAGCAACACTTAACTGGGTTTCTGAGATTACAAAATGCACAGATGAGATTGCTTATTTTTCTCCCTCAGAGCCCTGGTGGAGTCAAACTCTTGGAAACATACCATCTTTGAGTCAGCAGAAAAATTTGCCATTGCTGCAGTAGCTATTTCAATCCGCCTGATTGAGGGTCTTCCTCTCCTTCACTTTTCCTCCATTTTTCTTATTCTTCTTCCATTTTTCTAATCATGATGTCTCTCTCCAGGAAATAACCTCTCCTAGCAACTTTCTGAAAGCATATGAGACATAGCTTTATCATCTTTGCCTCCAAGGAGCTCTCTGGCTGCATCTTCTCCAACACATATCTGTTTATTCTTTTGGCAGAGCATGGAATATTCAGTACTCTTTTCTAACACTACAATTCAAAGTCATCAATTCTCCTTCTGTCATCCTTAGTCATTGTCCAACTTGTAGGTACATAGCAAGTTACTGAAAACACTATGGCCTGAACCAGGTTTACCTCAGTCTTCAAAATTACATCATTGCTCCTCAATAATTTGGAGAGGTCCCTGACTACAGACTTTTTAAAAAAATCGTAATTTTAATAAAAGTTTACAGAAAAGCTGGATTTTTCATTCTTTCATTATTGCACATTGTTGTCCCTATCCCCTAGGTCACTTTTTCTTAAAAAAAAAAAAAAAATTCATTAATTGTTGCATAATTTCCTACTTCCCCTGTGCCACCTGTCCCACAGTCCACTTTGCTTTATGCCTTTCATTCTGGACTGCTGTCGTACAAAATAGTGCCTAATCATGTATTTCTTTTAAATAGTTCTTTCCTTCATCTGTTCCAATGCAGTTCTCATTATTTTCCCCCTTTGCTTAGTTTTCCCCCAACCCCCACTGTTTTGTAACAGTGGCATTATGCTGAATTTGTCCTTTTGTGACTAAGATATTTCACTCAGCAGAATTTCCTCCAGGGTCACCCATATTGTGTAATATTTTATGAGTTCCTTCTTTTTCAGTTTCCTGACTTTCTGGAGAAATATGTCTCTGAATGTCCTGACTGCTGGTACCAAGTGTATTGATTGTGGATCCAGGTAAGATGAAGTCATTGACAGTTTCAGTCTTTACTCCATCCATTGTGATGTTGCCTATCAGTCCACTGGTGAGGATTTTTGTTTTGCTTTTCACCGGGGTGTTTTATTATTAGTATGATGATGATGATGATGCTAGTTTATTTACAAAATTAGAATACGTTGTTTTCCAGAACAGATTCTCTCAATTTCCTTTACCTCCCCATCAAATTGTACTCAATGATTTATCGCTCCCTTCCTCCCCTGTACATCCTCATCCTTCTGAATCCTTATACTCATTCTACAATAACAGTTTAAGATAATATTTGTCCTTGTGGGACTGAGTTAGTTCACTCAGCATAATGCTCTCCAGTCCCTCCCTAATTAGATAACAATTTACAGAATCATTGCTCCTGTGTGCTGCATAGTATTCCATTGTGGCAATAATTTTTGTTTTCTTGATGCTGAGGAGCAATTCATATTGAAGGCTGCATTGTTTGACCTTCTGCAGCAAGTGTTTCTAGTCCTCCTTATGTTCAGCAATCAATTCAATAGTTCCTTTGTGCCATGGTGTCATTAACTTGGCACACAGATTCATTTATTTCATTCCTTGCTTGAACTTTTGGGATCAATTGACTTTTAGAATTAAATTTTATAAATAGAATTTTGTAAAATATTTGCATTGTGCCAAATCCAAATCTACAAAGCAGAACACATAAAGTGTAATGTAAGTCTTAGGAGTCTTTGTTTTCTTCATGCTTACCTTTTATATTATCTCTCATTACATTTAATTATAATCTTTAAACTTGCTCCTATTTCTATGCTTATCTTATAAGTTCCTGAAGGATAGCAATCATATCTTGTTTTCCTCCCTCTGGCCCTAGTGCTTAGCTTAGCTATCCCTTCTTTCATCTGCTCAGAAAATATTACAGAGTTCCTACACTAAAGTTGGCCTGGGGACATGATTCTGAAAAAGACAGGCATGGTTTTTGTGCTTAACAAGCCTAAATTTTCACAGGAAAAGCAGACATTAATAGCAGAACTATGATAAAATGCAGTAAATAGTTCAGAAAAGGAAGATAGTGCTCCATAAATGCTTATTCAAATTAATGTTGTTTTGCTGCTAAAGCATGCTCTGAATAATTCTCATCAATTTACCTCTAAAAGGCTGAGTATGACTTGAAATAAGACATCACATTACCAGTCTAGCTGGATTTGTGTGTGCAGAAATTGCTGTTCTCCACTCTTACTCCCCAATTGAACTGACAATGACCAATTGCATAGTTGTCAAGAGAAGCCAAGCTGGTCTGTAGACTTGAGAGCTTTTCAAGTGACACTTCAGGCAATGTCACCGCATAAGTCAATCACACGCAAGCTGCAGAAAGAATGTCAGATTAGATGAGGACAAGGGGCAAGAGTAATAAACATGGAAATTAACTAAAAGAACCTGCACTGTTCAACAGATAAAGTCTGTTTATTTCATACAAGCTGAGTCTGGGACCCTTTAGTCATAGAACTTAATCAAGAGTGGGAGCAAAGCAAGACTCTTCAATTATTCATGGACACACATCAGTAACAAGCAATTACTGCACTGGTTAAAGAGATGTGGTTGGCATTGAACATGGATCCAGATGTTTTTACAGGAACCTATACAACCTCCAGAAGAAGAGAGCATCAATATCTAATTACCAGCAGCCTTTTCATCCAGTCTGTGTATCCTGAGAGTGGATTGCTGAATTTCTCAACTCTGGCTGCACCTTAGATCACCTGAGGCACTAAAAAACATATCCTGAGGCACACTCCTAAGATATTTGTAGTTAATTGCTCTACAATAGGGTCTAGGCATCCCACATTTTCAAAAACTCTCGATGAGCCCTCAAAATGTGCAGCCACTCTCAGATAACAATTTGAGTAAAATGTTGTCACTTTTTCTTTAATTATTTACTATTTTTATTTCATAATAATCAAACTCAACCCGTTGAGTCAACCCCAACTCATAGACCTGTAAGAACAGGAATTTCTCCATAGAATTTCCATTCACTATAAATCTATACGGAAGAATAAATTCCTACCACAGAGTACTTGCTGAGATTCAACTGCCAGCCTTCTGATTAACAGGAGAGAGCACTTTCAAACACTGTGTCTGACATTGGGAAAG
Organism: Elephantulus edwardii; assembly: GCF_000299155.1. NCBI lineage: Eukaryota > Metazoa > Chordata > Mammalia > Macroscelidea > Macroscelididae > Elephantulus > Elephantulus edwardii. The sequence continues at coordinate 2,015,021 of NW_006399859.1, forward strand.
CATTTCCTTTTTATTCCACAGCTTCTTAAATCTCCTGTTTTAAGGACTTACTGAAGAAGATTAAAAAACCAAAAAAAACCCTACAGTCTTCCATATGGATTACACTGCAACATCAAGAAAACAAAAATCTTCACAATTGGGCCAATAGGCAACAGATAAAATTGATGTTGTAAATGATTTTATTTTGGGTGGATCTATAATCAGCACTATGGAATCAATAGTCAAGAAATCCAAATATACATTGTAATGGGAAAATCTGCTATCAAGGATCTCTCTTTTTTTTGAGAAAATCAAGACTTTATTTGGTATCAACTGTTTGAAAAAACTCTTATTTTTAAATTTCCATTCATTCATTGTTGTACATATTCCTCCCTGTTCCTTCTCCCCCTGAGGTCATTTTTTTCTTTGGAAAAAAAGCTTTTCATTGTTATACAGTCCTCCCCATCCCCCGAACCACTTAACTATCCAATTCTTATTCTGGATACTTGCCATCCAATAATACATAATTATATGATTCTTTTACACAGTTCTCTCCCTCTTCTGTTTCAATGTCATTTATATTATTTATCCCCTCTTTTCTTAATGTCCCCCCAACCCCCATATGAGTCCTATAACAATGGCATTATACAGTATTTGTCATTTGGTGACTGAGATATTTCACTCAGCATAATGTCCTCTATGGTCATCCATTTTTTATAATAGTTCATGAGGTCTTTGTTTTTCAGTGCTGTATAATATTCCATTATGCAACTATACCACAGCTTCTCTATCCATTTGTTTGTTGATGGTCACTTGAATTGTTTCCAACCCTTTGCTATTGTGAACAAAGCTGCAATAAACATGGGTGTGCATATATCTGCTTGGGTGAACAGTTCTGGTTTCTTTAGGGTCTGTAGGTTCCCAGTAGTGGAATTGCTGGGTCAAATGATATTTCTACTTCCAACTTTTTGAGAAAGCGCTATACTACCTTCCATAGTGGTTGCACTATTTTATACTCCCACCAACAGTGAATAAGGATTCCAGTCTCTCCTCAACCTCGCCAACATTTGTTGCTTGCTGCTCTGTTAAATTTGGCTATTCTTACTGGGGTGAGATAATATCTCATAGTTGTTTCGATGTTCATGTCTCTTAGAGCTAGAGATTTTGAACATTTCTTAATGTGTTTGTTCTCCATCTGAATGTCTTCTTTGGTGAAGTGTCTGTTTATATCCTGTGCTCATCTTCCAGTTAGGTTGTTTACCTTTATCTTGTTGTAGTACTCAAGTAGTCTACAAATTCTAGATATGAATCCCTCATCAGATATGTCATTACCAACTATTTTTTTTCAAGACTGTGGCCTCCCTTTTTACCCTGTTGGAGAAGTTTTTGGATGTGCATAGGGATTTCATTCTTAGAAGATCCCATTCGTCTATTTTATCCTCTCCTCATTATAGATTTTTCAGGATGCTTGGAAGACTGGTCAAGTTGTGTGTTAGTGCTTTTAGAGTTCTTTTAAGCTTTTCTCTTATGAAATTTGTATTCCTTGGTTTTAATCCTAAATCCTTGATCCACTGTGAGTTGAGTTTTGTGTATGGTGTGAGGTGTGGGTCTTGTTTGAGTTTTCTGCAGAGGATTTTCCAATTTTTCCAATGTCATTTTTTAAAAAGGTTATTTCCCCACTAAACTGATTTAATCTCCTTGTCAAAAATCAGTTGGCCATAGGTAAATGGGATGATTTCTGGGTTCTCAATTCTATTACATTGATCTATTTGTCTTTCATTGTATCAGCACCATGTTGTCTGATCACCACTGCAATGTAGTAGGGTTTGAAATCAGGGAGTGAGACACCTCCTACCTTTTTTTTTTTCTTTTCAGTTTTTAAGGAGTGCTTTGCTTATTTGGAATCTCTCTTCAATCCAAATGAAACTGGAGATTGCCTTTTCCATTTCTTTGAAGAATGGAATTGTTATTTGTATTGAGACTACATTGAATGTGTAAATTGCCTTTGGTAGAATTGTAATTTTCACATTATTGAGTCTTCCTATACATGAGCAAAGGATATTCTTCCATTCCTCCAGGTCTCCTTTTGTTTCTTGTAGTAATGTGTTATGACTTTTTTTTAATAGATCCTTTGTGCTTCTGGTTAGATTGACTCCCAAGTATTTAATTTTGTGATTAGCTATTATGATGAATATTGTTTTTATTAGCTCCAGTTCTATATTCACTTTGTCATTGTAGAGAAATCCAGTTGATTTTTTGTATGTTGATCTTGTATCCTGCCACTTTACTGAATTGGTCAACTATGTCCAGTAGTTTTCTTGCTGAATCTTTAGGGTTTTATAAGTATACTATCATATCATCTGTATATAGATATATTTTAACCTCCTCTTTGTCAATTTGGATACTTCTTATTTGCTTCTCTTGTCTTATTGCTACTCCTAAGACTTTTAATGCAATATTGCATATGAGAGGTAATATTGGGCATCCTTGCCTAGTTCCTATTCTCAAGAGGAATGCCTTTAACTTCTCTACGTTGAGAACAACATTGGCTCTTGGGTTTGCATATAAACTTTTTACTATGTTGAGGAAAGTCCCTTCTATGGCCATTTTGTTGAGTGTTTTAATCAGGAAAGAGTATTGTATTTTTCCAAAGACCTTTGCTGCATCAATTGATAGGATCATGTGGTTGTTATTCTTTGCTTTGTTAACGTGGTGAATTACACTGATTGTTTTTCTTATGTTGAATCATCCTTGCATACCTGTTATGAATCCCACTTGGTCATGGTGGGTTTTTTTGTTTGTTTTTTAAATGTATCATTGCCTTCTATGAGCCAGGATTTTATTCAGGGTATTTGCCTCTGTGTTTATAAGAGATATTGGCCTATAGTTTTCTATTTTAGTGGTATCTTTACCTGGTTTGGGTATCAAGGATATGTTTGCTTCATAGAATGAGTTTGGTAGAATTCCATCTTTTTTCTGTTTCTGAAATAGTTTATGAAGAATTGGTGAAAATTCTTCTCTGAATGTTTGATAAAATCGACTTGTAAAATGATCTGGTCCAGGGCATATTTTGACTGGAAGTTGTTTTATTACTTTTTCAAGTTCTTCTTTTGTAAATGGGTTTGTTCAGGTGTTCATTTTCAGCTTGTGTCAGTTTAGGTAGGGTATAGTTTTCTAAATATTTGTTCATTTCCTCTAGGTTTTTTTTTTCATTTTCTCTAGGTTTTCATATTTGTTTGAGTATAATTTTTCATAATATTTCATTGTTAACCTTTTTATTTTAGTTCATTCTGTTGTGACATTGCCTTCATCCCTAATTCAGATTATTTATGTCTTTACTTCTTTTGTTAGTTTTGCTAGTGGTTTGTCAATTTTATTGATGTTTTCTAAAAGCCAGCACCTGGTTTTGCTGATGGTTTAAATTTTTTTTTCTGGTTTCTATTTAAATTTCTTTCTGCCCTAATTTATTTATTTATTTTTTATCTATTTATTTACTTACTTACAGGGAGTTGGATTTTCTTGCTGTTCTTTTTCAATTTGTTGAAGGTGTGTTAGAGAGTCAATGGTAATTTTTTCCTGTCTTTTAATGTGTTTGCTTATTGCTCTAAACTGACCTCTAATTACTGCATTAGCTGTTTTCCAGAGGTTTTAGTAAGTTGTGTTTTCATTGTCATTTGTCTCAAGAAACCTTTTCATTTCAGTTTTTATTTCTTATAATACCCACTCATATTCAATCAAGGTGTTGTTCAGCTTCCAAATGTATGGTTTTTTTTCTTCTTTATTCTCTTGTTATTAATTTCTAATTTTGTAGCATTGTGGTCTGAGAAGATGCTTTGTATTATTTCTATGATTTTGAATTTATTGATGCTTGCCTTGGGTCCTAAGATGTGATATTTTCTGTAGAACATTCCATGCACATTAGAGAAGGTGTACTGTGCTCCTTACGGGTGCATTAGCCTATAAATATCTATGAGATCGAGTTGGTTTATTTTGTGGCTTAAATCTTCAGCATGTTTGTTGAGTTTCTCTCTGGAAGTTCTGTCTTTCTTGAGAGTGGTATATTGAAGCCTCCAACTACTATAATGGTGTTATCTATTTCCTGTTCAGTTTTGTTAATGTTTGTTTTCTATATTTTGCAGTTCTTTCATTTGATGCACAGATATTTAGTATTGTTATATCTTCTTTTTCTATTGACCCAGTAATCATTATGTAGCGAACTTCCTTGTCCTTTATGATGGTTTTTGCATTGAAATCTTTTTATAGCAAATTAATATCAGCACTCTTGCTTTTTTCTGGTTGCCATTTGCTTTTTAAATTTTTTCCCCCAGTCTTTTATTTTTAGTCTTTCTTTATCTTCATTTTTTCAGGTGTATCTCCTGTGGACAGCATATTGACTGATTTTTTTTTTTAAATCCAATCCGCTACTCTTTTTCTCTTCAGTGGTACATTTAAACCATTCCCATTCTGTGTGATTATTGAGAGGTATGGTTTCATTGCTATGAGCTGTGGTGCTGGAGAAGAGTATTGAGAATACCATGGACTGCTAGGAAAACAAACAGATTTGTCCTGGAAAGGGTTAAACCGGGTGGCTCCTTGGAGGCAAGGATTCTGAGGCTACATCTAACATGCTTTGGACATGTTGTGAGGAGAGACCGGTCCTTGGAGAAGGACATCATGCTGGGGAGGATGGAGGGACAGCGCAGGAGGGGAAGGCCCTCTATAAGGTGGATTGAGTCAGTGACTGGGATAATCGGGATGGGTGTGTCGGAGGCAGTGTGATTGGCACAGGACAGAGCAGAGTTTAGGGTTGCTATGAGTCACAAGTGACTCGACGGCACATAACAACAACAACACTATCTTTGGAGATAACTTTTGTTGAAAGATTCAACAAAAATTAAATCCATCTTATTTCATCACTGTACTTTGGTGACTTATTTAATATGAGCTTTCTTGCCATAGTCTTTCTGACTCTCACACAATGATTAGGTGTTACCAGATAAATAGGGTACTTAGGGTTCACCAAGAAATAGGTTGCTGTCTTAATGATTTAGGTTTAGTGTTAACTTGACTGGGCCATAATTTTCCGTCATTGAATAGTTATGTGATTGTGCAATTTGGTAGTTATGGAATTATTTTTAATTCTCTATTTTTAAAAATCTGATATGATCTCCTTTTATTTGGTAATATATAAAAAATTCTAGCTCTATGCCTGTGATTACAGTCCCATTTAGAAGTGAGTTGTCTCTTAAATTAATGTGATAGAATTAAAGGTAGATGTTTCTTAAATTCACACTTTACTAAAGTGTGCAATTTGCACAGGACAGAGCAGAGTTTAGGGCTGTTGTACATAGGGTTGCTAGGAGTTGCAAGCGACTCAACGGCACATAACAACAACAACAACAATGTTGAGTTATTTTTGGTGTTGTTGCTAGATACTTTGATCCATTCTGCTTTCCATCGCACTTCCGTAGGAAGAACATCTCTCAGTGTTTCCTGCAATGCTGGGATTGTTTTTACAAACTCTTTTAGGTTCCATTTTTCTCGGAATATCTTTAGCCCTCCTTCATACTTGATGGACAATTTTGGTGAGTATAATAGTGTTGGTTGACCATTGTGTTCTTTAATTGCTTGTTAAATGTTGTTCCATTGTCTTCTTGCTTGCATGCTCTCTGCTGAGAAATTGGCGTTTAATCTTATTTGCTCTCCCTTATAGGTTACTTCTTATTTCTCCCTCGCTGCTTTCAGAATGATCTCCTTATATTTGGTTCTGGTAAATCTGACTATGATATGTCTTGGTGTTTTTCTTTTTGGGTCTATTCTATATGGTGTTTTCTCAGCTTCTTTAATATATATTCTCTCATTCCTTATTATGCCTGGAAACTTTTCTTCTATTAATTTTTTCACAGCTTCTTTTATGCCTTTATTTGCTTCTTTCTGTCCTGGGATTCCGATTTTGTGCATGTCATTTCTCTTGATAGTGTCCCACATTATTTTTAGAGTTTCTTCTTTTTCCTTCCTTTTTGATTCTGCTTTTGGTTCTTGCAGATCAGTGATGACAATTTTATCTTCTATCTCACTGATTCTGTGTTCCATCTCTTCAACCCTGTTCATGTGGCCCTCCGTCGGGTTGACATCTTCTGAAACATTGGTCCTCCTATTTTGGATTGTAGTTTCTCCAGAGCCTCTAATGCCTCATTTGTTTTATGTACATTGTTTTGGATTGTTGTTTTGCTTGCTCCTCCTACTTCTTGCTTGCAATGTCCCATAATTCTTCAAGTTTATCTTTCACCCATTGAAAGTATTAAATCATTGTTCTTTTAAATTCTGTGTCAGAAAGTTTCATCAGACTTTCTGGCTTTAGGAAATCCACTGATACTGTGTCACTCTTTTGCAGTGATATCTTGCTTTGGGCTTGTGTAGTGGGTAGAATAGCCTGCTTCTTACATGACAATGCTGTGGTAGAGTTTTTTATGTCTGAGGTGGCAGCGTATTCTTAATGAAGTCATCACTCAAGAAGAGCGTGAGGCAGCTACACTGCCTGGTTTCTCTCAGTTTAATAGATAAAAGGCCTGTGGAAGCAGCCTCCTCTGTCAGACAACTGCTGCAGTTAAGGTGGCCCAAGGTGGTCTAAGCTAAAGGCAGCTGATGGACTGCACATGAGGAGATATAAGGTAGAGAGTGGAGAGCTGATTGGAAAATCAGGAAGGCATGGTTGTCCCTTCAAGAATGTGCTCTAGTTGTATCACTCCCTTCTGATTGAGCTTAAAAAGTTACACGAGCCAGTCAAACAGCAGTGACACCCCCCCACACACACACACAAAGTACCTCACTCAAGTTTCAGTGTCACTCCCGGTGAGTGTGAAGAGCAGCATTCTGAGTGTGGACCATTGGCATTGGGACCAGAGTTCTAGGCACGGGCCAGAAATGTTGGGACTGGAGTTCTGGGCTCACACTCACTCAGATTTCTGCTTCCCTGCTCACTCTGTGATGTCACTCCCTGGTACATGGGTCAGCCACTCGCTGATGTGCGTGTGGTGTCAGCAACATGCTCCCTAGCATGTGCATGGCATCGTGGCATCTGCAAGCAACTCACTGGCTTGTATCAAGGTCCTCTTTAAAGTGCTAAGAGTTAGAATGTTAAAGGCAAAGATGTGTGCGACCCAGCTCATGGTATTTTAAAATTATTATACAGGCATGTGAAAGTTGGACAATGTATAAGAGAGACCAAAGAACAGTTGGTACCTTTAAACTATGATTTGACAAAGAGAATTGAGTAGGCATAGATTACCAAATGAACAAATATGTTTTGGAGGAAGTTCAACCAGGCTACTGGTTAGAACAAGGATAATGAACTTTATCTTACATAATTTGGGCATGTTGTTAAGAGGGACCAGTCTCTGGAGAAGGACATCATTTACGGAAAAACAGGGGTCCTATAAAAAAAGAGGAAGGCCTTCAATAATATGTATTGTCACAGTAACTTTAACAATGGGCTTAAAAATTCCAGAGATCATGAAGATGACACAGAGGATAGGGCAAGGTTTCATATGTTACTCAAAGTTCCTTTATGAGTCATAGTCTAATCAGTGATACCTATCATCATCAGTATAGAGTTTAGAATTCCAGCACTTTCTCTGCCCTCCCAACTCTTATCTTAAAACCATGCTATTGAGTTGATTTTTACTCATGTAGACCCTCCATTTGTTTTCTGAGTCTATAAAGCTTAATTTAAAAAGCTTCCCATCCTTCTCCTTTCTTGGAATTTTAAACAGCTGGAGACGGTGAATTTGAACCACTGGAGATGCAAGGAGTATTGGCTAACATTGCAAAGCACGCTATGGATTACACCACTAGAGGTCTTCATGACATGCATTTTGGGAGGACACAGTTCAATTCTTCTTCACACTTGGGCAGTGCATTTTGACTACTATTTTGGTGAGCTGGCTATAGTTTATTTCTTACCTATTTCCCATTTGCTTCAAAAAATCCTCTTTCACCTAAATTGCTAGAATTCATTTGAAGATAGTAGATAAAAATTGTTATTAGCAAAAGCAAGATATCTGGTCTATACTTTTTATGATTCCAAACAAATCAATAACATATTTTCCCTCTACAATTCAAATTGACATCATTTGAGTCCTTCTAATGAGAACTTGTACTCACGAGTAGTTTTCTAAAGCTTTGCCCAAAATCCCACCAGGAAAAGAAACTTAACTAAAATTACTTTCCATCTTGACAATTTCCAGCATTCTAACCTCTCTAGCACAGGCTTCAGAAATTCTCAGTAAGTTTTTCCATCTTGAACTTACTTAGGGCCCCAAAGTTTGAAACACAGGTTTGAAATTGCACTAGTTTGAACAATGAAGTCTGGATTATAATGAAGACTTGTCTCATTAAAGGTTACAGACGAGCCTATCAGTTCTTGAACTCAGCTCAGTAAAACCTTGGCAACAACACCTCAATTAACTACAAATGCATATGGGGACTAGTGGGTTATGTGCTGTACTGCTAACTTAAAGTTCAGCAATTCTAATTCACCAATGGCTCCATGGTAGAAAGATGAGCAGTCTCCTCACGTAAAGATTTATGGCCTTAAAAACTCCAAGGAACGCCACCATGGGTCAGGAAGGACTTGATAGCAGTGGTTTGAGTTTTGGTTTTGGCACAAATGTGTCATCATAGGTAGAAGAAAATGGTGACAGAGAAAATATGTTCTGATTTTCTAAACCTAACTCACCTATTAGCATCTGTTTATGTGAAGAATTTTCAATATTTATAATCACAGGGTTATCTCATAAAATTCCAATTAGTTAGTTTTCTGGTGAAGAGAGACTATTTGTCCCCTGAAGAATTAAACAGCATTGCGAAACTATCTTTCATGCTATCCTTAATTTATCCTTTAGATCACTGAAAAGAAAACCAGTTTTTTGCATTTTAGTTTACTCTTTTGGTATGTTCAAGGTCCAGGTTATAGGGAATATTTATCTCTTTGTGGACAACATGACATAGAATAGATTCTTCACTAGACAACAATTCCGAACTCTAGCAAAACCCTCACTTTGACATCAGGGCTGGAGCACCGAGTCTCATTGCTCTGGTGGTTCAACATAACAGTGAAATTTCAAGTATCCTGAGGACAGACCTTGCTGTGCTAGCAGAAGAGGGGCAACTCAGCTCTTCCAAGAAAACCAGCTGTAAAAGTACAAGAGAAGAACAGCCTTCCCCTCAGTGTAGAAGTTCAACTAAGGTTGGAAGTCAAAGAGAGCAGCTCATTATAAAGATATATACCCTTGGGTGATGCTTTTGAATACAATCAGCTGCAGCAGCATACAATATTTGATTAAATGTGTTCTCTCACCTCTAGCTATTTTTTATACTAAATTAAAATTGCAATAAGATACTGAAAACTCCAATATTAATTTAGGGCTCTATTCAGGGGAGCATGTGTTGTATAAAGTCAAGTGCTAGGAAGAAAGGCTGGCCCAGAGAGGCACTTGTGATATGGGTACAATAATAAGAAGTTCAGGGTTCAGAGAGCTGGAGGAAGACCAGACCAGAGGGATTGAGATGTAGAAAATGGTAAAGGAATCCATCTGCAGGCTCAGAATAGTCCCCAAAGACAGCTTTCCATGATAAAGTCATACCCAAAAGCCTAACTCACTACAAATAATATAATAGATTGTTCTTCCTGAACAGTTCCCTTGCCAACTCTGGGCTAAGAACCATTTTTTTAAGTGATGTACCCACATTAATATGCTCACACATACAATGTTTACTATAGTAGCAAAGAGAATTTGCACAATTGACAAAAGAGATAATGTGTGCATTGTTTGTGCAAAAATATAGTAAAATGCTAGTGCTCTGTCTCACCTTCAACTAAACAAAATTCACTGCCATGGAGTAAATCCTGACTCACAGAGACCCTACTAAACAGAGTAGAAATGCCTCTTGGGTTTTCCTAGGCTGTAAGTCTTCACTAAACTGCACTGCTTTATTTTTCTTCTATAGAGCAAATGGTGAGTCCTGAAGAACTGTCGGTCTTCAGTTTGTCAATCTAACACTTAACTCATTACACCACCTGTTGTTTACCATAAAATTGGAACAATCCATAGCTAACTCTCCAACAGGGTTTCAGAGGCAATAAATTGCACAGGAAGAGATTGTCTGTCTTTCTTCTGTGGCGTAAATTGTTGATCCAAACGACATTGCCATGTGAATTATAGTCGACTCCATGGCACATGAAAACACAACATACCTTTGTGTTGGCAGTGCAGTTCCTTACTACTACTCCATCAAAGTTCATTAGACCACCAAGCTAGCTGTAATTGTCCTATAAATCAGATTGTTTTCCTTTTTTAAAAAAATTTTCTTTTATTATTTTTTGTGTGTACCATCAAATCAGATCTGACTGGTACAGGAGGAGATTGCCCTTCCTTCTCCAGTAAAGCATCTGATGGATTTGAACTGCCTATCTCTGGGATCAGAATATTTTAGTATAAAAAAATTCCTGAAATTACAGTACTTATGTTAAGGAGGCCGAGTGGAGCACTGGTGAAGCATATGGCTGATAATTGAAAAATTGGTGTGTTAAACCTACTAGCTGATATATAGAAGAAAAGACTTATAAATCTGCTCTTGTAAAGATTAACGTCTAGGAAACCCTATGGGCAATTCTACTTTGTTGCAGAGAGTTGCTATGAGTCAGAATCGACATATGGTTTGTTACTCAGAGACATGTATCAGGAATGCTTTTATTACCCTTGCATCCTTAGTGCTTATCACAATTCTTTGTCCATGGTAGACATTCATTAGATAATTATTGAGGAAAGGGCTGAAGTGGCAAAGAAAAAAAGAAATTAAAGAATGGTTGAAAAAAAGAAGATCTAAAATATATCTAGGTTTTGAACCAGCAACACAAGAATCCAGAAATCAATGGGCTTTCATGGTCTAGCAAGAGTCTGGGCAAGATGAGTAGGTGCATTAAGAAAGAAACAGAAAGACAGCTGACCGAATCACCAATCAAGGTGACTGTTGGTGTTGGACTATTGTTGTTCTGTGCTGTGCTGTTAAGTCAATTACAACTCGTAGTGACCCTATAAACAAAGGTTCTGAAACTTGTCCCATCCTGAGTCAACCTCACCATCTCTGATACACCTAATCCCATTGCCAAAGTTGCTGTGTGAATTCATCTCATCCACAGTCTTTCTCTCCTAGGCTGATTCTCTACTGTTTCAAGCATGATATTGTTCTCCAAGGCCTAGACTCTCCTGGAAACATGTCCAAACTAGGTGAGATGGAGTTTTAAAATTCTTACCTCCAAAGTGCAGCATGATGTATGCGTTGTATTAGCATCTTTTAATTTTAATATGCCTATCTGTGGTGATTCCCTTTTTATTCTCTAATTCTAGGCCTCTGCGCATTCTGTTACAGTAGTTTGCTTTGTCTTCCCAAGCTGTCTTTTGAAATTTCAGCTTTTATTTCAGTATTTCTTCCTGTTGTTTTGGCTTCTTAATGCTCTAGTATAATTTTCAGAGTCTTTTTTGACATCTGTATTGGTTATTTTTATTTTTATTTCTTCTCTGTCTCTTTAGTGACCATTTGTTCTCTCCATGGATGGTATCCTTAATATCATCCCACAACTCATCTTGTCCTTAAACAGTGTTGTTCAATGCTTCAAACTTATTGTTAAGATTATTTTTAAATTGAGGTGGGATAGATTCAAGGTTATACTTTGGTTCTCATGGATTTGTTTTCATTTTCTTCAGCTTCAATTTGAGCTTGCACAGTCAGTACTTGGCCTGATTTTACCTGCTGATAAAGTTCTCCAGTGACTTCTTAAAAAGATATAGTCACTTGCTACACATCTGAGAGCTAGACAATTAGGAAGGATAACAGAAAAAAGGATCAATGCCTTTGAATTGTGGCGTTGGAGAGGAATGCTGAATATCCCAAGGACTGAAAAAAACAAACCCCCAAACCAAAGAAAAAAATCCAAACCCAAATATGGCTAGAGAAAGTGCTGCCAAAGTGCTCATGGGAGGCAAAAAAATGAAAGAGTTTCATCTCACCTACTTTGGGCATGATGCTTGGATAGGTTATTCCATGGAGAAGAACATCATGCTTAGAAAGGTAAAGGGACAGCGAGGAGAGGAAGACTCTCCACCAAGGGGGTTGATACAGTGACTACAGCAATGGGTTCAAGAGTATCAGAGACTGTGAGTGAGGGTGGCAAAGGATAGGACAAAGTTCAGATCTGTTGTTCATGGAGTCACTAGGAATTGTGCTTGGCTCGATGACTCCTAAAAACATCAACAAAAACAACAACATCTGTGATGATTGGTGAGTATCTTTACAAATACTTATTAGTCACTTATGACTTAGTGAGAAGGAGTTATGCACCTGATCTAAAGGCATATAATTTGAATGACCCAGCTGCTTGGCAGAAGATGGACAATTTCCTCCCACATAATCTACCGTCTCTGAAAACTGTAGGGTCAGTATGAGTTAATTCCAACTCCATCGTACCTAACGATAATATTCACCACTAGTGTAATTTCTTTTCTGAAATGTCTTTTCAAGTCTTTTGCAAACTGCTTTTATTGGGTTTTCTTTCCCTTCCTCCTCCTCCCCAAACTACAAGATTGTTTATATATTCTGGATATATCAACCATTTACTATATAGATATAGATATAGATATAGATATTGAAATATTTTCTTCCAATCTGTCATTGGCATCTTTGACTATATCTTTTAAAGAGCATAAATCTTAAATACTCTCTAATATTTCTGCTTCTTTATTACTTTCATATTTTATGTTTTAAAATCCTTAGTAGAGTTAAGTGAATTTGTAATTCGTCATGATTTCTCTGAGACTCCATCTAGTGTTCTATCTTTAACAATGAAATTGGCAATTTTGGAAAGCAAATGTCTTTCTTTTTGCTTTGAAACATCTTCACTGTAAATGGAAAGTGCACATGTGACAAAAAATAATGAAAGCAGTAAATAAATTAGAGCACATAATGCAGTACATGTTAGGCTCCTCAGCAAAGGTCAGTGATTCAAATCTACCAACTAATCCACAGGGGAAAGATGTGCAGTCGCCTTCCGTAAATACGTATAAATTTAGAAGCATGAGGAAAGATAGCCATGAATCATAATTGAATGGACAGCAGTGGGAACCTATTGAAAATAATGCATTGAGGATAAACAGTCCCTCGAACTTAAAAAAAAAAAAGAAATTATGTAGATTATTTTGTATAAAAATCAATAGGATGGTAAAGGAGCTGTATTTACAAAGTCATAAAAGAAAATTCTTGTGACTTAAAAATTCAATTGTTTTTGCCTTTAAAATGCTATGCTTCTGAAATATATTATTTAAAAGCTTTTTCTTAACTTTTTATTGTTATGAAAGAAATCTACTTAAGTGTAACTCCCCTTCTTTCCAAATTGAGCAAAAGTTCTTTGAACTGGAGCTTCTTTGCATGTTTCTGCATTTACGCCCCCTCCCCATTTACACACCCACGCAATTCTTGTTTGGTTCCCTGCTGAGAATTTGAGTTTCTACCCAAGAAACAAAACAAAACTCACTATTACTCCAGGAATTCAAACTCACAGAGTTTAAAAATCTATAGGACAAAGCTGAATTGCCCCATAGGATTTTTTT
>NW_006399859.1:2029028-2037614 GCF_000299155.1 Elephantulus edwardii
TTGGTTCTCAACCAAGCACTGTTAAAGAAACCTTTATAGAGCCCTAGGTGATTCTTATGTATGTAAAAAAAAAAATCCTGAGGATCTTGTTAAAAAGGTAGATTTTGATTCAAAACATTTATCTATGGTAGAACTTCAAAGTCTCAGTAGGGGGGTTACACCAGAGTAAACCATTTCAAAGCCCTGTGGCTTTACTTACTTTGCAGGGGCTCATAGTTAGTTAATTAGAACCTAAACTGGATTCTCAGATTTGGGACTCTGCCAAAAATCATTCACCTGCTAGATTCACATCAAAAGAGGATGTTTAGTCAATTATTAATATGGAGAACTGGCAGATGTAGAAGTGGAGTGCTACCAATGATTCTCCACAAGGGCTCTGCTCTTTTTAGTCTGTGCCCACTGCATTCTCAGGCTCTGGTTGGAGCTCTGGTGGTGACACCTGTGGAAAGCTGAACTGCTGCCTCGAAAGCCATAGCTCTCCAGTGATTTGAATCGACCAACCAGCCACTCCTCAGGAGAAAGATGGACAGTCTGCTCTTTTCAGTTTTATAGTTTTAGAAATGAGCTGAAGGTTAAGATATGAGTTGGTTCTGACTTGATGACAATGCATTAGGGGATGTCACTGAAGATCTGCAAAGGCCTTGTGCTACATACAGTTTAGACATAGCTCGATCCTTGGGAAAGGCGTTCATGTCTCAGCTTCCAGTGATTTCTAACTCTTTGTATTGATGCTACATTTAGCAACTTCTGGTGAATGGAATGAACTTGCCTCTGACTTAAAGTAGTTTGGGTATAAACTTTCTTCCAAATGTTTGCATTCTACTTCAATTTATTAGAAATATGGTTGAAGAAGGAGATGTACACAATAAGCTTTCTTATCTGTATAGGTTTTATACCCAAAGGAGTCATGAAACTCATAGTCTCTTGAATTATATGACACTATCTAGGCACTTTGTATTCTGTATAGCCAAGGACTAACAAGCAAAAGAGAGTCAGGAAAAATGCTCTGATTCTCAAAAAAGGAGCAGATACAATACAATGTGTGATGAAGATGAGTATGTGAGGAATTTAGGTGGTCCTCTTTGTTGCCTCTTGGTCTTCCCTTTCACAAGTTTGTTCATAAATGCACTTTCACACTATTGCCAGTGATTAGGGTCTCTCCCTGGGAACGGCCAAAACCAAGCTAGTTGTTAAGGGTGAGAAATAGTAAGACTAGATGGTAGGAAGGGGTGAGGAAAAGCATGCATTTTGACCTCAGGGCCAATTGCAGTGGCATGGTCTGCAATTATTTACACACTGGTCCCCAACTTTGTTGTACATTAGAAACCCCTGGGGATTTAAAAAAAAATCATATCCATGCCATTTAAACAATATTATGTGGGGAGTGGAAGGCAGGTATCAGTCTTTTTAAAATTTAAAATGATACTGAATGTATATCATAGCTTATCCTAAAAGAGTAGGAGTTTCTCCTATAATTGCCAGCAATTGTTCAACACGTTCATGGTTTTCAAAGAAAGAGCAAGTCTATTTCTTTCTAAGAGGTGTATCTTGCATACATAATACACTTCACATGTCAGGGGGTGGGGGAAGGCATTATGGGAACACTGTATAGGCTTTTATCATTAGGCTTCAATTCACATTTGTTTCTTTAAATAGAAGTTAGCTCTGGTGGCTTAGAGGTAAGGAGTTGTGTTGATAATCCAAAGGGCATGCAATTCAAATCAACCAGCAGCTCCATCGGGGAAAGATGGGAAATTTCTTTACAGATGATGTACTTGTCATTTATTATCTCTGAGAGCATACTGGAGGGTCAGCTATGCGTCCATTCTGACTGACAGGAAATAACAAAAACACTGTTTTGCATTTGTTTGGGGTTTTTTTTTCTTTATTATTTTACTTACAAAGTTTGTATACATTGTGTTTCACATTATTCCTATTTCATATTGTGTTTAATACAATTATTCTCATCCATTATGTTGTATAAAATTAACCACCATTGGACATTGCCAATCATGACTCTGTCTTTTCACCTGAATCTTTCTTCCCCCTCCCACTACCAAACTGAAACTCTGTGGTTTTGTTTGGGTTTTTTGGTTTTGGTTCTGTTTTGTTTTTTTTAAATAACAACACTGTTGATAAACATTTTCCAAAGCCTTATCTAAATATTACCTTTTCTTGGATGTTTTTTTTCGTTTACCAGAACTGATCTTACTATATTTTATTCTCCCATTAATCTTTCTCTTCTCTCTTATTTATCAGAGTCTGATATCACTAATTTGGATAAGTTGTCTTTCTTGGCCTGTGATCTAATTGCTTATTAAATGAGGTCTGGTTAGCCTTGCACTTGGAGAACACTCTGCTCTATTCCAGGTTGAAATGGCTGAGTTCTTGAATCCTGCACAGTCTCCTAGAAAATTATTTATCCTGAGTTGTCATAACACACCAGTTTTCAACTTGTAAATGTTTTTAGGTTTCTCAGCTGTCACAAATAGAATATGCATTTTCATTTTCCTTTTCCTAAAAATATAATAGTAATTGTGAAAATATTTAATACATACATTCATACACGTGCATGTACTCATACTACACACTACATAACAGTTACAAAGCATTTTCATATTATCTTATTTTTTCCTCATAGTAACTATACAACATACATAGATGTTATTACTACCATCTTATATAAAAACACACTGAATTTCAAAAAGAGTCATGCTATTTTCCTAATGCTCTATTTTATTAACCAAAGAATCTATCTAGAATGAATGTTTTTTGTTGCTTAATTCAAAGCTATTTTTATTCCACTCAAGCAGTATGATGTGTTATAAGTCAAACTGCCAATCTGAAGGTAACCAATTTGAACCCATGTATTGCTCTTTGGAAGAAAGACGGAAAGTCTTCTACTGTAAAGATTTATAGCCTCAGAAACTTAATAGAGGTTTACTGTTCACTGAAATAAACTCAAAAGAACAAACAGGTCTTTCCAGGAGAGGGTGAAATAAGGTTACTCATTGAAGGCAAGGATTTTTTGTGCATGTAGTCCCCAGAGAAGGAAGGACGGAGGAACACACAGGAGATAAAAACCTCAGATGTGATGGATTGACCCAGTAACCAGGGAAATGGTGGTAGCTGTGTTGGAGACAGTGAGTCTGGCTCAGTATAGAGCATATGTCAGAGCTATTGTATATAAGGTTGCTACTGATGCATCAAATGCAATAATGGTTACCCATTGTGAGACAGTGTTTGGTGGAGCTCTCCAATTAAAACAAGCTTGGAAGCAAGAATGGCATCCATTTCCAAAATAGCTTGCCTCAGGAAACTATGAACTTGGAGAAACGATGAAAGTTATAGACTTTTTCAGGTCTTTGATTCATAGGGTTACTATGAGTCATCTATAACCTGTTGGCACTTAACAACAACATCATGTTGTTGCAGGGAACTCCCTAACACATACAACAACAATACTGAAGGTTACGTATAGTCTTTGTTTTTCATTAATAAATACTTCAAGTCTTTTCTTTTTCCAATATTCATCAACTTTCTTCTTCAATAGCACAATTTTTTATTTTATATACTCAAAGTATAGATTGGATATGTATAGTGATAGGATAGGATAGAATCCTAATACACATCTTTTCTGATTTTAGGCCCCTCAGAATCCCTTTGTTCTATTCAAAGGATTGCCTGTCAGACTATGCAGAGGTTCTGAGTAAGCACAATTAATTGTTGTAGAATTCTCATTTTTCACAACTTAATCAACAGTTTTCTATAATCTACACAATAGTCAAATGATTTTGTATAGTCAACAAAATACATATGCATACCTTTTTGGTATACTGTTGTTTAAGCCAAAATCATTCTGACATTAGCAGTGATACTCCTTATTTCACATTCTCTTCTGGATCTGCCTTACATATCTAGCAGTTCCTTGTTGAAGTCTTGCAGTTACTATTTTTTTAAAAACTTTCAGCATAGTTTTACTTTCATGTGGTATGAATTATATTGTTTAATCTCTCCATGTTAAAATATAATATTTTTTAGAGTGGATAAAAAGGTATATCTCTTCCAGTTTGCTGTCTTCCAAATTTCTGAGTGCTCTTAACACTGCATTAATTTGTTGAAATATCTCAATAGGTATTCTGTCAATCCCTAGACACCTGTTTTTCACAAAGCATTCAGTACAGCCTGTACCTCTTACTTCAGTAACATTGGTTATTATTCATGTGCTACTTCATAAAATATTGGAGCAACAACCAATTACTTTTGACTTAGTGAGTCTGTATGTTTCTTCCACCTTCTTTTGATGATTTCTGCATCATTCAATATTAACCCATTAGATCTATTTTACAACAACTTGAGGCTTGAATTTCCCCCTCCCCATTTTTTTCAACATAGATTCCCCCAACTTGTAATCCCCAAGTTTGTTCTTTTATCTTAGAAAGTAGAGAGCATATTCTTTTCTTTTGACTTTTTAAATACTATATCTTTTCACATTTCATTGTAACTTTTTTTTTTTATCCTAAAAGTCACTCTTCAAACTCATCAGGTCAGCTCTTTTATTTGATCAATTTATCCATTCACTTTAGCAATATTCAAAAGCAAATTTCAAATTTTCTCAAAATAGTGAATAGTATATATGCAAAACCAAGAGCCAATATTATCAATGGAAAAAAACTAAAAGCATTTTCCTTGCAAACAGGGACCAGGCAAAAATGCCCCCTGTTGCCACATCTATTCAATATTGTATTGAAAGTATTTGCTGGGGCAATACAGTAAGAGAAAGAAATAAAAGTCATCCAGATTGGTAAATAGATAGTTACACTGTCACTATATGTAGATGATATGATAGTGTTCACAAAAACCCCCAAGGACTCAAAAACAACAATAAAAATGGTTAGAGCTAATAAAACAATTTAGCAGAATATAAGATCAGTATCATACGCTTCTGGTTGTCGTGTACTGTCTAATGGGAACCGACCCATAACTGACCCTTCAATGAGTTTTCAGACACAGTTAATTGCACAGGAGGAGACTGTCAACCTTCTCCCAAAGAGCAGCTGGTGGATCCAAACCATATTCCATTGGAATTGCAGCACAGCTTCTTACCACTAGGACATGAGTGCTCATGAATAAATGACAATAGTTATAGAAATGTTTCAGGCCTTTTGTTCATAAGGTCGCTATGAGTCATGCTTAACTCGATGGCAATCAACAACACACCAAGATCAGTATCCAAAAACCAGTGGGATTACTCTAAAGTAACAAAGAGAACTCAGAGAAGAAAACCAAGGAAGTAATACTATTTACAACGTTCTTGTTGCTGTGTACCATTGAGTTGAAATGGACCAATAGCTGACCCTCCAGTGGGTTTTAAGAGACAATCACATGGGAGGAGATTTCCCGGCCTTCTCCTGCAGAGCAGCTGATGGCCTTGAACCACATGCCTTAGGGATTGCAGCACAGCTTCTTGCCACTAGTCCACCAGAGCCAACCAAAATTGAGATACTTGGGAGTGAATCTAACTAGAGATACAAAAGACCTGTACAAAGAAAATGAACTACAGAGCATTTCTGCAAAACACAATAAAAGACCTAAAGGGATGGAAAAATGTTCCCTGTTCATTTATAGGAAGATTCAATATTGTGAAAATGACACTCCTACATAAAGCAATCTACATGTTCAGTGCAATCCCAATACAAATACCAAGTTCATTTTTCAAGGAGATTGAGAGGGAAATTATCAAGTTTACTTGGAAAGGAAAGAGACTGCAAATAAGCAAAGAACTCTGAAAAACAAAAATGAAGTGGGAGGCATAACACTCTCTGACTTCAAAATCTACTACATTGTGGTAGTAAACAAAAGAACATTGTACTGGATCAAATGACAGGCATATAGACCAATGGAACAGAATTGAAAACCCAGAAATGGGCCCATATATCTATAGACAACTGATATTTCACAAGGAAACAAAACCTATTATTGGAAATGACAACTTCTTCAACAAATGATGTTTGCAAAATGCAACTGCTACCTGAAGTAAGCTGAAATAGGATCCATATCTCACACCACACACAAAAATCAACACAAGGTGGATTAGAGGCCCGAGACTAAAACCCAAAACCATTAAGTTTATCAGAGGCAAATTTGGATCAAGCTTAGATGGCCTAGTCTATAGTATAAAAAGACTGTCCAATATAGCCAGAAATGCTCAATATGGAGAAGGCAAAATTGATGAATGAGACCCTCTAAAGATTAAATCCCTGTGTGCATCATAAACTTTTTCCAGCAGAGTGGAAAGAAAACCTACTGACTGGGAAAAAAACCTCATTTGGCAATACCGTTCCAGACAAGAGTCTCATAACAAAAGTTTACATCTCACTCCAGCAGAAATGGCTAAGTTTAACAGGACAGTAGATAATAAATGCTGAACAGGATATGGAGAGATGGAAACCTTTATCTACTGTTGGTGGGAAGGTAAAATTGTAAAACCCCTCTGGAAAGCAGTTTGGTGTTTCCTCAGGAAGCGGAATATAGAAATTCCATATGACCCCGCTAGTCCACTGCTTGGAATATACCCCAAGAGAATGAGAACTGAGGAACAAATGGAGACTTGCACACCATTGCAAGAAAATAGTCTAAATGTTGAACTGCAATTGAATGTATTGAAAAATTATGGCATGTTCACATGATGTAATACTAAGCAGCACACAGAAGTCATGATTTTGTAAATCACTACCTAACTTGAGAGGGACTGGAGAGCATTATGCTAACTAACTCTGTCCTATAAGGACAAATGCTGTATTAGACCATTATTGTAGAAATAGGTAAGTAGTAGAGCATGTGTGAATATCTAAGGAGGAGTGGGTTAGGAACAGAGAGCTGGAGAAAGGTGAGGAGAATCTGGTGTGAGGGACAATGTTTACAAACTTTGTAGGTAAACCAGTGTAAAAGTTAAAAAAGAAAAGAAATTAAAAAACTAAAGATGCCATGCTGGGGGTGGGGGGTGGGAAGAAAGCAAATTTCAAAGTCAATTTCACGAAGTGCACCAGCAGGGAATCAAACTCAACTATCTCTCATGGAAGGCAAGAATTCTGCTATTGAACCACTAGCATCTCATGAGTTTGGTTTCTAGAAATCTCTATTGAAAAGAGCAATTGTAGACCAGTGTTAAGAGAGAGAAATGAACTTCACTTTTCCAACATAGACTTCATGCAGAAGCAACCAGAGTTCATATGAAAGTCCTAAGTATAAAAAAGACATCATGAGCAAAGAAATTGGTAATGGTAGAAAAAATTATACAAACATTTACATTGGAAAATAATGTTTTTAATAAATAAAAAATTATATTAGTTTGCTTACAAAGTTCATATACATTATGCTTCACACTGCCCTCATTCACACTGTGTTGCATATAATCATTCCCATTCATTATATTTTATAAAATTAATCAACATTGAACTATGCCCACTATTACCCTATCCTTCCAGATCCCAGCTGGATCTTTCCAATTTCCTTTACCCACCCGCCTCCACTCACCAAATTGTGTAACCCTATGTTATTCCCCCTGTTCATCCTCTCCCCTCTGCTCCCCCCACCCTTTTGTCTCCTCACATGTTTTACTAATTCTGTTTCTACAATAATGGTCTTATATAATATTTGTTCTCACGAGACTGAGTTAGTTCACTCAGCACAATGCTCTCCAGTCCCTCTCAACTTATATAGTAACTTTCAAAATTGTTGCTCCTGAGTACTGAGTAACATTTCATCATGTGAATGTACCACAATTTATCAAACCATTGATTGTGGTTCGACATTTGGGCTGTTTCTATCTTCTTACCACAGTGAATGATGCTACTATGAACACTGGTGTACAAATCTCCATTTATGTCTGAGTTCTAATTATAATTTTTTCTGTGTATTTATT
Organism: Elephantulus edwardii; assembly: GCF_000299155.1. Classification (NCBI taxonomy): domain Eukaryota; kingdom Metazoa; phylum Chordata; class Mammalia; order Macroscelidea; family Macroscelididae; genus Elephantulus; species Elephantulus edwardii. The sequence continues at coordinate 2,036,953 of NW_006399859.1, forward strand.
CCAAGTCTTGGAATAGCTGAGTTATATAGAATTTCTATGTTCAGCTTTTTGAGAGAAATGCCAAACTGTCTTCCACCAGAGTGGGTGTACCATTTTACAATCTCACCAATAGTGTATGAGAATTCTTCTCTCTCCACCATTTATTACTTGCTGTCCTGTTAAACTTTGCCACTGCTACTGGAGTGAAATGGTATCTCATTGTGGTTTTTTTTTTTAAACTTTCTTATTGCTTGTGATTTTGAGCATTTCTTCATGTGTCTGTTAGCCATCCAAATATTTTCCATGTCTTTTACATATTTTGTAATTGTAGTATCAGTCTTTTTCTTGGGGAGATCTGACATATTTTGTAAACTTTTGTTATGAGACCCATGTCTGAGATGGTATTTCCAAATGTTTTTAGCCAGTCAAGAAGTTTTCTTTTCAATCTGTTGTAAAAAGATTTTTATGTGCGCAGGGATTTAGTCTTTAGAAGGTCCCATTCATCAATTTTGTCTTTTCCTGGTTGTGTATTTCTATATTGGTCACCTTTTTTTTATACCATGGACTAAGCCTTCTAAGCTTAGTCCCACTTTGTCTCTTATGATCTTTATTATCTTGGACCTTAGGCCTAGGTCTCTGATCCACCTTGAGTTGATTTTTGTATGTGGTGAGTGGTGGGGATT
>NW_006399859.1:2038039-2042252 GCF_000299155.1 Elephantulus edwardii
TTCTTCATACAGGTCTTTTGTGTCTGTAGTTAGGCTTATTCCTATGTATCTCAATTTAGGGTTGGCTACCGGAAGCGAGCAGGAGTGACATCCACTTCCTAAACAACAAGCCTCTGGGACTCTATGAACTTTGAGAAATGATGATAGTTGTAGAAAGGCTTCAGATCTTTTGTTCAAAGGTCACTATGAGTCATGCTTGACTTGGTAATCAGCAACAACATTGTAAACAGTATTGCTTTCTTATTTTTCTTCTCGTGTTTTCTTTGTTACTGTAGATGAATCCCACGGATTTTTGGATATTGCCTGCAACCCTACTAAATTGGTCCACTAGTTCTAACAGGTTTTTGGTTAAGTCCTTGAGGTTCTCTGTGTAGACTATCTTATCATCTGCTTATAACCACAATTTGACCATCTCTTTGCACATATGGAAACCTCTTATTTCCTTCTTTTGCCATATTGGCCTAGCAAGTTCTTTCAATACAATATTGAATAGAAGTGGTAACAGTGGGCATTCCTGTCTGGTAGTGGGAAACAATAATAATGCTTTCTTATTCTAGGGGGAAAAGGGAGAGGGAGACCAACAAAACTACAAAAAGAATACATAATTAGAGAAGATTCAAGGCTTAAAATATTCTAGATAGTTGTATTATTGAAAAAAAAGGAAATATTGATTAAATGTAAGGTTATGTGAGCAAAGTATGCTTGCTAAAATTTTCAGAGTAAATGTAAAATAGTAGAAAGAGATACATAATTTTCAATAAGAAAAAATAAAAGGAATGAGAAAAAGTATTAAAAGTTAATCCTAAATAAATAAAAAGAACAAAATGGAAAACATGAGTCTAACAGAAAATCAAATCTTTTCTTTCATAGCCATGGCAAAGCTAAGCTTCCCCATCCCTTGAAGTGGTTTATGGCTCTGCTTTACTTACTTTACATTGGCCAAAGGAATGTGAATGAAATTGGAGCAGTCATTTCTGACAGGACAGCAGTTCTAAAGGCTGGTACCTGTTGACTAGTTTTTCTTTTTCTCAATGTCATAGGGACCAGTCAGTCACACACTAGGTACCAGCTGCCCTGTCTGTCTCTGTTCTAGTGACAGAACCTCTCAGTTAACTTTCAATGAAGGTGTAACTGGGACCAGATTTAAACATTTGAGGTTTGAGCCCACTGAGATTTTTGCAGTCACTTGATTCTTAAACACAGCATAACTCATTTTAATTGGTGTTCTTTGTAAACAAAATTCAGATCATGTCATGCTTCCAAGGCACTGTTCTATGGATATGACTGCTATTCCTTCTCTCAGTTCATCTCCTATTTTCTTCTTGCTCATGCCTTCCAGTCAGATGGATATTTAGAACACATCTGACAATACTGTCCAGAAATTCTTGCATGTACTGTTTCCTTTCTCTGAAATACTTCTTTTCCAGATGGTCACTTGGCTTTTTCCTTCATGTCCTCCATGTCTTTATTTAAATACTTCCTTCTCAGTAAGACTTTACCAGTAGTACTATAAAAAATACAACCCAATGTTATATTATACATTTGACTTCTATTTTAATTTACTCTACAATATTTAAAAAAATTAATATTTTATTTTCCTTCCATTTTAATGGACTTTATAATAAAGCTGTGGTCTTTGGGCCTGCTATTGATTGTGTTTAGAGAGAACGTTGTTCTAAGTGGTACAGCACTTGTCTATCAGTTAGCTGTACTATGATTACTTGCGGTTGCTATGATACTGAAATCATTACTACTAGTGTGTCGAATTCCAAAAGGGTTTCTCATTTTGGACAGGTTTTGATGGAGCTCCCTGATTAAGACAGACTAGAAAGCAGGATGGACCATCTTCTCAAGTAAAAGGCTTTTGAAAACTCTATTAACACTAAACAAAGAGGATAATCATAGTAGTGTAGTAGTTGAGCCCAAATTAGAAGTCAGTTGAAATGAGGACAAAGGGTCTGCTGGAATGGTGTCTTGTATGTTAAGTGTGAGGATGGCACATGACAGGCCTAGGTTCAGCTATTTTGTTCATAGGGTCGCTAGGAATCATACTTGACTCAATGGCACCTAACAACAAAAAATAATAATAAAGCTGACATAGTTTGTATATATACAGATATATTTATTATGACACACACATCTGGCTGAGAAGCTAAAGCAAAGGGAAGAAATAAAGAAGTTAAAGGGCTGAACAAAAGATTTCAAAGGGCAGCTCGGGCAGACAAACCATAGTATAATGAAATAAGCAAAGAGCTGGAGTCAGAAAATCAAAAGGACCATACTTGCTTGGCATTTCTTTAGCTGAAAAAAAACAGAGGAATAAGTTTAAGGCTGGAATTGCAATAGTTAAAAAGCTGGAAACAGAATGATGCAGGCAACATAAAAAAGATGGAAGGAGTACCCAGAGTCACTGTACCAAAAATAATTGGCTGACACAGAAGAATTTTGTGGAAAAAAAAAAAAAACATATTCACAAAAGCCATTGGTGATGAAGGAGCTGCTCTGAAGGAATTGGAACCTCAGGAACTGATGACATAGTACTTGACATATTTCAGTAAGCATGTGCTGTCCTGAATGCACTACCCAGTTATGTTAAGAAATCTGGAGGACAACTGTCTGGCCAACTGACTGGAAGAGATCCATATTTATTCCCATAAAAAAAAAAAAAAGGTGACCCGAAAAAGTGTGGAAATTATCAAACAATATCACATTAAAAAATTATCTGCTGAAGATTTTAAAAAAAACTACTGAAACAGAACATCATCAGAGAACTACCAGATGTGTAAGCTGGGTTTAAAAGAGGCCATCATACTAGGGACATTATAACCAATGTTAGATGGATCTTAGCCTAACGCAGAGAGTCCCAGAGAAATGTCTGTGTTTCATTGACTATGCAAAGGCATTTGACTGTGTGAATCATAACATAATGTGGCTAACCTTGAAAGGGATTAGAATCCCACAGGACTTAACTGTGTTGATATGAAACTTGTACTTGGACTAGGAAGCAGTCACCAGAACAGAGCAAGGAAACACTTCATGGTTCAGGATCGGGAAAGGTCTGTGTCAGAGATTCATTCCATCTCCATACCTTTTCAATCTATATATGGAACAGATCATTAGGGAGTCTGGACGTAATGAAGAGGAATGTGTCTTCAGGTTTGGAAGAAGACTTATTATGTGTTATGCAGATGGCATAACCTTGTTGATGAAACTGAGGAGGATCTGAGACATTTGCTGCAGAAGGTCAAGGACTACAGTCCTCAATGTGGATTAAAGCTCAACATTAAGAAAACAATGATTTTCATCACTGGGCTAATTGGAAGCTTCATGATAGACAGAGAAGAGATCGAGATTGTTAACAGCCTCAGCTTCTACAATCAACACTCTTGGCACCAGCAGTCAGGATATCAAAAGATGAACTGGGTTAGGAAAATCTGCTCAGGGACCTCTCTAGAGTACTGAAGAGGAACAATGTCAGTCTGGAGACTAAGGTGCACCTGATCCAGGCCATGATCTTTGCAATTACTGGATATGCATCAGAGAGCTGGACAGTAACTAAGGATGACAGAAGAATTGATGATTTTGAGTTGTGGAGCTGGAAAAGAATGTTAAACATACCATGGACTGCCAAGAGAATGAACTAGTCTGTACTGGGGGGCGGGGGGGTGGTGAAACCAAGCTGTTTCTTGGAAGTAAGGATTTTAAAGCTCTATCTCGCATACTCTGGGCAAGTGGCAAGGAAGAACCAATCCTTGGAGAAGGACATCATGCTTGGAAGGGTGGGTGGACAGTGCAGGAGAGAAAGACCCTGTATGAGACGGACTGACTCTGTGGCTGAGGTAATGGGAGTTGGAGATGATGAGATTGGATCAGGATGGAGAAGGATTCAGAGCTATTGTACATAGAGTTGTTAATGAGTCTCAGGCTACTCGATGGCACATAACAACAACAAACAACAACCACCATATACACATACATATAATCTTCTATCTGCTATACCTTCATCCCACAATTGAAATGAAAGCTTTATTAGGTTAGGATTTTTTTTATCTATTTTGCTTTCTCTGCATCCTTAACCCTTACAACAATGACATAAAGAACCTATTGATCACTCAGTAAATACTAGCAGATTAAATGAATGGCAAGACTGTCATTGCTGGTAAGTAAGAAATATGGGTTTATAATAAGTAGTGTTAGGACAGATAATTATATA
>NW_006399859.1:2042541-2088227 GCF_000299155.1 Elephantulus edwardii
TATATATATATATATAAAATGAACCAGCAAATTGTATCTTACTCTATACCACAAATAGGAAAATAGAAACCTCTGGTGATGCAGTCCTTAGGGAGTTGTGCTACTAACTCAAAGGCAGGCCAGTGCCTCTCTGGTGATTTGCATCCACCAGTGGTTCAAAGGGAGAAACATTGGCAACATTTGCCCATATAAATTTACAGCCTTTGAAAAGCCAGTCGAGGGTCAGTTATAAGTTGGTTCCAATTCAATTGTAGTAAGTGATATATCAAGTAAAATCCATCTCACTTATAGATCTCTCAAATTAAAGCCTAAAGTATTAAATTTTAGAAATCCTTATAAAAGAATAGTTCCATGAGACAGGAAAGGATTCCATAAGCAAGAAATAAATCTGCAAAAATGGGAAATTTTGAAAAATTCATCTACCACAAAATCAAGAACTTCTATTCGTCAACATTCAAAAGTCCAAAAAGAGTAATGAAAAGGAGTGGTAAATACTTATATGTGAACCAAACTAGTAAGAACAGACAAATAACACAATAGAAAATTTGGGAAGAGCAGCATACCATTTAATGGGAAAATACAAATGGCCATTAAATATGGGAAAATGTAACCTTCCTGAGCAATCAGGAAATCACAATAAAACAAAAATATCATTGTATTTTACATTCTTCAGGTGCACAAAATTTGTAAGAGTTGGTCATACAAGTATGAATGAGATTGTGGAAGACCTATAGCTTTAAAAATTATGAGGGACTATCTGGTAAAATGGAAGATGAAAATACACTGTGACCCCACATTTCTTTTTTTTAATTTCTTCTCATTATTAATTTTAATGAAAATTTACAGAGACTTTGGATTCCCATTCATTCATTGTTGCACTTTTCTCCCTCCGCCTGTCACCCCCCCCCCACAGTTTGCTCTTTTCTTTGAAAAGTAAAAGTTTTTTCATTGACCCCAGATTTCTATATACCTGATATATAAGAAATATCATATACATGCATAGCAAGTCATACATATAAATAGTCATACATAAAATAATATTCATAGCTGAATGGAAAAACAGGAAGTATTCTAATGCTCTAATGTCTAAGAAGCTGTGCTGTAATTCCAAAGGCACACAGTTCAAATCCGTTGGATACTCCAAGGGAGAAGGATGGATAATCTCCTCCCATGCAGTGTACTCTCTCTGAAAAAGCACTGGATGGCCAGGTTTGGGTGAGTTTCAACTTGAAAGCATCCAACAACAACAACAAATTCAAATGTATATTGACTTGAATATCATAAATAAATTGTGACATGCTCATATAATGGAATTTCACCCAGTCATGAAAAAAGTAAATTACAGTTACAAGTAGCAACATAGATAAATATTTCAAATACACCTTCATGCAAAATAAACAAATCACGGAAATCCACACAGCGTGATTCTATTATCCATTGCTCCAAAACACATCAAGTAAACAATCTATTGTTTAAACTCAGAATTGAGAGCAGTGTTTAATTCTAATTGGGGAAGAAGTTAGGTGGAATCTGAAAGGTATAAATTTTAGAGCGAATGTTTTTGTTTTATTCCCTTAAACAGCATGTATGGGATAAGGATTTTATCTTGCATTATCCATTGCCGTTTACATATAGGTAATCTTACATATCATGTATATTCTTACATACAAACGCAGCATATAATAAAACGATTTAAAAATATCTTTGCAATGAAGCTTTTAGTGGATCCCACATCTATTTGCTATGATTACAAGCAGAGAGCCTTTTGATTATCCAATTGTTTCCTATTTCTTCGGGCAGCAAGAAACTATGCCACTCAGCATTACACACTGCAAGTAAAGGCTTTTTGAGAAAGGTAACAAATCAGAAATGCAAAACGCCATCACTGATTAATTTATGAAAACGAAGTTTTCAGCATACAAGAACCAGGGGCAAAACAAAACAATAATTCACCAGGGTCTGTGAGCCCTGAAGTGTGGAGTGCGGCCTTGTATAACTATATATCACTTCAAGTCTCAAATCTGAATGATATCAATCATGCCACTTGCCAGGGCTCTGACTGAATATAAATTGGCCTTTCCGGGCATCAGTAGGCCTCACTCTGCCAAGTGATTTGATAGTTCTTTTATTTTAAAACACTTAGGATGGATTATAGAATGAAAGCACACACTTGGAGCCATTTAGAAAAATCAATTCAAGCCACACTTTGGGACAAAGAAAAATTCTTCTTTCTGGTGGCATATCTTATTCCACTGAATAGTCCATAGAGATGTAAATGCTTGTACAAGATAAATTTTGACAGTGATGTAATGGTTAACGTAAGTATCATGACTTGGTACTTGCATGATATGAGCCTCGGTGCTCGCTCCAGTGACTCTGAAAGTGGTCAAAATGACTTTGAAACCTCTTTCCAGCAATAGGTCTTCAGAGTCTTGGATACACTTTCCTATTTCTGGGATAGAATGTTTTGGTTTCTAGAAAATGTCAAAAGTCTGTTGGAATTAAGTATAGAAAGAAAATGGAGTTTTTAACCCTTTTAGGACTGCATAATTTTTCGGCTTTAATTTTTTTTTTAAATTATGTCTTTTTTTACTGGTAGGGAGATCTGGTGGGCTAGTGGGTTAGGTGTTCTGGTGCCAACTAAAAGCAGATGGGAAGATACTGAGCAGGAAATAAAAAATGGAGGAGTAACATCATGATAAATGGAGATAAGATAGAAAGTGCCAATCATTTCAGCTAACTTGAACAAGCAACCTTGGTACTAGCATTCTGGAGTGCAGTAGATAATACTGCATCGGACAAGTCCACTGTCAGGAACCTCTCCAAAATACTGAGCAGCAATGATATCAGTTTGAAGACTAAAGTGAGTGAGCCATGGTTTTTTTTCAATTACTCGCTATAGATCTGAGCGTTGGATAATGAATAAGGGTGACAGAAAAAGAATTGATGACTTTGAATTTGCTTCTAGAGAAGAGCATTAAATATCCCATGGACTGCCAAGAAATTTAACATATCTTTATGCCTTATACCCCATTAAAATGGTTTAAGTAGGGGAAAGATACTATGTCTGGTTTCGGTTTTTGTTTTCTGTATTTTTAGGTTAGGACCTTTATCATTTTGATGTTGTTAAGATGTAATCCATATTGAGGGCTCTAATCTTTGATCTTCTGCAACAAGTGATTCAGGTCTCCCTAGCTTTTAGCAAGCAAGGTGTGTCATACTCATAGCACAGGTTTTTGGTGAGTCTTCCTCTAATCCTGATACCACATTCTTCTTCACAGAGTTTGGCTTCATGAATGATTTGCTCACCATACAGATTGAATAGGTATGGAGAAAAGATCCATCACTGATGCATACCCTTTCCAATTTTAAACCATACAATGTTCCTTTGTTATGTTCAGATAGGTATAGATTTCATATAAACATAATTAATTTTTCTGGGATTCCCATTCTTCTCAATGCTAGCCATTCTTTGTTGTGATCTACACAGTCAAATACCTTTGCATTGTATCCAGTATGAATATTGTGATCATAAGTAGCAATGAAAATGAAAGATAATCAGCAACAGTTATCAACGAAAGAGTTGCTCATTATACTGTTGAATGAATAAGTACATTACAAATAATGGATACCATATAATACAATTTATATGAAGTCAGAGCAAACACAAAACTGAAGAATATATTATTTATTTATATTTTAAGATAGAGTAAACAGGAAATCTAGAATAACTTCTATTCCTTATGAGAGGAGGAAGTTAAAAAAAGAATCCTTAGGTAAATGGTTATTTTCTAAGGTATTTCTTTTTCTTAGACACTTCTGTGTACCCTATGAATATCCTTTCATGGTTATAAAATATTCATGTGTGAAAGTACTAAAACCAAACCTAACTCACTACCATCTAGTCCATTTCAACTACTCCCAACCTTCTAGTACAGAGTAGAGCTACCTTATAGGTTTTCAAAGCTGACATCTTCATAGAAGCCTCACATCTTTCTCCTGTGGAGCAGATGCTGAGTTTAAACCACTGAACTTTCACTTAGCAATTTAGTGCTTTAAACCAATATTGTTGTTTTTAGGTGCCATTGAGTCAAGTAAAACTCATAGCGACCCTCTGTAAAAAAGATCTAAACCTTGTTCTATCCTGTGCCATCCTCACTCTTCCTGGCACACAAGAGTTCATTGCAACAGTCACCACGTCAATCCACCTGATTGAGAGTTCCTATTCTTCCCAGCATCATGACCTTCTCCAAGGAATAGCACCTACTAGCAACATGCCCAAAGTATGTGAGACAAAGCTTCATCATCATTCTTGCCTTCAAAGAGCACTCTGGCTGCACCCTCTGTATTCTGGAAGGTAAATTTTTTTTTTTATTGAAAACGGAATGTTTCTTTTTTCTTTCTTTTTTTTTTTTGTTGTGGTTAACCATCAATTGTAAGCTGATTGGCCTTTTCTGATTTCATTAACAATCATATGTGGGCTGAAAGCCTCTTGTTTAAGCAATCAGGACTGGGTGGGAGGACCTTTGTATTTAAAAGTTGGTTGCCTCCTACCTGAGGGTGAGTTTCCACTTGGAGCAGTTATATCCTAGAGGGTTCACTGTTTTGTTCCCATTAAACCAACAGTACATGTTTTATCCCTGGGTTTTTAGTGGTCATTCTTTGAAGGTCTCTCCTCAAAACTGTGATATGTGTATTATTTTCAGATTGACGTTATAATTAAATATCTTAAGGCAAATTTTACACTTCTAAGCTTGCTCATTTTTTAAGTAATTACATTTTTAAATATATCAAATGATAATAATCTATCAGTGCCCTTGCATTATACCTATTTATGTGGTTTATATTATAAAATAATAAATTGTATTTTCAATTCAGTGATGAATCCTACTTTTTTTGGATGTTATTCTTTTGATGCACTTTTTGGATTTGATCTACTAGCATCTTATTTTGAATGCTCCTAAGTCTCTTTGATCCACAGTTTTCTTTTATGTCACATTGTTGTAATGTTATGAAATCAATTATACATGCCTCTAAAGTGAATTGAGTGACTTACACCTTTTTATTTCCTAGGGAAAAATGGTTAATATTGAAAATAAACTGTCTACACTTAAAAGTCTGAAATATTTCACAATTAATATTTCACATCTGATCCCAGAATGTTGTTGTTATTAAGTGCCGTGGAGTCGCAGGCGACTCATAGCGACCCTGTGAAGGAGAGTCCTCGACACTTGGGTGACTTTCATCCTTTCTCCAGGTTCATAGGGTTTCCGGAGGCAAGCTATTATGGAAGTGGATACCACTCCTCCTTCCACGCTGACCCCAGAATACATTTCAAATTATTTTTTAATATTTCTCATAACTGATTATATGTTAAATTTTTCAGAGTTACCCTATGTTGTTAATTTATATTAGTAGATTATAGAAAAAGAAATCTCATTGGGTTTTTCCTGTTTAGATCTTCATATACTATATCATTTTATATTCTTTTTACTTGAGCTATTCCATTCAAAGTTTCTTGGTTTATTTGTGCTTTCTTTCTTTGCCAGAAACTTATATTTTCTAATGTTTAAAGAGCCATATCTCTAACACATTTGACAGTTCTACTACTTTTGTGTTCTCTTTTCTAGTTTGTTTCTGCTTTCATTTTTATAAATTTCTTCTTGACATTTTGGTGATCTAGGCCAAGATCCTGTGGACAATGAGCCCAAACTAGTCTTAACCAGTATTTTTAAAAATGTAAAGTCTAAGAAGAGAACTGAGATAATAAAACTGTTTACAGAAAATAAAAATCTGTATCCAGATTTACATCAATCCTAGAAGTTCTTGCAAATGTTGTTGTTGTTAGGAGCTGTGAGGTTGAGAATGACTCACAGCAATCCTATGAAAAACAGACCTAAATCCTGCGCTATCCTCACCAGCCCTGATACACTTCAGTGTGTCTTAAAGATAGATGCTGGAAAAATTTATGGTAAGATACAAAGGTAGTAGATGGTAAGATATGTGTCCTGAACCTCACCTCAAGCCCAAGTTATGATATGGAGCTCTGTAGAGAAGTTGAACCTTGAAAGACATCTGCCCTTTTTACTCTTTGGAATTGGGGTAATAAGAGAGTTTTGTTATATTTGAGGAAAATTGTTACAAAATAAAAAAAAAAAACACAAAACACCGCAAACACAAAAAAAGATTGGACAAAGATGGAACAGGTCTTTATGCTTAACATTTGTTGTTTATTCCAATGAGGCAATGAGCAGTGTTTCTCAAACTTTAATAGGCATCTAAATCTCAGATGCAAATTCTGATTCAATCTTCCTAAAGCAGAATATAACAAGTTCCTGGATGATATTGAGTTTTAGGGACCACATTTTGAGTAACAGGAGTATAGATATGATTTCAACATTTCCTGTATCCACATAATGGAAACTGCAGAGGCTCAGAATGGGTGGGAAGAAAGTAGGTGTCACAGTGAGAACAAAATGATGCAAGGCTCCAGATTACCAGATATTCCTTTCATGTTAGGGACCAAACATAGGTCATTGCCAGATCTCAGAGATCCAAATAGTCAGTAACTTCTGAGAGGAATTAGATCAGCAAATAGAGATGACAGAATATACAGGCAACACGTAACTATCAGGAAAAAATAATCCACAATTTGTACTTTCTATTGGCTACAGAAAAGGAATCTAACAGAATGTCTGGTTTCATGTGGCAAGATTATGAGAAAGAAGAAGGATGGGGAGAAATCAATTTGAGAAGGTAACTTTTTAGGGTAAAAAAGGGTCCTTTTTTATAGGGTTAGGAGGGATTCAAAGAGAAATATTTATTCCTTAGGCTTATGAGAATGTTATACTCTGTTTACAAAACATGATTTTATTTAGTATGGCCAGAGGAAAGGATTGTATGGGACCTAATTATATAGAACACTAAATATCGTGAAACGAATTCTGATTTCATAGTCCCTATGTAGTTGTACTGTTAACTGAAAAGGTGGTGCCTTGCTAGTGGTTCAAATCTACCAGCAACTTCTCAAGAAATGTGGACAGTCTCTTCTCTTTGATTTATAGCGTCCAAAAACCTGCTGGGAGTTCAAATATGAGTCAGTTACAACTTGATGGTTATGTGGTTGAGTTTTAAAAAAACTTCTGAATTCTCTAGTCAACTGTTTGCTTAAATCCCTATGCTGTCAGAGAAATTCCTTCTGTTCCCTCTTGATTTTCACCTTAGAAGTCAAGCATAGACTGCTGTTATTGTTATTGCTATCTGACTTGAAATCAGTCTCCTACTTATGGCACCCCCATGTGTACGGTAGATGTGCTCCATAGAGTTTCCAAGGCTATGGACTCTCACAAGCAGATCACCACGTCTGGATTCTGAGTCACCTATCAGTATGTTTGCATTTGAACTATCACACTTTTAATTAACAGTTCCTGGCAAACCACTTACACTGCCCAGGCTCCTTAAGCATAGAGTGATGTTATTGTTATGTACCACTGAGTTGAAATCAACTCATAGCTGACCCTCCAGAGGATTTTCAGAGGCTGCACATCATGTGCAAAGAAATTGCCCATCTTTCTCCTATGGAGTAGCTAGTGGACTTGAAATGCTGACTTCAAGTTGGCAGCAAAATTCTTTATTCAATAGGCCACCACAACTCCTTTAAACATAGGTTAAACATTTACATTCATTTTACATTACAGATTATATCTAAAGCTTACTCAGCAATGAAGGAGATGCAGGCAAAATTGAAGAGAAAAGAACTAACTATTGTTCTCCAACACCAACATTCTGTTAGACACTAAGGGGTAAAAAAATACTCTGTTCAATAAGTATCACTGAGAATTCTGCAAGGTAGGTATTATTATTCTCCTTCAGCTGTGTGAGGCTAAAACTCAAAACTGTTAAGTAATTTGCCTACGGCTCCTCAGTCCAGTCTATCTTGATCAAATTACTGTGCTTATTCCATCTCACCTCTCTGCTTCTGGGCATGAAAGATACTTGCAAATCAATGAGGAGTAGGCATGATGAAAGAGAAAATTTAACAGTTCCATTGTCCCTTAGGGATAAAAACTGAAACATTTAAACCTCAACTTATTGAGAAAGAGATTTGTGCTTAATATTAGGAAGAACTGTACTATAGAATAGTAAAAAAATGAAGTGAACATTTTGGAAAGTAAATATCAATTACCTACAAGATGACATCTTCTGGCAATGATTCAAGAGAAGATTATGGGAAAGATCCAATGTGAAAAACAATGTATACAAACTTTGTAAATTAACCAGTATAAAATTAAAACAAACAATTCCCAAAAGTCTATGTAGTCTTTATATGACATTTTAACCTATTAAATTGATTTCTAAAAGAGGCTATTTTTTTTTCCTGTCCCTTAAACACTAATTATTTCTACACCCAATCTTCTCTCTTATTCTTTTACTTTCTGAATTTCTGGGGTGAAAACAATTATCACATTTGAGTAATGGAGAGTGAGATGCAAGGCTATGAGAATGAACAAAGAAAGAACTGCTGCAATGAAGAGATAGTATTATTCCTAAGAGACAGTGTTCTCACAGTAAAGACAGTCATCGATGATGAAAACTGAAGAGCACTCCCATTCCTCAATTATTGACTTGATTAGATGTCAAAGATCAGGTCATTATGTGAAAACTGGAATTACGCAAAAATGAGTGATGACAAGAGCAGAGAGCAAAATGGAGTATGATGATACAATTTCATAAGTGCTAAACTTTATCATTATATAACTAAAAAAATTTCATTATTATATCTACCACATCACTGAAAATTATGGGTTACCCAATTTGATACGTAATCATAACAGCCACCCCTTAAATCTACTATCCCCTTAAATCTCAGTGTTCATTACTCAGTTCCTTACTGACAGAAACATATGCTGTTAACATGTGTAGCAGTCAAAGAGTACATTGTTTGACTATTTTCAGGAATGTGAAATAACAAGATAGCTGATGAGTGAACAGTAGATGGGTTACTGTTAGCCTCTGCTTGGATATACTTACCATTTTCTGAACAGCTTTGTCTTTGTTGGTGGGTGCCGTTGAGTTGCAACTAACTCATAGCTGATGCTCCAGCACAAGAGGAGATTGCTCACCCTTCTCCCATGGAGGGAGACTACCAACCTTTCAGCTACTAGAGAAGCACTTAAAAGGTTGCACTAGACATAGAATCCACTTTCACAATTCTCTACCACAATTTTAGACAAATTCTGATCAACTACATAAAGTGCAGGACAGTAACTCAGTTCTTTAACTTGAGAGATGGTTTAAAATCCTGATTAAGGACATGTACTTTTGAATAAAACAGATCTAGGTGTAATCTGAATTTGTGATTTAAAAAATGCATCAATGTAGGCAAGTTATCTAGCTTTTCTAACTGCTCATTTTCTGAGCTATAAATTGGTCAGCTTCCTGAAAGTCAAGAGGATATTGAACACTTGCTGCAGAAGATCAAGGAATACAGCCTCAAAATCAATAAAACAAAGGTACTCATTACAGGACCAACAGTCAGCATTATGCTAGATAAAGGATTGAAGCTTCCAGTGATTTATTCTTGCTTGTTTCAATAGTCAACACCATCTGTACCAGCAGTCAAGAAATGGGAGATGTAGTGCATAGTCAAGTCCACTGTAAGAGACCTCTCCAAAATGCTGAAAAGCAATGATGCCAGTTTGAAGACTACAGTGCACCTGACTCAGGCCTTTATCTTCTCAAACATCTGCAATATATCAGAGAGCTGGACAGTGAATATGGATGACAGGAGAATAATTGGTGTTTTTGAGTAGTGGTGTTGAAGAAGAGTATTATCTCAGGGACTGCCAATAGAATGAACAGTTATGTCTTGGAAAATAATGCAGACAGTATGCTCCATGGAAGAAAAGATGGTGAAACTTTATCTTTCATACTTTAGACATGTAGTTAGGCGAGGCTATAGTTTTAAAAAGGGACATCATGCTTGGAAAGATGGAGGATCAGTGAAGGAAAGGAATGCCCTCAGTGATATGGATTGGCATGGTAACTTCAGTAAGGGGCTTTGGTGTGTTAGAAATGGTGAGGATGGCATAAGATAAGGAAGGATTCAAGTTAGCTGTTCAGAAGGTCGCTGTGAGTCATACTCGGCATGAAGGTACCTAACAACAATATTGACTTGATAAAGCAAAAGGCCACTAAAAACCAGGAGAACCTTCGATGGGATGGACTGACACAGTGGTTGCCACAATGGGCTTCCCCACAGCAGGAAGTGTGAGGATGGTGCCGGATCATACATAAGGAGGAGTTTTGTTCTGTTGAACACAGGGTCACTGACAGTCAGGGTAATACTCAAAGACATTTAACAGCAACAATATTACCTACTTAATATTCTCAGAAGCTTGAAATATGTTAATATACATAAGTACCACAATGGCCAGGAAGTTCTCTGATAGTATAGTCCATAGGAAGTTTTCCTGGAAATATAAAGAATATTCCCCTCTGAAGGTTCAGATTGACCAGTGGCTCCTTGGAAGAAAGATGAGCCTCCTCACATTCCATTTCCAGCCTCTCAAACCCAAACGATCAACTAGGATTGTGTCTGACTCTTCAGCAATGAGAGAGAATGAGTGAGAGAGATCATAATGGCTGCCATGAAAAAAAAATTCTCTTTTTATATTTGTTGCTTTTATTATTTTTTATCTTCCTTTGTATGTTTCTGAGTTTTTTGCACAACTCTCCTTTTGCAAATCCAGTCAGCTTTTCAGACCCTGTGCCTGATACCGAGCTCCCTCTCAATGTGCTGTAAGAGGCTTGGTTTACATTCAGGTCTTCTGCTGTTGTTACTCTGTCTCATCTCCCATTTTCCCTGAGATGACCCACTGATGCTTTAACTGTGCTCCCAACTCCCTGTGGAATAAAAATGACAGTGCTATGAAGAAAAGGAAGTCACCAAACACAAAATCAGGCACTTTTCTCCCTCAATTAAGCCTATGAAAACAGAGATAATGATACATTTGGGCAGTCTCCATTTATGCTATTAATGAGGTGTTTCCTCACAATGATTTTGCTTCCATGAGCATCTTGTAAAATTAAATTGAATTTCACTTCTTTTCTCCAATCAATGATAGTGCAGATGGTCTGTTTAATTCCAATTATTTTTTTTCCTAGGGAGATGCTCTGGTTAGATCTCAGATGTTTCTCATGTAATTAAAAGCACCTCTTCCTTTCTTGATGCCTCTCTTCTGCATAACTGTCTTGATCGTGATCAAGAGTCACTCTGCGTAAATGCGTCTCTGCTTGCATTCAATTACAGGACAAAGTGATGCTACTGTCAGGCACATAGACCTGCTACCTCAGAGCTAACTTTTTTTTTTTGCAGAGGTTTTAGTCAATTCATTTGGGCTCAGCCTTTTGCCTTTTGGTTATGATGGTTGGAGCTACAGAAGATGAGCTAAAAATATTAAGTTATATACCTCATTCACACAAAATCCAATATAGTGGACTTCATTTAACACCAGTAACTCTTTGACTAAGAAAACGTCAAAGATCAGGTGAGAATTTAAAAAAAATAAAATAAAAACACCATCTTTTTGCTAGTGCAGGTCTCCCACAAAGTGACTGCTGGATATGAACTGGTAAGAAAGCAAAGAGAAATATTAAAGAGCAAGCCACATGATGCTGACTGGTGGGGGGGGGGGTGTTCCATGTGGTGGCCAACTTAATTGCACACACCTGGCTTGCTAACTGGATCCCACAAGACATTGCAAGTGAAATAAAGATGATGGTTTAATTTACTCATAATAGGTAAATATGAAAATATTTAAAGAATCCTTGATAGTTATAGAGATGAAACTCACTGGAGAAGTTAGAAAGAGATAACTGAATATTTTGAGAGAACTGAACATTCTGCACTAAAATTATAGAAATTGGAAAAATACACATATTGTACATCTTTCACTGGCAAAAGACATTCCAGAAATAAAATGACCAGGCTAAACATAAAGGCACACTGAAGGATATTTTAGCTTTAACAATAGTTTGTTCAAAATGAGAATTTGCCTTAAAGAGAGCATCAGTTCACATCCTATCATGTGACAAACTAGAAAGGGTAAGTAAGGGCTTTGCTATGTACTGTCTATGACTGGAGAGGAGGTGCTCTGGGGGCCTAGTGATTAGAGAGCTGTGCTGCCAACTCAAAGATTGTTGTTGTTGTTGTTATGTGCTGTTGAGTCACTTGTGACTCATAGAAACCCTATGTACAACAGCCCTAATAAAACCTGCTCTATCCTATGCCAATCACACTGCCTCTGACACACCCATCCTGATTACCCCAGTCACTGAATCAATCCACCTTTTTGAGGGTCTTCCCCTCCTGCGCCTTTCCTCCACCCTCTCAAGCATAATGTCCCTCTCCAAGGACATGTCCCTCCTTACAACATGTCCAAAGTATGTCAGACGAAGCCCCAGAATCCTTGCCTCCAAGGAGCAGCCTGGGTTAACCCTCTCCAGGGTGAATCTGTTTGTTTTCTTGGCAGTCCATCGTATATTCAATACTTTTCTCCAGCACCACAGCTCAAAGGCATCACTTCTTCTTCTATCTTCCCTAGTCATTGACTAACTTTCCGATGCATAATAAGTGATTGCAAAGACCATGGCCTGTATCTGAAACACCTTAGTCTCCAGAGAGACATCATTGCTCTTCAAAACCCTAGAGAGGTCCCTAACAGCAGACTTTCTAATCATAATATGTTTTTGATTTCTTGGCTGCTGGTGCCAAGAGTGTTGGTTGTGGAGTCAAGCAAACTAAAGTTGTTAACAATCTCAATCTCTTCACCATCCATCCTGATGCTGCCAATTGGTCCAGTGGTGAGAATCTTTGTCTTCTTTACATTACGCCTCGATCCATACTGAAGGATGCAGTCCTTGACCCTCAAAGGTAGACAATTCAAATTCACCAGCCAGTCTGAGGGGGAAAGAGGGGCAAAGTCCTCCCGTGTGACTTACAGTCTCTGAAAACCTACCAGAAAGTCAGATACGAGTCTGACAACTTACAGGCAATAAGGTGGAGGGGACTTCTTTATAAGTACAGAAAAATATTCAAATACTTGAATTATGCATCACTATATTGTTGTTGTTGTTTTCTTTTATCTATAAATTAAAATTCACTGACATTGAATCCATTCTGACTCATAGAGAAGCTCCATCAGGTTTCCTCAGTTGTAAATTGTAATGGGAGCCTATCTATATTTCTTCCTCACAGCTGCTGGTAGAACTTCTTGTCTTTTTATGTAAAACTTCATCCTTTTCCAGATATAATTTGTGCCTTTCTTTAGGACTCTCAATAGGTAAATTCTCATCAGTCAGTATTATTCTGAAAACTGATAGCCTCAAGCCTTTTTCCAGGGACATATCCTAAGACCAGAAAGATGATTAAAAATTACCTTCAACCTGGAGACAAAGCATGAGTACAGTAACCATATCACTTACATCCTAGGATGAAAAGGGAACAATCTAGCTGTAGAAGTAGCTAGAAATCTGAGACACTTAGAACCAAGTTCTAGATTGTGACAGGAAGGCTGATATGACATACAAATTCAAAATATAGAAGGTTATTGAGAGCAGAAGTGATAAAGAATGACTTGATATAATAGACCTTGAGTAGTGTGGAAAATTCATACTGGATATAAGTGAACAAGAAAAGTGCACCATCTGAAGATACCCAGTTGGCCTACCAACCTTCCAGATGCCCAGTTCTTACCACTTACTCTCTTCCAAATCTAATTGGACCATTCAGTATGTTTCAAAATCTTGGTCCCCAAGGGTTGGAATAACTCTGAACATAATTCTGAAACTCCTGATTGCAGATAAAAGAGATGACATGATTGTTTTGACAGGTAAAGGCTACCAATTTGGGTCACAGATTGCAGCCTTCAAAATAGTACAATAATTAGCCTCTCATTGTTTCACTTAAATGATACTTCCTTTTGTGTATTAAGCATTATTTCAGATTCTATTATTGGTGTCTGTTTGCATTTAGTGCAGTTGTTTTATTATTAATGTAAAGGAACAACTCAGAATTTCATGATTAATTTTAATGTAGACCTTCTTTTTGTAAATAATTGATGCGAAAGATGATCAGAGCTATACAAAGTCAGGAGCTGAAAGTCTTTCTGTCAACTCTTATTATCCCGGTTTTACTCATTTTCATATCCCCATTGAAAATTTTCATTTGGTTGCAGATGTTTTGTATCCCCCAACTTCCTTTCACTTGGTGCTTTGGATTTATGGTTGTAAATCCTATGGTAACTTCCTAAAAATATTAAAAACAAAACATAAAAACAAACACAATATGATTTCCCCCATTTCCCCAAGTATTTATAGGAAGAACACCTGAGGTAACAGAACTAAAATTATTTCTATCCTCCTGGGGTGCTGAGACCAGTGTCAAATGAGCTAAGAGACAAACAATTTATACCTACACAGCACATTATACAGTACTTTTAAAATTTAAAACCCAGGTAGTGGGACTAATATCTCATTAAATTATAAAATATCTCCTTCACCTTCCATTCTGCCTGAGCCATGCCCTCTCCTCTGTTGAATTTGTAGTCACTGGTATGTGTTCCTTGCAGGTCTGGCTATCTCTGGACATCCTTCAGAAATGAAAACCAACTCACTCTCGTAGAGTTAATTCACACTCACAGCAAACCTCCAATAGATTTCCAAAGCCATAAGAAAAAAATGAAGACTATCTCCTTCCCCGCCCCGGCCCCCAGTAGCTAATGAGCATAGAATCCTTCAAGTGCATGCTCTCATTTTTCTGATAGATGTATAATTGAAAGAGTTGGGAAACAATCCGTAGAAGCTATTAGTGGGAACTTACCAGGCATTATCCATTCAGCTCTGACTCATGGCAACTACATGTGTGTTAGAGTAGAAACTGTACTCTGTAGAGCTTTTAATGGCTGATTGTTGGAGAAGTAATTCTTTCATCCTACTTCTGAGTGAACTTGAACTGCCAACCGTTCTAATGCCTCAACTCTTGGTACCATCCTTTGATTTGAAGACTAGACTAAGATGTGTGTAAAAGATAACAGCATAATCCTAGCCTGGGCTTCCTGATACATATACACTTGTCTCACTTTTCATCCCATTTGAAAATCTGGTCCACGTTTTCTTTCCCCCTTCCTTTTTTTGGTCTAGGTTTTCTCAAAGCAACTTGGTCTTCATCATTTGAAATTATCTCTACCATGCCAAATTCTCTTGTCCAATTCTAGCAAAACATGAATGTGGGTGGGGGAAGGTGAGCTTTACAACAACCAAATACTGAAGCCCTGGTGTCATAGTGAGTTATGTGTTGGGCTGCTAACCGATACATTAGTGAGTCAAATACACTTTCCACTCTTCAGGTAGAAGGTAAGGTAACTTTCTCCCATTAAGTACAGTGTCAGAAACCTGAAGGAGAATCACAGAGAGTTTGAGCCAACTGTACCACAATGGGTATACAATCAAATGAGTTTTGCACAGAGAATTGGAAAGATAGATTGGGGGCCACTTTCAATTTTCTCTGTCTTGAAAGGTATTTTTCACAGAAGACAATTTCTAACTGAAGAAAATGAAAAAGAAGTCCTTAAATATCAAAATACAAGCTTGAGTTTATCCCAACTGAATTTAAAACCATCTCAAAAATAAATCTGATGCAATGAACACTAATAATTGAAGACCACATAATTTATGAAATGGCAGGAAGATTATCATCCTTGAAGGAAGTAAAAGGTAATTACAAAAAATAGAGGAGGAAAAAAATGGTCAGTATAGACGTCAAATGAGATTCTGAAACTTGCTTTAGTCTGGTTGTGTAAGGTTTAATATTGAAAATATTTTTCCTAACCAATGATTAACTGTTTATATAGTGCTGGATTTATTGTATTAATGAGAGAAGATTACAATAGGTTACAACCTCCCCCCCCCAACTAGAGGCTTATATAAGTTCATTGGACTTCAATGCTACCCCTTTTAAATTAAGATGTCTGTCTATGATAAATAATCTTCTACACTCACCAATCTCTGCAAAATTGGCCAGCATACCTAGAGTCTTATTAGTATTCCTCTGATGAGTCTGAGTCTCTGGGAAGCCTGTGGACTTAAGGGAAATAGAGGAGTTAGGGAACTGAAAACAAACAGGAGAGAGGGACTATTGATGTTGGAAATCATGAATTTATACAGCAGGGACAATATTGACTTGGCACTTTCTATAACTGATCTGCTACTCATCTCAGCAGACAAATTATAGACACAACTAGAATGCATAGAGGCCAAAACAAAGACAAAGAATACTGAAGTTATAAAGATAAACAAGATTTTAAAGGGCAGCTCAAGAAGACAAAACATATGAAAAAGATCTGGAGTTAAGATACCAAAAGAGAGGACCATAGTCAGGATTTCTAAGCCTAAAAAACAGAAGAACAAATGCAAATCTCAAGAACAAATTCAAGTCTGCATCATTCAAGATTATGGACAAAATCTTGAGTGATGCAGGAGATATCTAAAGAAGATGGAAAGAATACACAGAGTCACTGTACCAAAAAAGGTTTTTTTAACACTGAAAAATTTCAAGAAGCAGCATATGATCAAGAACCAAAAGTAATGAAGAACTAAATTCAAGCTTCACTGAAGGCATTGACAAAAAAGAAGACCCCAGGAGCTGAGGTGTTAAAACAAGAAGATACAGCTCCAGATGAATCCAGTTCATGAATAGAATTTGGAAGAAACCCATATTCATTTTCATTAAAAATAAGGTAGTCCAAAAGAATGTGGAAATTACTGAACAATATCATTACTATGACATACAAGTAAAATCTTGCTGAAGATTATTCAAAAGCAGCTAACGCAGTACGTCAGCAGAGAACTGCCAGAAATTCAAGTTGGATTTAGAGAAAATCATAGAACAAGGAATATCGTTGCTGAGGTCTGATGGATCCTAGTTAAAGAAATGACTATCAGAAAGAATATCAATGAATATAAAAATATATTTACTTGTGTCTTATTAGCTATGCAAAGGCATTTAACTGTGTGGATCATAATAATGTATGGCTAACACTGAAAACAAAAGGCAATTCCAGAATAATTAATAATGCTCATGTGAAACCTATATATAGATAGATAAGCAGTTATCTGAACAAAAAATGGAATACTGCATGTTTTAAAATCAGGAAAGTGTGTTTGGTTGCATCCTTTTCTTTCTCTATACTCATTCAATCTATATCTTGAGCAAATCCTATAAGAAGCTAGAGTATATGAAGAAGAAATGACATCAGGAGTAGAAGAAGTTTCATTAACAATCTGAGTTATGGAGATTACTGTGGTGTCAAAAACCTTGAAAATTGCATTGGGGATGTCTGCTGTCAGAAACCTCTCCAAAATGCTGAAGAGCAATGAAGTCAGTCTAGAGACTATGGTATGCTTAATCAAGGCCATGGTCTTCACACTTACTTGGTATGCACCAGAGAGCTAGACAATGGTTAAGAATGGTAGAAGAAGAATCAATGCCTTTAAGTTGTGGTGCAGGAGAATAGTATTTAACATAGTGTGGACTGCCAAACTAAGAAACAGGTCTGTCTTGGAGAGGGTTAAACCAAATTTCTCTTTGGAGTAAAGGATTTGACTCCATCTCACATACTTTGGACACATGACCAGGAGGGACCAGTCCTTGTATATGGACATTATGCTTGGAAGTATAGAGGAACAACACTGGAGAGGAAGACCCTGCATGAGATAGATTGACACAGTAACTGGGGGAAAGGGAGTAGAGATGTTGGAGTCAGTGAGACTGGCTCAGGATAGGGCAGAGTTCAGAGCTATTGTACATAGGGTCCCTCTGAATTACAGGCAACTTGTTGGCACATAACAACAACACCCGTTGCATTATCCCCCACTGGAATCATAATCTCTAGCTACTTTTTACTGCAGACATATGGTCTTGCAAATCATCAACAACTGTGGGATCAATATACAAGAGTGCTTTTCCCATTGTGAAATATGATGGTGGAGAGAGGGTGGAGAGGCTGTGGCACTGCTGTGAAGAGAGTGGTGCAAGGTATAACCAGAGAAACACTGGATGATTAAAGGAAAAGATAACTTGTAACTTCTCTGAGATAGTTTGCTGGGTGATAGAGGAAACCAGAGGCTTCTTGCATTTGTGCTGCTGAAATTAACCTGAACTTTCACTAATTGAGAAATTGTGCCTTTTTAATCTGGTTTGGGACTGATGGACTAATCCTGGACCTTCATTGTGTGATATTCTTTGTCTCCCCTCTCCTCAATCTATCTCCCTAATCCTAATATTTTGAGTAAAGTCAATGAGTCAATTTGCAATGAACTTTGAACCCAATGATTGGTAGAAATAGGTGCAGGAACATATGTAATGGCATGTCTGACCATATAGCTATTCATGTGGCTATGGATATTATTGATGGAGACAGTTTCCCTCTTTGAAGTGGGCAGAAGTCAGATTCAGCCACCACTACATTGTATCTGCTTCTTATACAACGACACAACCTTCCTTGCATAAAGGGAAAAAGACTTGTAGCACGTATTGCAAAAATCAAACATGACAGCTTTCTAATGGGTTTTAAACGCTGCTAAAATCACACCTTTTTACTGTGCATTGAAGGCAAAAAGCATTTGTCTAAATCAAGTAACTTTTACTTATAATCTAAACTGAAGCCTCTGAATCTCATTGTTTTGCTGTATCACTTTGTTCAACCCCTAATTCTCTTCACCAAATTATAAGTATGTTAACATCTGGGTATTTCCCAAAAGATGAAATTAAGGTAGCAGAGCCTATGTCTGACTGTTGTTGCCTGATCAAGGAGATTAGAGAGAGCGCTCAGATCCCGTCCTGTGTGACTCCGTGGGTTCCCAACGCTGTGACATATGAGCATGAGACAATGGTGATGAAGGAGGAAGTGCAGGCTGCTCTGAAGTATTTGGCAAAAAAATAAGACCCCAGGAATTGATGGAATACCAGTTGGCGTATTTCAGCAAACAGATGCTGACCTGCATGTGCTCACCAAGTTGTGCCAAGAAATCTGGAGGGCAACTTGGCCAACTGACTAGAAGTGATCTATATTTATTCCCATTTCAAAAAGAGGTCACCTGACAGAGTGTAGAAGTTACCAAACAATATCACTAACATCACACACTAGCAAAATCCTGCTGAAGATTATCCAGAAAAGACTTGAACAGCACATTGACAGAGAACTGCCAGAAATACAGGCTGATTTAGAAGAGGTCGTGGCATGAGGGACATTACTGCCAATGTCAGATGGATCTTGGCAGAAAGCAGAGAGTACCAGAAGAATGTCTACTTGTGTTTCAAGGACTATATAAAGGCATTTGACTGAGTGGATCACAACAAACTGTGGCTAACCTTGAGGAAAATGGGAATATCAGAGCACTTGATCATTATTTTTTTTAAATAATTATTAAGTTAATGAACATTTACAGAGATTTTGGATTTTCATTCATTCATTGTTGCACTTTTTTCTTTACCCCCCTACCCCCAGTTCACTTCTTTCTTTGAAAAGCAAAAGATAAACTTCTTCGTTGGTATACAATCCCCCGCTCCTGACCTCAACCACCCCACCCATCCCCAGTGCACTCCACTATGCAACCTTAATTCCAGATTCCTGTGATAATCATAATATGCTATCATATATCACTTTTAAACTGTTCTCTCCCTCATCTGTTTCAATTCAATATACATAATCTATCCAGTTTTTCTCAGTCTTACCCCAACCCTGGAGGACATTATGCTGAGTAAAATATCTCAGTCACAAAAGGACAAATACTGCATGGTGCCACTGTTGTAGAAAGTCACTTGATCATTCTTATATGAAACCTATATTTGGACCAAGAAGCAGTCCTTGGAACAGAGCAAGGAAACACTGCATGGTTCAAAATCAGAAAAGCAGTGCATTAAGTATACTTCCTGTCCCCATACCTTTTCAATCTATATGCATAACAGATAATTTGGGAATCAGGGCTTTTTGAGCAGGAGTGTAGCATCAGGATTGGAGGAAGACTCATTAACAAACTACGACAGGCAGATGACACAACCCTGCTTGCTGAAACTGAGGAGGACCTGAAGTGTTTGCTGCAGAAGGTCAAGTCTTCAATATGGATTGAAGCTCAACATCAAAAAGACAAAGATTCTCACCACTAGGCCAATTGGCAGCATCATATTAGATGGAGATGAGATTGAGTTTGTTAGCAATTAACAGCTTGCTCAGATCCACATTTATCACTCTTAATGCCAGCAGTAAAAATACAAATTGCATTGGGAAAGTCTGCTGTCATGGACCTCTTCAGAGTGCTTCAGAGTGCTGAAAAGCAACGATGTCAGTATGGATACAAAGGTGCACCTGATCCAGGCCATGGTCTTTTCAATTACGTGTTATGCTTCAGAGAGGTGGACAATGACTAAGGATGACAGAAGAAGAATAGGTGCCTTTGAGTTGTGATGCTGGAGAAGAGTCGTGAACATACCATTGACTGCCAAGAAGACGAACTGGTCTGTGTTGGAGAGGGTGAAGCCAAATCTTTCCTTGGAGGCTAGGACTTTGAAGTTCTGCCTCACTCACTTTGGGCATGTAGCCAGGAGAAATTGGTCCTTGGAGAAGGACATCATGCTCAGAAGGGTGGACAGACAGCGCAGGAGAAGAAGACCCAGGACGAGATGGATTGATACTGTAACTGGGGCGATGGGGTTGGTGTGTCAGACTTGGTAAGACTAGCTCAAGACAGGGAAGGGTTCAGAGCTGCTGTACATAGGGTTGTTATACATCACAATTGACTCAGTGACATATAAAAACAATAACTATGACAGATTTGGAAGCAGTAGTGGCATCCACTTCCTAAACAGTATGCCCCCGGAAGCCCTGTGAATTTTGGTAAGTGTTGATGGTTGCAGAGAGGCTTTGGGCCTTTTGTTTATAGGGTCACTATGAACAACAATATCTGGGCTACTGAATAAGAATTGCTATATTTTTGTATAACATGGTTTACTAGAAGAACACATATATTTCTTGGGCAAAGTGTAGCCAAAATATTCCTTGAAAGTAAAAAGGTGAGACAATAACACATACACCTAGGTAACCTTTTTAGGAGCGAGCCATCCCTGGAGAAGGACTTCATGCTTGGTAAAATAAAGGGTTAATTATCATCAACAAGATGATTGACACAGTGGCTGTAGCAAGGTAAAGAACCTTGCCATGTTTTGTTCTATTGCATATAGAGTCATTTCATGGAACATTAAAAAAAAACCTATTAAAATGTATTTATTAGTTTAACTATTGTTATAGATTGTCCTCTCAAAATTTGTGCTGTAATCCTAGACTCCATGCCTGTGGCTATCATCCTATTTAAGAATGTTGCTTTGTGCCATCAGATTGCTTGCAACTTATAATGATCCTATGTACAATAGCTCTGAACCCTGCCTTATTCTGAGCCAATCTCACTGTCTCTGACACACCCACCCCCATTAACACTGTTACTGTATCCATCCATCTCAACTGGGGTCTTCCTCTCCTGTTCTGTCCCTCCACATTTCTAAGCATGATGTCTTTCTCCAAGGACTAGTCCCTCCTGGCCACATGCCCAAAATATGTGAGATTGAGCTTCAAAATCCTTGCCTCTAAGGAGCAGCCTGGCTTTACTCTCTCTAGCACAAACATGTTTGTTCTCTTGGCAGTCTATAATACAGTTAATACGTTTCTCCAGCAGTACAACTCAAAGGCATCAATGCTTCTATCATCCTTAGTCATGTTCAGCTCTCTGATGCATAGCAAGTAATTGTGAAGATCATGGCTTGAATCAGGTGCACCTTAGTCTCTCAACTGACACCATTGCTCCTCAGTATTCTGGAAAAGTCCCTGACAGCAGACTTTCTCAGTGTAATTAATCTTTCAATTTCTTGGCTACTGGTACCAAAAGTGTTAATTGTGGAGCCAACCAAGCTGAAGCTTTTAACAATCACAATCTCTTCTCCATCTATCATGGGGCTGCCAATTGGCCCAGTGGTGAGAATCTTTGTTTTCTTGATGTTGAGCTTCAATGCACATTGAAGGCTGAAGTTCTTCACCTTCTCCAGCAAATATTTGAGGTCCTTCTCAGTTTTAGTGAGCAAGGTTACTTTACCTTCTGCAGCAAATGCCAGTTGTTGATGAGTCTTCCTCCAATCCTGATGCCACATTTGTCCTCATACAGTCCAGCCTCCCCAATGATCTGTTCCACATAGGGATTAAAAAGGTGTGAAGAGAGGATGTAGTCCTGATGTACACCTTTCTAATTTTGAGCTATGCAGTGATTTCTTGCTCTGTTTTGATGACTTCTTCCAGGTCCAAATATAGATTTCACATAAGCACAATTAAGTGTTCTGGGAATTACATTCTCCTCAAAGTTAGTCACAGTTTGTTGTGATCCGTGTAGTCAAATGCCTTTGCATAGTTAAAGACAGATAGTTGTTCCATATATTAATGAGAAAAGATTCATATAGACTATGTCTATATTTATCTATCTATCTATCTATCTATCTATCTATCTATCCATCCATCCATCATCTATCTATCTCCATATAAAACTAGGAAAAGAGACAAGTAAAGATGAGGAAGAAAAGCCTGGTGGATGACCTCTGAGAATTCAAACATTGAAAACCTTATGAAGCACAGTTTTATTCTTGAAAACCTTAGGGTTGTCATGATTAAGACGCCACTTAAAGGTACATTTTTATTTTGTTTTGGCTTTTAAGGATAAGAGTGAAAATATACCTGTCTTAACACCCTCCTTTTCAGATGAGTAAAGACTTCATCTTCCTATCTCAGGAAAAATTTGGATAATGATAAGTGTTAGTAAATTTTTTAATTTCTCGTCAATTTGAAAGTGCAAATATGCAGGATAGCAAGCAGGGCTGCTATCCCACTGAAAGAGTCCAAATTGCCAGTGATTCAAATCTACTAACAGCAAACAGAGTGAAAGATAGGCCATCGCCTCCTGTCATTTACAAGCTTGAAACCCAATGGAGCATTACTATGGATTAGAACCTATTCCACAGCAGTGAGGTTTTTTTTAGTTTTTATAGAACAAAGAGGAAAATTTTTAATCTGGATTTGGTGTAGTATTGTTGGTCATTGCTGTAGACTGAGAACCAACTCCTAGCTAATCCTTCAGTGGGCTTGCAGAGACTGGAAAACGTGTGAGAGGAGATTGCCCATTTTTCTCAAACTGTTTGCCTATGAATCGGCAGCACAATTGTTAAAATTTATTTCTTTGAGGGTCCCACTCTCTTTCACTGACACTCTACTTCTCCAAGGTTGAAACCCTTCTCCAGAAACTGGCCCTACTGAATAACATGAGACTCTCAAAATCTTTCTTGATTTTGTTTATACGCTGAGTTTTCCCCAAGTATTGTGTTTTGTGGAGATGTTTTTTATTTTTAACATGTGAAATAGTTTAGGACATTGTAAGCAAAATATAAACCTAATAGAGATATAAATCTCCCTTAATTTATGAACACTTAATATATCTGCTATCTCTTTTGGCTCGAGGGAATTTTATCTCAGAAGTTTTTAATCTGATTCTAATCCAATTCAGTCAGACTATCTGGAAAGAAGACCTTGGTTTAAATCTGTTCCATATTAATATGAATAAATAGCTGGCTCCCAACCAAGTCTCCCAGGAAAGCATTCAACACAGAGAGCACTGAGAGGTTCTTTCAGATAATTTAATTAAAAGAGTACAGCCAGCATGTGTATTTGTGGAGATGAGGGGTAGTAAGCAGAGAGTCAATGTCCTACCAGCATTTTAATACAAATCACTGAAATGATTTACCTTCCCCATGCAAACAAAATGACGTTCTGGTCCAGGAACTCTGATGTTGGTGTAACATGTCTCTGGGGTAATCCAAATCAGGTCTTCAAAGTTTATCAAAGGCCAAGCACAGCCTAATGTCCTAGACATCTTCCAAAATTAAGAACACATTTCTCACTCTGCCCACCATTCTGGTTTTTGTGCTTTTGTTGTTGGTGGGTGTTCTGAGTTTTTGTTTTCTTTTGTTTTGTGTTCAGAATAGACAGTGGTCTGGCTGGGCAGATGGATTTAGGAAATGAGCAGGGAACTTCTTATGTGTACTGTCGGAGGAGTACCTGCCAAGTGAGCTGCATTTTCCTTTTCTATTGCCAACCTTTTCTTGTTTCTCCGTGCTTTTGTTGCTCCGAGCTTTCACCAGCTGTGTCCATTGCTGGATTCCAAGTGCTCTCCACCACAGTGGTATCTGGTATGTGATGAGCATCCACACGGGCTGCCAGGCATCCCAGGGCTTCCAGAAGGCAGCAGGGCCCAGAGCCAAGGAGATTCTGGCTCAAAACCCCATCCTCTCTCCTAGTAACAGTAATCACGCAGTGGGAAAGTTTCTGCTCATTTTATTATTAAAAGGGCATCTTTGGCGAACTCTGGTGGCCTAGTGGCAAGAAGCTGTACTGTAATCCCAGAGGTGCATGGTTCGAATCCACCAGATGCTCTGCTGGAGAAGGAGGAACAATCTCCTCCTGTACCAGTCAGATCTGATTAGACAGTACACACACACACACACACACACACACACACACACACACAAAATTTTTTTTTAAAAGGGCATCTTCAAGTTTGCATTTTCCCTTTGTCTTGTTATGAAGAGGAGTAGAAAAATCTGGTTTTTTTAAATCTTTTAGCATTTAAAAGATTCATTTCAACTTTGCTTATCCTAATGCTCAATTTATATGGCATTATTCTTTGTTGTTTAATTACTTTTAATTCTTCAATCTGTTGCTATTGCTGTTAGGTGTAATTGAGTTTACTCCGACTCATAACAAATCTTGCCTAATTCTGTGCCATCCTCATAAGCATTCACTATTTCTTTGAAAGTCATCTTCTCCTTTGCTTACCTTTTTACCTTTCTCAGCATGATGCCTTTTCCAAAGACAAAGACCTCCTGACAACATGCCCAGTATGTATGAGATAAAGTCTCACAATCCTTGGCTCTTCAGAGCACTCTGGCTACACTCTGTCCAAGTCAAATCTGTTTGTTCACTTTTGGATTATTCCATACACTTCACAAACACCACCATTCAAAGGCATCACTTCTTTTTTCATCTATTCTTGTACATACGAAACCACTGAAAATATTATGGCTGGTGCCAGACTCTTCTTCGTCTTTGAACTGACTATTTTCCTCTTTAGCACTTTAAAGAGGGCATTGACAGTAGAATATACTTTTGAAGATATGCAATTCTTACATCATTCTAAGCAACACTAAGGGTACATTTTTAAGTAGGTAAAAAGCATTCCTAATGGGCATAGCGCTATTTGGGGAAATGATGGGCCTAAAATCAGTAGCTGATGTTTTAACTGCCTTCAAGTCTATTTTGACTCCTGCTGACCCTGTATCCTAAAGAATAGAAGCTCTCTATAGGGTTTTTTTGGGTATAATCTCTCAATAGAAACAGATAACCAGACTTTTCTTGCATGAAACCATTGGCTGGATTTGAACAATCAATCTTCATGATCCCAGAGGAGCTGTGATTCCTTGCACCAGTGAAGGACCTTAAAAATCAGTAAGCTGGTAAACTGCTAAGATCTAATGTTGTAGTTGTTTAGGATTTCTTTTGAGTTGAGCATGACTCATAAAGACCCTATGAACAAAACCCTGAAACCCCTCTACAACTATTGGCATTTATCAAAGTTCATAGAGTTTACAGAGGCATGTTGTTTAGGAAGGGGATGCCACTCCTGCTTCATTGATAATTTCATGATGACTTGTTTTGTCACTTGTTTTACTTTTAAAAAAAAGAACAACAAACCACACACACACACACACACACAGCCAATATAAGCAAACAAAATAAAACACTGTCCTTGTATTTGCAAAATAACTAACTACATAAATTTAAAAGCTCAGTTCTCTTAAATAATGTAGCTTCTCTTGAATGGAGTTAGTTTAGAAATAGGATGTTTTAATAGGGCTTTTTGATCCCTATATTTTTCTGAATTAATTTGATTGATCCTCAAATATTAAAGCTCTGGGCATTTGTGTCAAATAAATATGACAGGCATCTGGTCAGGAAGGGACTTTACAAGAGAGGGACATTTGAGTTGTTTCCTGAATAATGAGCTACTCGTGTGAAGAGTTTCCCAGATAGAGAGAGTCACTATGATAGAGGCTTTTCACTGGGACAGAGTTTCTTCCCACAAGGATTACAAGAAGACTGGAATTTTTAAGCAGGAGGAAATGTGCAGAAGATGCAAGAACTGCATAACTTGGAGAATTAAAGGTCACAGGAAGAAGTTTAAGTTTAATTTTAACATCTAAGTTATAAGCAAGTATAAGTTTCTATCTTTGACAATCTGTTTCCTAATATAAATTTCTATAGTTGTTAAAGAGAATAAAAATTATACTATTTATTTTAATGGTAAAAGTTTACTAGAAATGATTATTATCTATCTCATCATAGTTCACTCAAATAAAAAGAATAAAATCTGTTGTTTCCATCAAGTAGATAACAATGTTTGTCGTTGTTAGATATTGTTGAGTTTGCTCCAACTCGTAGTGACTCTATACGCAGCAGATGGACACCTTGCCTTATCATGTGGCAGCCTCACACTCTCCATTGGTTTCAACCCCATTATCATAACCACTGCGTGAATCTGTCTCCTTCAGGGTCTTCCTCTTCTTTGCTGATACTCTACTTTTTGAACGCATGATGTCCTTTCACAAGAGCTTATCCCTCCTAATGTTGTTGTGTGCCATCTAGTTGCGACCCTTTGTACAACAGATCTGAATCCTGCCCTATCTCAGCCAGTCTCACTGACTCCCACACACCTAATCCCCTTATCCTGTCAATCCATCTCATCCAGGATCTTCCTTTCCTACGCCATCCCTCCACCCTTCCAAGCATAATGTCCTTCTCTAAGGATCAATCCCTCCTGGCCACGTGCCCTAGTATGTGAGATGAAGCTTCAAAATCCTTGCCTCCAAGACATACTAAAATATGTGACACAAAATCTCACTATTCTTGCCTCTCTGGACCATTCTAACTGTGTTTCTTCTTCCAAGGCAGATTTGTTTGTTCTTTTCAAAGTACCAGTGTATAATCAATACTCTTTGCCAACATCAATCTGGTTTTCTTTATCCATTGTCCAACTTTCACAAACATAGGAAGCAATTGAAAAGACTATGGCTTGGGTCAAGTGCCTCTTAATCTTTAGATTAATATCTTTGCTCTTTAGCATTTTTAATAGGTCTTTATCAGCAAATTTGTACAATAGCTATCTTAATTCTTGACTACATGAGGTTTCAGGGTATGTGGTTCCTAAAGACATGTCAAGGCTTCTTCCAGCACTATGCTAACCAGACCCTCCAGACAAACTGCTCTGGGAGAATGGCGAGCCTCAGAAAGACTTCGGACCGAACCACAGCCCTCCTCTCTCTCTAACTCCTCTCATCCTCCCTGCTCATCAGTTAGTTAGATTGGTGCTGCTGTACTGACTGCTAATCAGATAACATGTGGTTTACCCTCAGGTGGTCTTTTGGGGAAATTAATTCAGGTTTTCACCCCCACACACACACCCGCACTTGACTCTAATCTCTGGAGAAGATCTGATAATCCTCTTCTCTTTCCAGAAGACCAGAGGCTACTAGGATTTTCAGTTCTGACCCAAAATAATTTGCATGCTCGAGGTGCATATATATAGTATGACTTACATAACTTGTTCTATCTTTGGTCTGCATTCAATATCATCACACATGCTTACAGGTACAGGAACTCTGGCTATTTGGAGTCTGCTGTTGTTGTTATCAAGTCCAATATGGCTGTTGGCCAATAACCAATAGATCTGAACACTGTCCTATCCTGTTCCATCCTTATCCTCCTCAACACACTTAAGTTTGTTGCTGCAGTTACATTGTTGATCCATCTAGTTGAGGGTCTTTCTCTTTTTTTGCTGACCCTCCACCTTTCTAAGTGTGATATTTCTTTCCAAGGAATAGCCTCTCCTAGCAACAGGCACAAAGCGTGTGAGACAAAGCTTTGCCATCACTGCTTCTAAGGAGCACCTTCTGGCTAAGGAGCACTCTGGCTGTACCTTCTCCAAGATGGCATATTCAGTACTCTTCTCCAACATCGCAACTGAAAGGCATCGATCCTTCTATCATCTGTATCCACTGCCTGGATCTCAGATGCATGGCGGGTGATTAGAAAGATCATATCTTGAATCAGGCTTCAGAAACCACTGCTTCAGGACTTTGGAACAGTCCTTAAGAGCACACTTTCCCAAGGCTGACTTCCAATCTCCTGACTGCTGGCACTACAAAAGTAAAATGAAATTGTTGACAATGCCAATCTTTTCTACAACTCTCCTGATGTTGCTTATTGACCTAGTGGTGAGGATTTTTATTTTCTTGGAGTTGAGATGTAATCCATAACGAAAGCTGTGGTCCTTGATCTTGGGCAGCAAGGGTCTCAAGTCTTCCTTGCTCTCAACAAGTAAAGTTGCATCATCTGCAAGACGCAGGTTATTTCGAGTCTAGATTGTGTTTGTCTTGGGGATACTAGAGACTTAGATATAAAAGTGTTCTTAAAAAAACCTCTCAGAGATGCAAGAGCCAATTAACAGTTCTCAAAAGTTAGTGTCTCCAGGCAAAGCTTTTAAGAGAAAAGAAAGACAAGTGGAAATTAAAGATATACTTAGCCCTTACTCTTTGTCAGAACATAACTAGACATTTAATATATGTTAAAAAAGGAACTCTGAATTAGTTAGAAAAACACCAAAAAAGTTCTACCAAAGATAAACTTATCTTTGAAGAAATCTAAAGAAAGATAGAAAGATGGGGCGGGGGGGGTGTGTGTGGAATTAAATGAAATATCTTGCCATCTAGCCAGTCATTCTATGTATGACTCAGTATGCATCACTAATGAATAGAACTCCTCCATAGAATTTTCTTGCCTGTGCTTTTCAAGGACACAGATTGATTGCCAAGTCTTTCCTCCAAGAGCTACTGACTAACTGCAGTCAAGTCAGATCCAATTAATAACATCCTTTCATCAGGTTTTTGAGGCTGTACATTTTTACAGGAGGAAACTTCCCTTTTTTCCTCTCAAAGAATGGTGGGTTGACTCAAACTTCTGACCTTTTAGTTAGCAGCTCAGTACATAAAGCAATGAAAATCATATTTCACCATTAAAACTGAAACAAACCCACTGCCTTGAGCGGATTCCAACTCATGTCAAACTTCCACTAGGTTTCCAAGATTGCAGGTTTTTACTGGGGGAGATTGACCATCTTTCACCAGTGGAGAAGCTAATTCAAACAAGTGGCCTTTTGGTTACTAATCCAACCTGTAATGTCCTGGGCAACCAGGCCTCCAATGTGTCTAACCAGCCCCAAATCTGGTTTCCCCTTCCCTTGCCCAATGAGGCGAATATGTGAGTGGGTGCTGTCATGTGACATCATGCTCTCTGTGGACGCTTTTTATTTTTCTTTTTTTTCAATTCTTCATCACATACTTATGGGTACAACCGTCCAGAAAACTTGGCTCTGCAAGATGGTTCAGTCTCACATATATTTATATTTTTTAAAGGACAACAAATATTTCAATATAAAGCATTTTTCTTCATAAATTCTTTCAAGAACACATTGTTTTTGAAAATTTTACTTGAGTCAAAGTTTGCAAATCGTATTGTTTTCATTCAATCATTCAAAGACATTTTATTTCATAACAGTATGAAAATTGATTAATGTAATTAATGGTAATTTGTAATAACACAATAGCACATAATAACAATCAAGCCTTAATTAAATATGGCCGTTCCCTTTGTCCAGCATATCTGTTTATTGATTTTTGCTCATTTCTCATTCTTGTTACCTTAAAGGACACAGAACTGCATACTGAATGTTGGGGTTAAAAAACCAGTGGGACAGCCAGTGTGACCTGCCCGTGATGCATTCGTTTCCGTTGATGTTTCATGCTGCTCACAGGTGAAGTCTATATTCGATTTGCAAGCTTTTGCTCTGCTCAGCACTGATAAGGGGCCTGTGATTTAATCTAACAGGGTAAGCAAAAGGTCTTCACGCTATAGATTAGAAATACAGTTTCCTTGAAGGAATTTTGAACATCAGTGATAACCACCCTGAAATCTCCCCTGAACGAGATGCAGAGGCACAGCCCGAAGACAGCCCAGGGTCTCAGAGGAGAGGAGGGGGAGCCCAGTCCAGAATTCCCCGCAGCATGGTGGTGGGGACAGACAGGTGGCAAAAGAGGATTCAGGAACAGTTCTCATTCCAAGATTTTCTATGAAAAACAGTTAAAAATTAGGTAAAACCATAGTGAAAATTCAGTTTGTTGATTATATTTTTCACACTTTTCCTTGTTTCTTCTTCAAAACCTCCCTAGATAATAGAGATTACTGGAGTTAGAGGTTTAACTGTAGAAGAAAACAAATCACTTTTTTTTTTTAACAAATCACTCTTAAAGGCAATGTGAGATAGCTGGAAAATGCAAGCCCGGGGATCAGGAGACCTGGTTTCTAGTGATTTATGAATCATTAATAGTCTTTGAACAGCGCTGTATACCGTAATCAGATATGTACCTGGAAGCAGAGCAGAGAGGATTATCCTCATTTAGACAAAAACGAGAGTTCATGTGTTGCGAATGAGCAGGACATATATTAAGTGGAAAAGTTAAACTGGAACCCAAGGCTTCTGCCCCATGCCTCTTCAACAACATCATTGTAACAATAGTTTCAAGGAACCAAAGGCTCACAGACAAAATATTATTGAGAACACTTTCTATATGGCCTGAATTTGTCTTCTCAGCATACATAACATTGCTTGGCTATAAGATAAAAACTCTCACAATTACTGGCCCAATTGTGACCATATCAAAGGGACTAGACCCAGAAAACCCTTGAAGGTGTTAATCTCATCATTACTGAAGAAGGAATAGAGGATGATATAGGATGCACCTGAGTTGCATTCTAACTCAGCCATTTACTAGGAGTGCAGTAATCTGGGCTAAATTATGTAACCAGTTTGAGTTTTTCATGCCTCATGGGGAATCAGATCTAACCAAATGGGGAAATGATAATTTCTTGCCCTGCTTATATGCCAGAATTGTAAAGGTTAGGATCTATATTCCCCAAGATCCCTTTCAGTATATGTTTCCAAGTTAGAGTTGGCCTAACGAGGAACTTGCTTGGCATTATGAAGGTGAAATGAAGATGCTGTTACATCCAGAAGACTGTGATGGCGGAAGGATATGGAAATGCCTGGTGGGTCATCACCATGTCCTCTCTCTTCCTCCATTCTCTGAACCTAAACTAACCAAAATATTTGCATGTTTGTACTCTTGAATTAATTGAATAGGGCTATATATGATACAAGCTGGTATAAAATACAGGACACTTAATGGATAGGTGGTTAAAGTACTTTGCTACTTTTGGTTGGCAGTTCAAATCCATTAGCTACTCTGTGGTGGCAAGATGCAATAGTATGCTTCTGTATGGAATTACAGCCTGGGAACCATTCAGGGTAGTTGTACTGCGCCCTAGAAGACTGGAGGGTCAGTGAGAGGGAGCAAGACCTCCATCTAGATGGATTGACAGGGTGACTGTAACAGTGGATTCAAGCGTATCAGAGAAAGTGGTGATGGCACTGGATAGGACAAGATACAGGTTTGTTGTTCGTGGGGATCCTATTAGTTGTACTTGATGGCTTCTAACATCAACAGAGAGCTGGTAGGAGTCAGAATCTACTTAATGGCAATGCATTTGGCAACAAGTAATGGCATAATAGATTTTATTCTGACTTATGAGGAACTTGTGATGTCAAAGTAAAACTGCTTCATAGGAATTCCATTGGCTGTTTTTGCAGAAGTAGATTGTTAGGCTTTTTTCTGAGATGCCTCGGGCTAGCAGACTGCAACATAACCATTTTCTCGAACTAGGAGTTCCGCAGTAGATGGGAACAATGGGTATTAGCAACTAAATATTGTATGAACGTCAGCTCATAATGTTTCTATATTTCTTTGTGTTTCTGGCCCATTTTATTTATTCCATCATCTGTCTTAATTTGTTCAGCTTCTACATGGTAGTCAGTGGCTGCCTTGAGAAAAATACACATCACAAAAACAATCTTTAATAAATAAATGATGATTCACTAAAAATTTCCCAAGTGAGGCTTCTGATTGGTCAAGCAACTAGGCTGTCTTTGTTGTTAGATAAAGTCAAACTCTTACTAATAATAACTCCTTGTAATAGAGTAAAACTCTCACATGAAGTTTCTATACTGAAATCTTTTGCAGAAAGAGTTCCGGTGGTGTAGCATGTTACATGTACTATTAAATAGATCAATAGTTCTAATTCACCAGCTTCCTGTAAAGTTACAGCTTTGGAAATCTGATGACGGTTTGCTGTGAATAGGAATCAGCCCAAGGAAAGGGTTCATAGTACAGGGGTAGATCTCCAAATTGTTCTCCTGCAAAGCCATGAAGTGCGTTCCAACTGTCAACTGCTCAGTTAGCAGCCAAGCTCTTAAACTTGTGCCACCAAGTTTCCAACCAGACAGTCACAAGACAATTTATAGATCACCTGTCTATGCTTGGCCTCCTGAACTACTATGAAATAAAGCAGATTCTAGTATTTTAGCCTACTCTTGCATATAAAATCTGGTATGTAATAACATTGCATTTTCTTAGAAAACAGACTAGCAATATAAAATAATTATGCAGTAGACTGCATGCAAAGCAAAGCAAAAAGGGAATCTACATTCTAACATTTTAACTGCAGCCTGTGGAGAAGACTGTCTTTAGCTGGATTCTCTTCTTGTTGCTATTTTCCTTCTAGACAATTCAGTCTAGACAAATCTAATTGTGTGTAGAGTAGAGCTGTTCCATAGGGTTTTCTGTTAAAAAAATTGTTCTTTAAATTATTGCATTTTTAAATTTAAAATTGCGTAGCAATTGGTTTTTCACTCAACTGTTTTTATTAATTTTGCTTTGTGCTGCTCATTATACTTCCCACACTACAACAACATCCTTTTCACTTCCTTCCTGTGGTTCTCACTTCCATTCATCCTCCTCTCTTATCTCCTCCACTTTCTGGGCCCCTTTCTTGCTAAATATTGCCTTTTTCTTTTTGCATGCTCAATTATTGAAAGGAGTGAGTAGCTCCCCTGTTATTGCTTATAGGCATGTCTATTGTTTGTCTAAAAGTTCAGCCACAGCATGAGGTTAGTTCCAAGTTAAAAGGGTCTTGGTGGTTCCAGCCATATGTTTTCAAGGCTGTGTTCTCTTGGAAGTAAATTGCTAAGTGTACCTTCTGAGCCACCTGTGGATGAGTTAGATTTTGTAATACTAATGAATGTTTACTTCCTCATCTATTTTTATTCAGATACAATTTGTATGTAAATAGAAGGATCTTTAGGATGTAGTTTGATGAGCTATCAAACCATTGGTAGTGGCACAGTGGGTAAGTGTTCTTTTGCTAACTAAAAGCTCCATGGTTTTAATAAACTAGTGGTTCCACAAGAGAAAAGACTGTGATGTGGTCCTGCCTTAGAAGCATTTCCATTCTGTCTCATAGTGCCACTATGACTGGAAAATTAATAACAAAAAACAACAGCAACTTTTGAAATCAACAAATAATGCAAAGTAGGGACTTTATTTTTATAAACAGTGTCTTTTTTGTTACACTGCTCACCAGAAGGATAAACCTCTCTGGTGGTTCTGAACCTATCAGCAGATCCAAAGGAGAAAAAATGAGCAATCTCTTCTTGTGGTTTGGAAATCCAGTGGAAGATTGTTGTCGTGTACCATTGAACTGGAACACTGTCTGTCAGTTTTAATGTGCCCTAATGGTAATTACGAGTCACAACTGACTCAATGGCTAAGAGTAACACTAAGTGTGGAGTCCCTGGATCTTTTAAATGGAAAAAGCTTTGAACTGCTAACCAAAATACTGGAGGCTTACCTCTACCTATAAGCACCTGCAAGAAAGATCTGGTAATCTTCTTCTAGAAAAAGTTTTTTAAAAGCATATACTAAAATTCTATGAGACACAGCACTACTTTGACAACCTTGAGGTCACCGTGATTCACAATGGACTTGACAACAACTGATTGCTTTGTATTTAATCTCAGTTGTACCATCATTGACTTTGTAAGTACACCACTGTCAAAATCAACACCCAGATAAAGAGGAAATGTTTCCTAGCATTCTGAATTCTCCTTTAATCTGTGTCATTTTATTTGGCCTGTCTTAAAAGTTTATGCTAATGAAATCACACAGAACTTTTTTGTATGTCTGGCTTCTCTTGCTAAATGTAAACTCTCAGAGATTCACTCATGTTTTAGGCATATTAGTGATTTGTTCTTTCCATTGCTGTCTACTAAAAAAAATTCAC
Source organism: Elephantulus edwardii (assembly GCF_000299155.1). Taxonomy (NCBI): domain Eukaryota; kingdom Metazoa; phylum Chordata; class Mammalia; order Macroscelidea; family Macroscelididae; genus Elephantulus; species Elephantulus edwardii. The sequence continues at coordinate 2,077,029 of NW_006399859.1, forward strand.
AATGAATGTATACATGAAACTGAGAAGCATTTGAATTTTCACCAGCTTGATAAAAATGTGAATAAATGCTATTGACATTATTGCTTATATCTTGGAAGGATATGTTGTTGTTAGGTGCCATCAACTCAAGTACAACTCATAGCAACTTGATAAACAACCAAACACTATTATCTCCTGTGCAATCCTCACAGTCTCTCACATACTCAAGCACATTGCTGCAGTCACCATGTCAAACCACCTTGTCAAAGATCTTCTTCCTTTTCACTGTCCCTCCACCTTCGCAAGCATGATGCCTCTCACTTCTAGCAACACACCCAATGTGAGATGAAGCTTTGTCATATTTGCCCCAAGGAACACTCTGACTGTACTTTCTCCAAGACACATCTATCTGTTCTTTTGGCAATCCATGGGGTCTTCAGTCCTCTTCTCTAACACCACAGTTCAAAGGCATCAATTTTTCTTCTGTCATCTCTAGTCATCGTCTAGATCTCAGATGCATAGCAAGTGACTGGAAAGACCACGGCCTGAGTAAACAGCTATTTGACTACACTCCTGTGTTTATGAAGTGCAAGTGGGAGTCGAACCGTTAAACCAAAGGCAGAGCCTCTCTAGCCACCAGCTGCAGGAATCCACCCCCTGCTCTCTGGGAGAAGGATGAGCAATCTCATTCCAGTGAACTACAACCTCCAAAACCCAGAGGGACAGCCAGCTTCATGTTGGTTCCGACTCAAGGCTAATGACTTTTCTTTGTGAAGTGTGCATTCAAATGTCCGACCTGTTTATTAATTGAGTTAGCTACCTTAAAAAAAATAGTTTGCCTTTCCTTAGCTTTTGATAATAGTGGTCTTTCAACAGGCCAGAATATAATAAGAAATGAACATTTCTTTAATAACAATTTTGAAGTGTGAAGTGTCTGGATAAAGAATTGAAAGAGACATCCTTATTAGGCTGAATAGTGGCCCTTCTTCTCTTAAGGGGGACAACTTTTTTTTGGATATAGCATATTTTTAAAAAAAAATTTATGTTGCCTTTCTACAAAGATGGCACCGAATGTGAAGAAGAAATCCCCTGCCCCTCCCAAATCTGAAGCCAAAACAAAGGCATTAAAAGCCAAGAAAGCAGTTCTGAGGGCATCCACCCACCTTCCAGCAGCCTAAGACGCTGAGATTCTGAAGGCAGCCCAAATACCCCCTGGAAGGGTACCCCCAGGAGAAACAAGCTTGACCACTATGTCATCATCAAGTTTCCCCTGACCACTGAGTCAGCCGTGAAAAAGATAGAGGATAACAACACACGTGTGTTTATTGTGGATGTCAAGGCCAACAAGCACCAAATTTAACAAGCTATAAAGAAGCTCTATGACATTGATGTAGCCAAGGTCAACACTTTGATTAGGCCTGATGGAGAGAAGAAGGCCTATGTTAGACTTGGAGAGTTCCTTGGAGAGGGACATCATGCTTGGGAGGTTGGAGGGACGGCACAGAAGGGAAAGACCCTCTATGAGATGGATTAATTCACTGACTAGGGTAATCGGGATGAGTGTGTCAGAGGCAGTGAGACTGGCACAGGATAGAGCAGGGTTTAGGGCTGTTGTACATAGGGTCGCTATGAGTCGCAAGTGACTCGACAGCACATAACAACAACAACTTGATGTTTTGGATGTTGGCAACAAAATTGAGATCATCTAAACTGAGTCTAGCTGGCTAATTCTAAATACAAATTTTTCTCACATAAAAAAATTATGTTGATTTGCATACAATATGTGCATAGTGTGTTTCATTCATATATATTTCACACATTCCTTTATTCACAATGTGTTTCATATGATCATTACCATAGTTTGCATTCTATAAAACCAATCATCATTGATCTATGTCTACTATCAAAACATCTTTTCAAGTCTCCACTGAATCGTTCACCCGCTCTCCCTCTGCCTACAACATTCTGTGACCCTGTGGTTCCCCACACACACTCTTAGTACCATTCTGCCCCTTCCCCTTCCTCCTTTGGACTTTTATATACATCTTACTAGTTGTCTTTATAGTTTTACAATGATGGTTTCATGCACTATTTGTCCTTACGAAATGGAGTTCACTCAGCTTAATTATCTCTAGCCTATCCCATGTTATATAGTATTTTCTGAAATTGTTGCTCCTGAGTGTTGCATTATATTCCATCATGTGAATGTACGAAAGTTCCTTAATCTGTTCATTTGTTGATTGATATTTGGGCTGTTTCTATTTTCTTGCTATCATGAATAATGCTACAATGAACATCAGAGTGTGATATTTGTGTTTCAGTTTTCTTTTTCTTGGGGTATATTCCTAGTAGTGGAATAGCTGTATCACATGGAATTTCTATATTCAATTTTTTTAAAGAAACACCAAACTGCCTTCCAGAGGGGTTTTGCCATTTTACAATCTCACCAACAGTGTGTGATAATTCCCACCTCTCCACATCTTCTCCAATATTTATTGTTTGCTGTCCTGTTCAACTTTGCCACTGCTACTGGGATGAGATGATATCTTACTGGGGGTTTACTTTGCATCTCTCTTATTGTCAGTGATTTTGAATATTTCTTCATGTGTCTGCTGGTCTTCTGAATATCTTCTTCTGTACTAAGTCTTTTCATGTCTTTTGTCCACTTTGTAGTTGTGTTATCCGTCTTTTTTCTTGTGGAGACCCTGTATAATCCTGTAAACTTTTGTAATGAGATCTCTGTCTGAAATGTCATTGTCGATTTTTTCCATTCAGTAAGTTTTCTTTTCACTTTATTGGAAAAAGGTTTTGGTCCACATCAAGACTTAATCTTTAGAAGGTCTCATTCATCGATTATCCTCTCCTGGCTGTATTTTTCAGCCTTTTTCTATCATAGGCTTTTGTTGTCATTGTTGTTGATTGCCATCAAGTTGAGCACAACTTATAGCAACCCCATGAACAAAAAGCCTGAAGCCCTTCCACGGCCATCACCATTTATCAAAGTTCACAGAGTTTCCAGAGTCATGCTGTTTAGAATTTTGCCTCTTAAGGTTTTTATGGTTTTACCTCTCTGATCCACCTTGATTTGGTTTTTGTATACCATGTGAAATATGGATCCTGTTTCAGCTTTCTGCTGGTAGAAATCCAGTTTTGCCAGCACATTTATCGAAAAGTAATTTTTTATTCTTTTCTAGTTGTATTAAGTACTTATACTTTACAATGTTTTAAGTTTTCATAGGTATGTATTTTTTTATGGGCTTTTTGGTGTTTTTTAATAAGTTGACATGCAATAATTCATACTTTTTTTAATTAATGTACAGTGTGTTTTATATAATTTCTCCTTTACATTGTGTTTATACCATTGTTCATATACATTGTACTTTATATAATTAATGTCTATTGATTTATACCTATCTTATCTATGCCTATCAATCCTATCTTTTGTAGTTCGCATTGAATATTTTTTATTCCTTCACCCTCCCATCCACCCACAAAACTCTGCTGTTCTAGTGATTTTCCCTTTCCCCTATTGGACATTTATACTAGTTATATTTATATTTTTTATAATAATAGTCTCATGTAGTATTTTTCCTTATGAAGCTGAGTTAGTTTACTCAGCATAATGTTCTCCAGACTCTCCCATGCTATCTAGTTTTCTCAAAATCATTGTTCCTTAGTGTATAATTTTTATTGTGTGAATGTACAACAGTTTTTTAATTCATTTATTCACTGATGTTATTCTTTAATGTTTACTTGAAGATGTCCAATGTTATGGTTTCTAGAGAAATTAATTATAAAAAAGCAAGGATAATAAAGATACAATAGAGTTATTGGAACAGAACAACCATGTATATCAAGGACTACTTGTGTTTTAATGATTTTTCATTTCAATATATTTTATAATTTATGTGACTTCTTTTATTCATGGTAATTTAACTTCTGCTTTGATTTTGAGCATTTGAAAATTTCTTCTATCTTCTTCTGATTAATTTCTAGTTTAAATCCACTGCTATAATAGAACATATCCTTTGATTTAATACGTAAAATAACTTGAGCTTTCATTTGTGATACAGTATTTTTTTAATATAGAAAATGTTTTCTTTTTTTCACTGTTGCACAATTTATTCCCCCTGCACCCTCTCCCTTATCCTCCCTACCTTGAACCCTTTCCAGATTGCATCCATGCATATAATGCCTAATCATATATTCCTTTTCGACAGTTCTTCCCCTCATCTGATCTATTGCAGTGTTCATTATCTATCTACTCCTTAGTATTTAATTTATTTTGGTAAATATTGCTGAAAAAGATTAGTGACACCCCAAGTTAATAATGCCAAAAATCAATATTGATTGATGACTACTTTCAGATTAGTGAGCTCTTCAGTTAGGTTAATAAATAGAACAGTAAGAATATTTACAATGATAAGTCACAAGATGAGTCTTTTTATTATAAGCTGTAACAGAGTCTGTCAATCTCAGATGAACGTTTATTATGGAACTGAGCTCTGCTGGCAGAGTTTGTAGGCAGTTGTGGGGCTTACTCAAAGACCCAGCCTCTGACAGTTCAAATTCACCAGGAGCTCAAAGGAATAAAAATGGCCAATCTCTTTTGTAATTTGAATTCTTTGAAACCAAATGAAGGGTCAGCTTTGAGTTTTTTGAATCCTGTACATTTAGTAGATGCAACCCTGGCCTCTACCAAAAATGTGTCAGCAATAACTTCATTTCCATAATGAAACAAACAAACAAAAATATGTCTCCAGATACCACCACCAAAGGTTCCCTGGTATACAATATTATTTGCAGTTGAAAACGAACGAGTTCTAAAAGCAAAAGAAACATACTTTTATAAAAGCAGTATGTCTAAGCAAATATATTTTTATCACAAAGAAAGTTGCAAGTTATTGCAAGAGCATGGCTAAATAACCAAGGAAAGATATCTAAAGATAGCTCCAGCAAAACTTTACTAGCGTAACAGAACCAATTGATAAACAGACGTAAATTAATCTTAAAAACATTTTGCTTCTGTTTCAAAGTCTAGAATTCAAGAAACAAAAAAATTTAAGCATAGCCACTGACTCATAAGTGTTTTTTTTTAAAAAAATCCTATAACATAAAGGTCCAGAAAGAGATTTCTGAGTCTAATATTAGAAATATTCATATTGGCCTACTGTTAGTGTTATTATTAGTATTAGGTGTGTTTGATTCAGGCCATAGTCTTTTCAGGCACTTGCTATGCTTCTAAGAGCTGGACATTGAATAAGGATGACTGAAGAAGAATTCATGCCTTTGAGTTGTGGTGTTGGAGAAGAGCACTGAACATCCCATGGATGGCCAAGAGAACAGAGATGTCCTAGAGAGTGTGCAGCTGGAATGCTCATTGGAGGCAAGAATGATGAGGCTTTGCCTCATATACTTTGGGCATGTTGCTAAGAGGTGCTATTCCTTGGAGAAGAACGTGATGCTGAGAAGAGTGGAAGATCGGCAAAGGAGAAAAAGACCCTTAATTAGGTAGATTGACATGGGAACTGTCACAATGGGCTCTAGAGTGTCAGGAAGTGTGAGGATGGTGCCGGATAAAATAGGATTCAGATCTTTTGTTCATAGGGTCAGCATGAGTCATATTCCACTCTGTGACACCTAATTAGCAAATATTAGAATGAACTTGTAGCGGATTTTTCACCTTGAGGGTTGCCTGAGGAGTTTCATTCTCCACTGACTAACCCTTTATGGTAAGTCAATAAAAAATGTAAAGTTTGATTGTGCTAAACTAAGGAACCCTGGTAGTACAGTGACTAAAGCACTTAGCTGCCAACCAAAAAGTCAACACTTCAAAGCCACTAGAAACTCTGTGGAGGAAGGATGTGACAAACTGCTTCTATAGAAATTATAGCCTTGGAAAGCATTTGGAGGACAGTTCTGCTCTGTTCTATAGAGTTGATACAAGTTGGAACTGACTCAATGACAGTGGGTTTGAATACTTGTATATATACAATACTGAGTTACAAAGACTAGGAAACCAAGCCCAATGCCATCAAGTCATTCCCACTCAACAACGCTTTGTGAGGTTTCTGGGCTATAAATACATCTTTATGGGAACAAATTGCCTGTTTGCCCTGGTGGGTTTGAACTACTAATGTTTTGGTTAACAGCCTGACCTGTTGCATACTATACCACCAGGAATACTTACAAAGAATATACACATTTGCTATATTACTATGCAATATTTGTGTCATATTTCCTTGGCAATATATCATAACCCCTCATTATTGAGGTTTTTACCAGATAACAGAACATGATTTCTAGCCAAGCTACTGATCAGATGGTACGTGACTTGTGAAATTGCTCCAACCCCTGTAACACTTCATACAATTACAAGAGACACCTATGTGACAGATGGCAGCTGTGATACATGCCATAGCGAGGGACATAGCACTGTTCAATGTGGCATGATTTTCCTACAGAGCTTAGATGTGGCCTCAGAATTCCTTTCGGCAGACGAATCCAGGAGCTAGCAGCAGTAGATGAGAGGGAGAACACTTGTCATCCCTATGTCCTTGCAGGTAGCTTTTACACATTCTCCTCATTTCACTTCCACTTATTTCCTTCATGATCTTCAACATATTGTTGATCAATGGCTAGAAAATTCTTTGCCGACCTTGTAGATGACCATTAAACTCTTCTTAGTTCATCTCCAGTCGTTTATTCCATGATCTTCAAGAATAACAAATAAGCGGAATCCATTTCTTTCATTTCCAGTTCACACAGACACTCTGTGTGAGAATAAAAAGAGGGAACAATAAGTTGTTATGACTGGATTCAACAGCCTCTGCTCTGAACTCTGATACGGATACTGAAGTGAAGTAATATAAAGATTTCTCAGAGAAATTTACCTTCCTGGTTAAAAGCAAAAATACCTTTCTTTATTTTTCAAAAATTGTGTTTTGTATAATCTTTCATTTACATTCTGTTTTGTTCCATATAACAAACTTTTTTTTTAACGATGTGTCTTATAAAATGAATCACCACTGATCTGTGCCCACTACTACTCCAGCTTTTCAGATCCCCATTGGATCATTCCTAATTCCTTTATTTCTCCCTCTACTCACCAGACTCTGTATCTCCATGATTTCTTCTCCTCCCCAAGATTAGTAGTCCCCCTCCTTTTATCTCTTTGGGCATTTATAAACAACTTACTAGTTATGCTTCTACTTTTACAATAATAGTCTTATACAATATTTGTCCTTATGAGGCTGAGTTGGTTTACCTTTTGAAGCCCCCAAATAACCTATCTTACTATGTCAGTGGTGAATGCCAACCACTGATGTTCCTGTTTCTCTTGGTACAAATGGATAGGGTATCATTCAAAATCAGGCAATTTATACGTAGAATCAACAGCAAAATGTATGCACACATTGAATGAATTTCCAAGGAACAAAGATTGTTTTTGGAAGAATGACTCAGGTATAATTCCAGGGCTTATCCAACTGTGGAAGAAGTAACATCTCCTGACAGAAAGCTAAGTACCAAGATGTGAGAGAAAGGAGGGAGAAGGACAGTCATTATGAAAGAAAAACCCAGCAAAACTCAAATCTAGCACCATGTCTTTAGTAAAGAATCATTTCAAATTAGCATCCTGGTAAATATCCTTGATATTTCCTTCTTTTATAATGCTTACAGATACTTTTCTCTTAAAAAAAAAAAATAACAAAACAGCCAGAAAATAGCTAATACTTTGTCAAAGAAATGACAAATTGATAAGAACCCCAGAGTATTTCTTCTGTGTTGTGAGGTAAAAAAAAAAACAATTATGCATCATTCTGAAATAACTGTGGCATCTAAAAATTGAGGAAGTAATACCCAAATGACTATGGCAAATAAATGGGAGAGAGCTGTGAACTTTTTAAATGTGGAGTTTGCAGCTTGAGCTCAAGTTATAAATATCAGCAAATGCTCTACCGTGCTTCATTGCATTCCTCTAGTGCAATTTGTTTAGTACTTCAAGATATGAGACAGCCATATATTTTACTCTCACTGCTAGTAGCCAATTTGCAAGAAAGCAAGTAATATAAAAATGGCTATTTACTCTGTTACAACTGGTACAGTCCATTATCACTCTCCACTGATGTCGTTACAAGGATAGCAAATCAATAATCAGTTCTCATTCCCTAACTCGGTAAACCATCTGCTTCTATTATTGTAAAACAGAATCAGTTTAGATGCAACCTTTCCTTCCAGGCTAGCAGCTGATTCATTTGATAAGACCACAAACATCACCACAGGAAAATGCTTCCTTAATTACCTTTTTCCAAAAATGTAAATTGTTGAGAGCTAAGAGATTTGTTTTTAATGGGAGGAACCAAAATTACAAAGCCTTGTAAATGTGTCAACAAAGAGCCCCACTTTGTGTAAATTGTCAAATTAGGGAGTTCATCCAGTGCAGCTCTTTCTGAACTTAGATTGTTCAAAGAAACATGTTGCTCTACTTGGAAGCCTCAGATAGGTATTTATCACAACTTGTAAGAAGTTGTTTCTGGAGCAGAAGTGAAGCCTATTCAATTCACAAGATAGATTAGAGACAGATATTGTTGAGCACTTTACAGGTTAAAAAAAACCCAAAAAACAAAAAACAACAAAAGTAAAGGTCCCAACTGTCTGAAACAGAACTGGTTTTTACATAATTTAATTTAATTTAATTGCAGATTCCAATGTTCCTTTCTCCCGGATACAGACAGTGTAAAAACTGGAAATTTCAATGAAGATTCTGTGTAATCCTATGTTGGTTCACTCAACTGATACTTCAAACACTATTATTCTCCTTTTCCTGTCATATTCGTCTTCTCATCCTTCTAAGATCTGATTCTAAATTCTCAAAGCTTATGAAACAATGGGAAAATCATGTATGTCTAATTTTCAGTCTTATTCAATTTTGCATACAGTAGCATCTTTTGAGATGCTGTGTATTCTGTCTTGTCTCTTATATGTCCTCTTCAGGTGAATAATGAACAGTGTTTTAGATATGGAGGCAGCACAGAGATGGCCCGGATTTTGTTATTTCATGTAAATTTCTATGGATTTCCTCATGTTTCCCTTTTGTCCAATAGGTTCCCTCTTTGAGCGGACTTTTGCATGCCTTTCTGTAGACAGAAGAAAGGACTCCTGTGTTCTTCAAATGACTCAGGTGGATTCAGAGTAGTGTAGATATTCATACTACCTTTACCCTCCCTTACAATACTACCTTTACCCTCCCTTACACCCATCTCCGCTCTATCAATTTTACATTACGATGAAACAAGGGAGACAGATAAGATTCTGACTGCCACAGTTCCAGAAGAGATCAAAGGGGTACAAATCCTCTTTGCACTAAATGTTTTAAACTACCTTTAAAATGTTAAAATTAATTAGCAAGTAGCTTTTGCTTCTCATCTATTGCTTCTCTATTTCCCATTTATGGAAGCTTTCTCTGAGTGTTGCTGTTGTAGTTGTTGTTGATTGCCATCAAGTTGAGCACGACTCATAGCGACTCTATGAACCAAAGGCCTGAAGTCCCTCTACAACTATTGTCATTTATCAAAGTTCATAGAGTTTCCGGACGCATGTTGTTTAGGGAGTGGGTGCCCCTCCTGCAAAGAAGAGAGCAAAACTAAATTTTTACAACCAGGTATCTTATTTAAGTCTGGATTTTAATTTTAAGTTTTGGCATGTTTGTTCTCTATGCCCTAAGGAATAGATGTCCTCTGTGCAATGTGGAAGTTGGACAATGAATAAGGAGGACCAAAGAGGAATTGATGCCATTGAGTTGTGGTGTTGGAAAAGAAGACTGACTATTCCATGGACTGCCAAAAGAACAAACAATCTGTCTGGTAGGACACGCAACCAGAGTGCTCTTCAGATGCAAAGATAGTGAAAATTCATCTCTTTGGGCATGCAGTTGGGAGGGGTAAATCCTTGGAAAAATATATTGTGCTTGGAAAAGAAGAGAGTCATCAAAGAAACGGGAGAGCCTCAGTGAGATAGATTGACACAGCCACTACAACAATGGTTTGAGTATGACAGAGATTGTGAGGACCCCGCAGGAAGTTCTGATCTGTTGTCCATAGGGTCACTAAGAGTTACAGTTGACTCAGCACCTAATGACAATATCTAATTATATGAGAGGATAAGGAATTTGAATAACAGGAAGCTCTGTAATATTTTCCAGGAGTTCTGATGGCCCAGTGGGTAGGGAATTGAGCTCCCAACCCAAAGACATGAGATTTGAATCCACCAGCTGCTCCTAAAGAGAAAGATGGCTAATATTCTCCAGTGTTATTTAAAGCCTCTAAACACTAACTAAAGAGTCAACTATGAGTCTGTTCTGACTCACCAACATATAACAATCAACTATTGGAGAAAAATGTCATAATGAGACTTCTGCTTCAAGACATAAAACCAATTGCCACTGAGTCAATTCTGATTCATGGCAATCCCTTGTGGGTCAGACAGGATTCATGTGATTTTTCAGCGGCTGAGTTTTCAAAAGCATGTTGACAAGCTTTTCTTCTGAGGTACCTCTGTTGTCGTTATTGTTGGCTCCAATTTATAGTGACCATACATATAACAAAAGGAAATCCTGCCTGACCTTGAGCCATCTTCATATTTGCAGCTCTGTTTGAGCCCACACTTGTAGTCACTGTGTCAACCCACATCGTTGACGTTGTACTCCTCTTTCTCTGACCTTCACCAAATATTAGTCTACCAAATATTGTGTCTTTCTCCATGGATAAGGCCCTCCATACAACATGGCCCAAGAAAATGTCCTCATTCTCAGTTCTAAGGAAATTTCCAGCTCTACTTTTTCCTAAATGTATTTGTTTTCTTGGCAGTCCATAGTTTATACAGTATTCTTGGTCAACACTCCAATTCAAAGGCATCAATTCTTTTTTGGGTGTTCCTTAGTCATTGTCCAATTTTCACAAAAATATGTCCAGCTTTTCAGCTAAGCAGTCAAACATGTTTAATACCTACATGGCTCAATGATTCTATCTCGGACATAGGTGTTAACTGGTCCCTTCTTTAAGGCAACGCAAAACTATAGATAGTCCTATTTGCAAGTCTTTATTATGATGTTGTTGTTGTTATGTGCCGTAAAGTCGCTTGTGAATCATAGTGACCCTATGTACAAGAGCCCTAAACTCTGCTCTGTCCTGTGCCAATCACACTGTCTCTGACACTCCCATC
>NW_006399859.1:2089720-2120110 GCF_000299155.1 Elephantulus edwardii
AAAGCATCCTTGATTATAGCAACTCGAGGTTTGGATTTCTTCTTCAGTTCCTTGAGCTTAAGAAATGCTGAGCGAGTTCGGCACCTTTGATTTTTCTGACTCCATCTCCTTGCACATTTCATTGTAATATTTTGCTTTGTCATCCTGTGCTGTCTTTTGAAATCTTCTATTCAACTCTTTAGTATCTTGAATTCTTCCTTGTGCTTTGACTTCTCTGTGCTCCAGTGCAATTTCAGAGTCTCTTCTGACGTCCGTTTTGGTCTTTGCTTCCTCTTCTGTCTTTGCAATGACTGTTTGCACTCTTCCTGAATGATACCCTTGATATCCTCCCACAACTCATCTGGCCTTCGTTCATTAGTGTTCAAGGCCTCAAACCTGTTCCTGAGATAGTTCTGAAATTCAGGTGGGATAGACTCAAAGTCATATTTTTGGTTGCCTTGGAAGTCTTTATTATTCTCAATCAAAATTTAGTAGTGGTTTGTTAAGGCTCTCCTTTCCAGATTGTAACTATTTTCAAAGCACTGATGCATATGTGTGTGTATATGAGGTATATATAATCTTTACTTCAGTGCATATACTAAAGATCACAAGATATAAATACACAGTATAATGATTAAGTAGAAATATTACCACTCAGTCAAATTTAGAATGATTCAAGTACACAAAAGGCCTTTGCAAAAAAAAAAAAAAAAAAAGGCTGGTTTTGTTCATTCTTTTATTAAACATGTGTTTTAGGATTTATTATTTGTTTTTCATTTATTTTTAGGTCTCCTTATTATTTCTTTTCTAATTTTTACAGGCTAATAGTTTAACTTCTTGAGATGTATGCTTATTTAGTCTTCTAACATACACATGATTATTTTTCCCTCTTAATACTGTGACTGCTGGAACTCGCTGAGTTCAAGAGATATTCTTATATCCAATATGATTTCCCATTTTGACTTATGAATTATTTAGGAGTATTTATTAAATTTTAAGGACAGAAGAACTTTTCAAAGTTTAGTTTAATTGCTCTGTGTTTACATAATACACTGTTGTTGTTGTTGTTACATGCTGTCAAGCCAGAACTGATTTATAGCTGGCCCTCTAATGGATTTTGAGAGGTCGTAAGTCATAAAGGAGACTGATCGTATTTCTTTCATGAATCAGCTAGTGGATTTGAGCAGGCCCTTGTGCTGGCAGCTCAACTCATTACTCCTAAGTCACTAGAACTACAATGTATAAATTAAATCTTTAAATATGTTGAAACTTTCTTTTAGCAGCTTATGGACAATTTTATAAATAATTTTGGTATTTGAAAATAGTAAGTGTTCTGAGGCTTAAGAATACAATGTTATATACACTTCCCTATTCTAAGTTGTTTCTATCCCAAGACTTTCACACCTAATTTTCTCTGCTTGAAACTTTTCATCCTTATTTTTGCATGGCTAGCTACCTCACCTATTTAGGCCTCTTCACATATATTATCTCTATATTATCTCCTCTCTAGTGGCCTAGTGGTAAGAAGCTGCACTGCAATCTCAAAGGCACGTGGTTCAAATCCACTAGCTGCTCCATAGGAAAATGATGGGCAATCTCTTCCCAGGCAAATTAGCTACCTCTTAAAAACCACAAGAAAGTTAACTATAGGTTGGTTATGACTCAATCATGCACAACAACAACAGCAACAAAGTGTTCTGTTAAAAAAGTTGGTTCTCATATCTCATCTATCTTTACTCTGTATCATTTTTTAAAAAGCATTCATAAATACCTGATGGTACATTTCATAGCTATTTATTTACTTACTTACTTAGTGGGGCTCTGGTTGCCTAGTGGTAAGAAACTGCACTGCAATCCCAAAGGCACAGTGGGAACCCACCAGCTATTCCATGGGAGAAGGATGAACAATCTCTTCTTGTATGATTTACTGTCTTTGAAAATCCACTGAAAGGTCAGCTATGAATCCACTCTGACTTGACATAACACAACAATAAGAACAACATATTGTTATAGATTAATTGATGTCCCCTCCAACACGATTGTGTATCATGATTTAATGGATGGATTAATGGTGTAATGCAACACTTCTTAATCCCATCACATCCCTAACCTCATCTAAAATGATGAAGGTGAGCAGAGAGAGAGAAGTGCCTGGGCATCATCAAGAAATAATCAACTGGGATGTGTGTGTGTGTGTGTAGGACTAGGCAAGGTACAATGAAGATATGAGGAAATGTGATAATATTGTAATTAAAACTAAAATGCATAATGAATGATTGAATGAAAGCAAAAAAACCCCTTTAACAATCATAATATAAAATGCAGAAGAGTATGAAAAAAAATATTAATCACCAAAAGTAGAGTGCATCATTTCGGAACAGTCTCCTGTTTCATAGCACCATAAAAGGCCAGCACATGGAGGTCTCCAGGGAAGGCTGGCTCTACAGATGTTGAAAGAAACAGAGACTTTATGTCACAGCAAAAGAAACAAGGACCTCCCCCAGAGCCTTCCCTTCGAAATAGGATTCCTAGCCTTCTAAAGAACAAGAGAAAGAGTTTCTGTTTGTTAAAGCTATCTGTCCTCTTATACTTCTGTTACACAAGCGATAGATAGCTAAGTGCATTGTGTCAAGTCAAAATTGACTTATAACTCACATTTCATTGGACTTCAGAGGTTGTAAATTGCATGTGAGAACATTACCCATCTTTCTCCTGAGAGGCCATTGGTGGATTAGAAGTGCCAAAGAGGTGTGGCCTTTGCATTAGCAGTGCTACTCTCTCCAGACTACACCACCAATGCTTCCTTTTAAGATTTAAGACACCTAACATCACCTACTATCAAGCTTGCTAATTGTGGTGAAACTACTTTAAGGATAAGCACTTTTCCTATCTGATTTGTTATCACATTTCCATTGCCTGGCAGAAGATCTCATACTTATTATATGTTCAGTAAACAGATGTTGAGTGGCTTAAAGGATAAATCAAAATAGTCCTTAACAGAGAATCTAGCAAACATATATAAGACATTTACTCCATCATTCTCCCCCTGCCCAGTAAGTTGGGTTGTACCCTCTGAAGGCAAACATTAGACTGGAAACAAAGATTAAAAACAGAACATGAAACGGAGAATAAGATAGCAATTATAGTATCAGGTACTTAATAAACATTTGCTGTGTGGATTAACTAAAGTTGGAGGAAAAAGAGACACATTTGAGCCCACTGCTATAGTCACCATGTCAATCCATCTGCTTGTGGGTCTTTCTTTCTTTTGCTGACCCTACACCTTTCCAGGTATGATGTTTCTCTCCAAAGAATACCCTCTCCTACAATATGCCCAAACCGTATGACACAAAAATTTGTCATCTTTGCCTCCAAGGAACACTCAGCTGCACTTTCTTCAACACATACTTGTTTGTTGTTTTGGTAATCTGTGGGATATTCAGTGGTCTTCTCCAGCATAACAGTTCAAAGGCATCTATTCTTCTTTTATCCTTATTTGCTGTCCAGCTCTTAGATGCATAGCAAGTGATTGAAAAGATCATATCCTGAATCAGGTGCTCCTTAGTCCTCAAAGTCACATAAATATTGTCCTCAAAAATTTGGAGAGGTCCTTGATTGCACATTTTCCCAGGGCAATGTGTCTTTAGATCTCTTGAGTGCTAGTACCAAGTGTATTGATTATGTATCTAAATAAGATGAAGTTGTTTCTGGAATTAATTTTATGAAGTCAAGAGTTGCTGCACACAATGTATTTTCCAAACAGTTCTATGTATAATAATGCCATTATCTTGAATTCTATCTGCTTGATTTCTTTGTTATCTCTCAATTACGAATAACCTCAAACAAAGAATATAGTCACTTGTAGCATAGTTTTGCTGGTGTGCATTATTCATGCTAAGATATCACTATCAAGCAATACTTTCACAATGACAGAAACATTGAGTTTCTGTGAAAACAAAATCAGTCTTAGAGGAGCAAGGGAATAAAGGCAAATAGCCAATTTGCCATGTAAGCTTTTTACATTCCATTATTCAATTATATCAAATGTCCTCAAGCTGTCTACACAGGCAAAATCAAATGCAGAGATACAGCAATAGTTCCCCCAATTTAGACTGATAGGAAAAAAGGATGCCACATGGAGGATGTAACAGGGATTTACCAGAACAAATTACTTCTCAGATTTGATCTCTAGATTGTCCTCCGAAATAGCTTGTATCTATAAGTTGGTGTGACATCCTTAATAGAAGCTTCTGGCCAAATGTGCTGCAAGAGATTCTCATGAACTAGAAGCCATTATAGATACTGCGTATCAATAACAGTTAAAAGGAACACAGCTGATATAAAAGGTACTGACAGGAAAGTTAGAAAGCAAATCAGGTGATGGTCAGGGTAGCTAAATGTTAAGGAGGAACCTCCGTAGGAGAGTTTCCTCATGTTAATCCTTTAAATCAGGACTTTGAGCAAGAGCAACAACATCAATGAAATAATAAGCGTGAAGGCAAGCACAGTAACATACTCTTTATTGACATGTCATCTCACAGTTAGCATTGACAACAATAGTAAAAATTCTACTATCCGTCCTATGCCTGGCATTAATAACAAGTCCTGAGGTGCAAGGGCTGAGTAATATGGACTGCTGTGACAGTTTCGATTATAGATCCCCTTAGCTGGGTCATCAATCTTAGTGCTTTGGCAGTTATGTAAAGATGCCATTCTCTATTTTGTGATCTCATGTGGCCATCTGTCTTAGCTTAAAGACAGTTTTCATATAACAGTCTGATCTCTGGAACCAACCACGTCAGTAAGTGAGGAGCAGGTTTATAAAAATGATGTTGAACCCTATCATTTATCCCATCCTCTAGTGGCCTGGTGGTAAGAAACTGTGCTGCAATTCCCAAGGCATATGAGTCAAATCCACCAGCTGCTCCATGGGAGAAGGATGGACAATCTCCTCCTGTGTCGCTAACTGTGTCTGAAAACCCACTGGAGCTATGGCTCAGTTCTGACTCCGAAGTAGCAACAACAATCACTGGCATTTTGGGAATTTTCTTAAATGCTTATTATTGTACAAAATGCAATCATTCTATCTCTGGCCTCATTTCTGTCACTAAGCCCATGATTTCCAACTATCAATCATCCACTTTTATTTTCTACTTTTACAGAAACTTTTGAGGAGGTCACCATCTATAGCATCATGTGATACATTTTCTAAACTCATTATGCATAAGAAGCAAGATCAGCATCAAGCTGGTTCCTGGATGTGCAGGTCAAGCATGTTTGCCTTCTCACTTCTGCATTGTTTCCTACAGCAGATGATCTCTCACGGGACTCTCTACTTGGCTGCCATTGTAGATCTTAATTCACAGTGACCTCCATTGGGTTTCCAAGGCTACAAATCTGTGCAGAAGGAGATGGTTCATCTTTCTTCCATGGGGCACTAGAGTTCTCTTTCTTCCATGGTGGATTCAAACAACCAACCTGGCATGTTATATGCTATGCTGCCATGCCTCCTTTACTTCTCTGCAGGGTTCAATGATTTGTTGCACACAGAACTATCAGACCATATTCACATTTGTTTTATGAGGAAAATAACAAGGTACAACTCAGGATCAGAATCAACTTTGAAGTAACACAAACAACTCAGAATCATGTCAGGAAATGTACAAATAATACCTGGAAGGGTCCTTGAAGTAAAGAACACTGGACCCTTCTTCAGTGCTTCTGATCAGGATAGTTTTCTCAGCTGCACTCTGCTGTCATTCTCGTTATAGGGTGGGGGTTAGAAGACAGTGGAATATCATTTTACTAAATTAGGATCAACAAGATGTTTTCCCTTTCCCCAACCTCACCCTGTGATGTCTATGAATTTTTTTAATTTGAGTGAAGGTTTACAAATAATATTTTTATAAAATCATTCATTGACTTTTTGTTTTACAACATCAATTACCATTGAATAAGAACAGCATGACCCAGTCCCTGATCAGCTATTCTGTAGTTTCTTAAGAGGATGAGGGAAGAGGTTGGGATTGGTGGAGGAGGCTTAAAATTAATGTTTCCATCCTAGATTCCTAGCATGAGCCTCTCAATTTTGTGTAAGAATTAAACAGGGAAGTAATGGGAATTTATATAAAAAAATTCAAAGAAGACTTTGCTAAGAATAATTACCAATCACTGAGTAGATTGATGTAGAAGGATGAACAATCTTTTCTCGTGTGATTAACTGCTTTCGAAAACCCTCCAGAGGGTCAACTCGACGATATACAACAACATAATGTTTATATACTTAACAAAATATCTGCTAACCTTATAAATCCCTCAAAGTAGATGGCAGTTGGGAAATGAATTAGGAAGACCAAAGAAGAATCCATGTCTTTCACTAAGTGAAGAGTACTCAATATTCCATGAACTGTTAAAAGAATAAACAAATCTGTCTTACAGGAAGTGTAAGCAGGGTACTTCTTGGAGGCAAGCAGGTGAACCCTCATTTCACATACTTTATTTAGGAATGTTGTTAAGAGGGACCATCCATAGAAAAAGATAGCATGCAGAGTGAGGTAGAGGGTCTGAGAAAGAGAAGACGACTCTCAAATAAATTGACATAGTGACTATAACAATGGACTTCAGCATGTTATGATGTTAGAATTGTTAGAATAGTGCAGGATTGAGCAAGGTTCCAATCAATTGTTCATACGGTCACTATGAGTTGTAGCTGATTTCACGACACCTAACATACATACTTATATGTCTCAACTCACTTATTGCCATCAAGTCCAAACTGACTCATAGCAGACGCTCAAGTGGTTCTTCAGAGGCTGTAAATATCACAAAATGTGATTATCTTTCTCCTGAGAAATAGCTGGTAGATTAAAACTGCCTGCCTTCTATAAAATCACATAGAAGGACATTGGCCACCTTTTCCCTGTGAAGTATGTAGTAGATTAAAACCATATACCTTTGGGTTGACAGTGCAACTCCTTAACATTCAGCCTCTAGAACGCCCTGTGTGTGTGTATGTGTACGTGTGTGTGTACCACAGAGTCATAATGGACTGATAGCTGGCCCTCCAGAGGGTTTTCAAAGGCAATTAGTCATAAGGGAGGAGACTACCCATTCTTCTCCTGCAGAACAGCTGGTGGCTTCGGACCTCATGCCTTTGGGTTTGCAGTGGAGCTTCTTGCCACACTAACTCATAGCTGACCCTTTGTTGCTATTCTGTGTCACTGAGTCACAATGGCCTCATAATTGATCTTCTGGTGAGATTTTAGCGAATGTGAATTGTACAGGAGGACATTTCTTATCTCTCTCCTGTGGAGTATCTGGTGGATCTGAACCACTTGCCTTTGGGTTTGCAGTACAGTTCCTTCCTTAGCACTGTTGTTGTTTACCATAGTGTCAGAACCAGCCCATAGCTGACCATCCAGCTGGTTTCAGAGGCAGTTAATTGCACACGAGGAGAGTGTCCATTCGTCTTCTGTGGAGCAGCTAATGGCCTCGAACGGCATGCCTTCTGGACTGCAGCACAGCTTCTTGCCAGTAGGCTATTAATGCTCCCCTCCTTACCACTAGGCCATCAAAAATATCTCTATCACCTTTCTCTCTCTCTCTCTCTCTCTCTCTCTCATCTATACATCTCTCTCTCTATTATCTATCTGTCATCTACCTATTCTATCTATCTATCTATCTATCTATCTATCTATCTATCTATCTATATCTATCTATCTATCTCTACTATCTGTCTATCTATCTATCTATCTATCTATCTATCTATCTATCATCTATCTATCTATCTATATCTATCTAGCTATCTATCTCTACTATCTATCATCTATCTATTATATTGTTGTTCATATGGTCACTCTATTATATCACACAGGTATGTTAGTAATCTGTTCACAGCTGATTAAGGTAAAAATAATGAAACTGAGACTTAAAATAGGAAACTTGTTTGTTCATTTAGATATTTATATTTGACCTGCTGATAGGAATTTGCATTTCTACCACAGATGCATGGATACAGAATCTGTAATTTTAAAACATTCCTAGGCAATTCTTGTAGTTCTCCAGAGATCTTATTAAAATATAGATTCTGAGTCTGAACATCTGGGGTGGAAATCCAAATCCTCATCAGGGAATCAAACTAGTTGCCCTAATTCAACTCAAGTTTGTCTGGTTCTCAGGGTCAGGCACTTTCCATCTTATCCTGTATCTTCCAAGCATTCTCATCCTTAGTTCCATTAACCATTTTGTTCTTCACTTTCTATGTTACAGGTGGCTTCATTCATCTACCTCACTGGAGCTTTCCAGGCAAGCTGTGCTCCCTGCTATGCTCTCGGACTTTCCCACTACACACTTTTACATGAAAACTGTGCAAGACCACATGCTTATTGCCAATGAATGATCAGACCTCAAGTGGCACAGTTTCATTCTGGACCTTCTATACACTTGCTGACTGCCCCTGACTATCCGTCTTGAGCATCAAGAATGTCTGTTCAACTGTGCGCTGAGACTAAAACCTGCCACCTCTCACTCATGTAATTTCATAGATCCTTTAAAAATAGCCTGGTCTTTGCTGAAAACATTAACAGAATAAATACCTGGTCTTGGGATCTGTTTTCTCCAGTTGTGTTTTCTTTATGTGTGTAACCAATACTGTGTGTTTTACCCATTCATCTGGAAGTGATGTCTTTTCCCTTTAAATCACTGTAACTTTATTTTGTGCTTTTTGCGTGTATTTGTCATTTTGGAATGAATAAAATGTAGTTGCTTCTTACTGGTGCTGTAACAAACTAACACAATCTTATGACTTAAGACAACACAAACTCATTATCTCATAGTTCAAAGATTCAGAACAAGCCTTGTTGAGTAGAAGTCAAGATGGCTATAGGTTTGCTTATTTTCTCACCATCTAGAGGTTGCATAAGTAGCCTGGGTGGTGTAATATGTAACCCAAAGGCTACTAAGCAGATGAATGGCAGTTCAAGTTCATCAGCCTCTCCTTAGGAGAAAGATGATGAACAGTCTCCTCCAGCACAGATTTATCATTAGAAACCCAGTGAGGGAGTCACCATGAGTCAGAATGAACCTACAGACAGTCAACTTGGTTTAAGGTTTAGAAGTTGCCTAGTTTCCTTGATTTATAGGCCTTTTTACTATTCAAAATCAGCAATGCCCTGTGGTGTCTTTCTTCCATCATATCACTCTGACATGATTCTTCTGCTGTTTCTCATCCACATCTAAGGAATATTGTAATTATAATATGGCCACTTGGATAATCCACAATTTTCTTCCTATGATAAGCTAGTTGTTTTTGTTATTAATCTTATGTGTCATTAAGTTGGGACCTGCACAGGGCTGACCCTCCAGCAGGTTTTCAGAGGCAATAATTGGCATGAGAGAAAATTGCTTTTCTTTCTGCTGGGAAGCTTCTGATGGATTCAAACTGATTAAGGTGATTATCATAATTTCATCTGTTACTTTAATTTCCTGTTGCAATTTAACAATGTAGTCGCAGATCCTAGAAATTAGTAGATAGATATTATTTGTTATTGTCTGTCATTGAGTTAGAACCAGCTCATAGCGGACCCTCCAACAGGTTTTCAGAGACAGTTAATCATATGTGAGGGCATTGCCCATCCTTGTAAGCAGCAGCTGGTGGATTCGAACCTCATGCCTTTGGGATTACAGCATAGTATCTTACCACTAGGCCATCAGAGCTCCCTATTACAGCATTAGATACACAATTTTGCCTACTGCAAACAAATAATACTTTATTAAAGGAATACTAATTTCTAGTTTTTATAAATTTCCCTACATCATTAAAAGTAATAATTTATTCTTCAATAGCTATCATATTTTAGAAATGAAAACACTGAACCTTAGAAAAATTGAACAAATTTTCCATGTTCTTAAACCCAGATTGGAATATGGATTCAAAATTAAATCTATTGGTTAATATAACCTACCTAAGAAAATATCCAATATTTTCCTTCATTTTCAGAACACTGTTAAAGACTGTTTATCCCTTGAGACTTAAGAGGCACGTTTCATTCATCTCTCTGTTTCCAAATACCTTCATTCAGAGTAAGAATGTCTAGCATAAATATTGATTCAATAAACGGTTGCAAATATTAACATTAATCACAAGCAGTTGCTGTCTTTATACTGGTAAAGAATTATTTAAATCAGGATGTGTACATGTGATTAATGTCTTGAGACACACACCAAAAATTACAACGTCTTTTAGAGTCTATGCTTCCAAACGCACACCCAATTCATAACCTGTTATACTACCTGTTGAACCTCCTTCTACTGTTTCTCACTTTTGTTACTGTGCATTGCTTGAGCTGTTCCCAAAGGCCAGCCAGGTCTTTTTTTCTTGGTCTGAGCTTTTTTATTTCACTCTTAAATTTCATCTTTTTTCACAATAAATCATTTGTTCCTACTCCCAACAGTGGGAATTTGTAATAGTTTCGTCCTGTAGAGTGAGAATGACTTCTCCTATTTTCTAAGATTGCTATGCAAAGTGACTAGGAAGATAAATCTCCCCACTGCAAAGCCGCGTGATTGAACCATCTAGATCCAGATTATACAGACGTGGATGACGAACAGGCTTCTGCCAGAGACTGGACAGCTGGATGCATTTCATAGCCCACAGTGCAGCCCTGTTCCTGAGAACAAATGAAGAGATGCGGGTCTATGGGAGAGCAGCAGCGGGGTGGTGGCAGAGAATGGAATATAATTACCCAGCATTTGAAAGTGAAAATTAACAGCTGTTGACTTATGGGTTGAGGCAACCATTCTAGCCACACAAGTGCCATGCGAATAGTATTTCCTCAAAGGCAGCAAAGTTCTGAGCATTACAGAATAAGACGGTGCTCCTATCAGAGCTGGAATGGATCTCGGCTCCGGTGCAACCTGACCAAGGCCAAACCGAGCAGTAAGACCTAAGAGGTCTGCTCTGTTACTTGTGAAGCCGTACTCTCCATGCTCGCTCTCTTCTTTTTTCTTCTCATTTCTGTGGAGTCAGAAATTACTCACAGCTGACCCTGCAGTGGGTTACTGGGAGTCTTGTGAGTTACAAGAGAGGTCGCCCATCTTTCTCCTGGGGATCATTGGTTCATTCAAACTGCTGGAGAGGTGTGACTTTTGGGCTAGCAATGCAACCCTCTAAGGTTTAAGCCACCAGAGCCTTCATTTTCAAGTCTAGATCTGTCATTTTTGATCCTTATTTTTGTGAAAGATTTCATGTTAATTTTCTTGCAAGGCAACTTCAAATTTGCTAAGACTCTTCCAATGCTCCCTGTAGTTTTTAAACTTTGGAATTAAAAGAACCTCTGTTCACAGCTATGTGTAATGTTGTTAGGTGCTGATAGTGATCCTATGAACAAATGATCTGAACCCTGTTCGATCCTGTTCCTCCCTCGCTTGCTGTAGAGGGTCAAGGAATGCAGCCTTCCTGACACACAAGAGCCCATTGAGGCAGTCACCTTGTCAATCCAATTTCTTCATTAGCAAAATGAGGATTATTACCCTCTGGCTTTTAGGGCCAGATTTTTGTGAAAGCACATCACTATCAGGTATTAGATTCATTCTTTATCAGTCTTCTTCCCTGAACTCCAAGAACACAGAGCCTGGATCAGTTACCTACAGACCATTGCTTTGATAGTTAATTGAAATTATGAGCCCATAATGTTCTTGAGGGAATTCTGATAGAGTAGTCTGTTGGGGATTTGCCTGCTATCCCAAGAGCATTTCTCTCTCGTGGCATGAATACCAATGGCTCCTCCAGGAGAAAATAAAAGGTCTTCATATTTACAGTTATAACTATATTTATAGTTTCTGAAAACCCATTGCAGAGTCAGTTATGAGTTGATTCTGAGTACACCTCAGAGAGAGAGAGAGGTGGGGGGGGAGAGACATATTCAGTATCTTTTCCTCTGTATGATTCTTTGAACAAAGTAAAGGGTAGAAAAAGTAAATATGTATAAACTATCGTGATTCTAAGCTAGTAAACTCAGTTGTGCAATGAGTGGACAATGAAGCTGATAGGTTGCCACCAAATAAGTATTATAGGGAGATTGTTCTTTCTTCTTAGTAAACAAAGGGGTATATTTGCAACAACAGAACAAGGCTAGAAAAGTGGTTCACTCCCAAGCTTTATCAGCAACATAATCAGGGATGAGGGGAAAACCTGGACTGAATTTTTAGATGAGAATTTGTGAAATGTTGTTTATCTAATGGAAATGACTCAAAGATAAAGTCATTTGTGGCTGACTCTGAGTAGAGTGGGAATCCCCTAACACTCAATCATGCTAATGTGAAACCTATACCTGGACCAAGAGGTAGTAGGAAACACTGCATGGTTCAAAATTGGGAAGGGCGTATGCCAGGGATGTGTCCTGTCTCAATACCTTTTCAACCTGTATGAAGAACAGATTATCTGGGAGGCTGGGCTCTATGAAGAGAAATGTGGAGTCAGGATTGGTGGATGATCTATTAACAACCCTGCTTGCTGAAACTGAGGAGGACCTGAAGCGCTTGCTGTAGAGGGTCAAGGAATGCAGCCTTCAATATGGATTGAGGCTCAATGTCAAAGAAGACAAAGATTCTCACCACTGGACCAATTGGCAGCATCAGGATGGATGGTGAAGAGACTGAAATTGTTCACAGCTTTAGTTTGCTTGGCTCCGCAGTCAACACTCTTGGCACCAGTAGCCAGGAAATTAAAAAACATATTGTGATGAGAAAGTCTGCTGTTAGGGACCTTTCCAAAGTTCTGAAGAGCAATGGTGTCTCTCTGGAGACTAAGGTGCATCTGATACAGACCATGGTCTTCACAATCACTTGTTATGCATCAGAGAGTTGGACAACAACTAGGGAGGATAGAAGGAGAATTGATGCCTTTGAGCTGTGGTGCTGGAGAAGAGTATTGAGGGTATCATGGACTACTAGGAAAACCTGGAAAGGGTTAAACTGGGCTGTTCCTTGGAGGCAAGGATTCTGGGGCTTTGTCTGACATACTTTGCACATGTTGTGAGAAGGGACAAGTCCTTGAAGAGAGACAGCGTGCTTGTTAGGGTGGAGGCACAGCGCAGGAAGGGAAGACCCTCTATGAGGTGGATTAATTCAATGACTGGGTAATTGGGTATCAGAGATAGTGTGGTTGGCACAAAACAGAACAGAGTTTAGGGCTGTTGTACATAGGGTCTCTATGAGTCGCAGGCAACTCGATTGCACATAACAACAACAATGGAAATAACAAACAACTATCTAATTGTATAGTTTTTTATTGCCATTGTCAGAAGTCTCCAAAAGTATGAGAAAATAAAATTCTCTTGTTTTGGATCACCAAATTTGTGATTGTTCCTCACATCAGCCAGAGGAAGCTAGTATACAAAGCTACCTTTGTTATTTTTTTGCTGTCAAGTCACTTGCTCAGAACCCTGTTCTGTCCTGACCCAACCCTTATTGTCGCTGACAGAGCTACCGCATTACCAATCCATCTAATCAAGAGTTTTCCTCTACTGCTCTGTCGCTCCATCCTCCCAAGCATGACTTCCCTCTCCCAGGGCTGATCCCTCCTTGCAACATGCCCAAAGTATGTCAGATGGAGCTTCAGAATCCTTGACTCCAAGGAGCAGCCTATTTCACCCTCTCTAGGATGAACATGTTGTTTAGTTTTTATTTAAGTCTTTAATGTCAAGATATTCTAGAATTTAAGGTCTAGTATTTAAAGAGTCCTGGAGGTATAGAAGGTTGAGTGTCAGGGTGCTAGATAAAATATTAGCAGTTCAAAGCCATCAACAATTTTATAGGGGAAGTTGAAGCAATCTTCTGGCATTAAAATTCACAGTCTTGGAAATCAAATGGAGCATCTCCACGATTCAGAATCAGTTCAACAGCAGTGGGTTTTGTTTGATTTAAACTTACTCTCTGCTCCATGCTGGTGTCTGTATGTAGCAAGTCATATCGCTACCTCAAAGGCTGTATGTCTCTGGTGGTTTGAACCGACTAGTGGCTCCTTGGGAGAAGGATGAACAGTCTCCTCTCATTATCGTTTACAATTTCAGAAACCCAATGAAGGGTTGTTTAGAAACAACTCCACAACAGTGAGAATGAAATTATGTGTGAGAATGAGATTCATTATATATTGAGTTAGTGACTGAGAAGTTGGGGCTTCAAATCTGCTAGCCACTCCTAAGAAAAAGATTTACAGCCTTGGAAACCTGATAGAAAACCACCACAAGTTGGAATTGGCTTTCCTATCTTTCTCAGATGGACTGCAGTTGCCAAGAAGCTCTGTCATTGCTAATGAGAAAGTATTTCCACCTTTCCACTTCCTTTATGCAGATGACATTTCAGAAGCCTGCCAGCAGGTCAGACGCTCTCTGTTGTCTTACTTTGACATGGAGGTTACCTTGTGACTTCCCTGATCTGATTTAATCAGAGTGAGTTGAAACAGGAAAAACCTTGCGTTCAACTGTCATAGTCCTTGATCAAACGCATCCACAATTTAATCGTCATTAGTACTTAGGTGTCCAGTGAATCAATCCACACCTGTTGCTTTGACTTTGAACAATCCTAATAAGGAAAAAGACATTTAAGTCTTAAATCTTCTGAATGAGCACTTTTGTACAAACATGCCATTTGCTTCTGAAGTGGAAATACGGTCACTGATGATGCCATCAAACAGGTAGAATGGTGATCCACTCATTTAGGAAGCAAGTTTCCAGTTCTGGTAGAACTGAATGAACCAATGGGAATAACATTTTCACTTCAATGACATAGAGACAGAGCATACTAAGGATATCCTGAGGTTCAAGTACAAATAAATGTCATATGATAAAAAAAGATAATAAAAGAGGACTGAGTGAAGAGCAAGGAGAAAATCAATTGAATCGTTAGCCTATTCAATATGAAAGCCAACAACACAACTTCCAAGAGGCCAAATAAAAGTCAATAGATCACTGGGATCCACAGACAAGCTTTGTATGTTTTGAATTGCATTTTTTTAAAGTAATTGCAAAAGGTAAAAATATTATCAGCTACTAAAATATGACTTCTTGGAATTTCTTGAAAAATTGCAAAGTCTCCAAATACTGGTCTCATAGTCTTAACTGGCAACAATTGGGCCTGTCTGACCATCCACTGAGGTCTTTGGGATGTGCATTATCAACGTCCTTATAGTTTCTACTTCTCTTTCTATCTTGCTCTAAATGAATACTTTTAAAAAATGCATTACCAATCACTTTGTAAGGCCTGTTTCAAATCTTCTATGACCTCGATATTCTATTCGAGCATGTACTGCTTCAATAAGTTATTTTCAAATTTACTATACGACATTTCCTAAAATATATTCTTTCCCAAGACAGCCTGGTGCTTAACAGAATCGTATCAGCTCTGTTTACAAGCATGATCCAAGTGGTATATGCAAACATCAGGCATACAGCATCCCAGATTTTTGCTCTATTTTTCACCATATGTCTCCACATTTCCCCAAGTTACTGGCATAAGTGTTTGATCTTTCTGATCAAAAGAATATATTTTTATATTGCATTTTAAAATAATGCTCCCACTTCCCAGTTTTATCTTCACTTAGCTCTTTATTTTCTCAAAATAATAATGTAAAATATTTCAGGTGTCTAAGTGTCCTTTTAAAAGATTTTGCCACAGTATGAATTTTTTTTTTTATAATGGCACTAGTATATAAATTGTCAACTACTGTAAATAAATCTACAATTTGCTGTATTTAAATATTTTCGATACCTGGCTTCCGAGTTCTTAAAACATTGATTTCTCTGCTCAATAAGAAATGTCTTTTTATTTGACTGTGTGTATGTGTGTGTTAATCACAAGGAATAATTGGATTTGTAAACTTTTTTTTTTGCCTCACTTATTTTCCTATGAAGAATGAGATTGCATAAAGAGCTCATTGTTGTGCATTTATAGACGTGCTGTCTGGGGTTTTAATCTGTATGTTTCATAACAGCCATTATCAGAGTTTTCATAAAGCATTATCACAGTTAGAAGGACATGGAACAGAGAGATAATAACAGATACTACAGCTCACCCATGATTGTCTTTTAATATCATCCATTTAGAAGAGGTAATAAAAGCCCATTTTAAATTGAAGTGTAGGAAAAAAACCATTTGTAATTATCAGTGGGATGGCACTGAGTAAAGTAGAGGGACTGGGTGGTAATTCTAGGTCTAGAGCTAATTAGTTGTGCTCTTTGCACTACTCACTTGTTCTAAAGGATGCTTTTCTCTTCTGAACCAGTGAAGGTGATTGTTTTCAGTGTATTTGATTGAGCATCGTGTGTTGTGGTGAGGTATAAGAAAGAGTTCTGCCTCTCTAATTCTTTCAATCGAAGAAAGTCTGCCTTCATTTGATTCGCACATAAAAGCACTAAATCCATTTTCATATTTTAAAAGGGACTTATTGTTAAGATCATATGAAAAGCACTATACTGGACTATTTCCAATATATTATTATAACTTTCTGATAATATGGAAGATTATTAATGCAACTTTTAATGGATCAATTGCAAGTCTCGTCTGTTCAAGTTATTGTGGTAGATGTTTTTAGGTTTTTGTGTTTTTAATTCTTTTATTTTTTTGTGGTGGATGTTTAAGAGTGAAATAGTTAAAGGTAATCCTAGAATGTTTAGTAGACATGTATACAACTGTAAGGGAGCTCTGGTAGACTAGTGGATAAAGAGTTAGCTTGCCAACTCCAAGATGGAAGGTTTGAATCCATCAGCTGCTCTATGGGACAAAGATGGGAAATCTCTTCTCATGTGCTCTCCAGCCTCATAAAGGGTCAGTGATGAGTTGGTTCTGAATTGACAGCACATAATAACAATAACAATGCATAACTGTAATACAGAAAATATAAGGTATTACAAATCCATAAAAGTGACATAAGCACAGACCTATAAAACTCAGTGATGGAGAAGCTTTGAGAATTTTTAAAAATAATTCCCTTATGCTAGATGATAGGTTGTTGTTGTTAAGTGCCTTCAAGTTGGAACTGACTCAAACCTGGTCAACTTGAGGCTTTTCAGGGACTGTAAATTGCACACAAGTTTGACTATCTTTTGCTTGCAAAAGAGCTAGTTGATTTGAGCCACTTGCCTCAATAATAGAGTAACTATATAAAGAAATTGTTGTTGTTATGTGCCATTGAGTTTGTGGCTCACTGTGACCCTATGCACCATAGCTCTGAATCTTGCCCTATCCTGAGCCAATCTCACACTGTCTCTGACACATCTACCCTCATGACTCCCATTACTATGTCAATCCATCTCATCTAGGATCTTCCTCTCCTGTGCTGTCCCTACATCCTTCAAAGCATGATGTCCCTCTATAAGGACTTGTACCTTCTGGCAACATGCTTTTCTCTTCTGAACCAGTGAAGGTCATCGTTGTCAGTGTATTTGATTGAGCATCATGAGTTGTGGTGAGGTATAAGAAAGAGTTCTTCCTCTCCAATTCTTTCAGTCGAAGAAAGTCTGCCTTTATTTGATTTGCACATAAAGGCACTAAATCCACTTTCATATTTTAAAAGGGACTTACTGTTGTGCTGGAGAAAAGTAATAAATATATCATGGATTGCTAGGAGAACAGGCTTGCCTGAAGAGGGTGAAACCAGGCTGCTCTTGGAGGATTCTGAAGCTCCATCTGACATACTTTGGGCGTGTTGCAAGAAGGAACATCATGCATGGGAGGGCAGAGGGGCAGTGTAAGAGAGGAAGACCCTCGATTACATGGATTGACTCAGTGACTAGGGTAATGTGGGTAGGTGTGTCAGAGGCAGTAAGGTTGGTTCAGGATAAAGCAGGGTTCAGAGCTGTTGTGCTATGAGTCGAAGAGATTTGTTGACACATTACACCACCACCACCATGTAAGGATAGATGATAGAAATGAAAACAAACAAAAACCCGCTATCAAAGTCATGAAGGCACCAAAGGAAGGAGCGAGGTGGGAAAGGTAGACAGGAAAAAGAAAGAAATAACTGACACATAATTTGAAAATATAAGGTAAAATTTGTGCTTTACAATTACATGTCCAGTTAATTTATAGAATTTTCATTTTTTCTATATTTGATTCTATTGAATCAAATTGTGTTTAAACTATCATTGATATATTGACTCATTCTTCATTGGTTAAACATTCTTCTAGGTCATATCGCCCTGGTCTGTCCACTTGCTGTACAGAGGTAACTTGTGGTTGTTGTGAAGTTGAACACTGTGACACTGATGTGTCAAATGTGAGCATGTTTACCCATGGTGGACAGTGTTTGGTGGAGCTCCCCGATTAAAACAAGTTTGGAAGCAGGAGTGGCATCCACTTCTGAAATTGCTTTCCTCTGGAAACCCTATGAATCTGGAGAAAGGATGAAAGTTTACAAATGTTGAGAACTTTCGTTCATAGGGTCACTATGAGTAGCCTATGACGCGACGCCATTTAACAACAACAACATATTGATTCATTATCTTTTAGCTAATTAATGTCTTCACATTTTTACACATGCTGTGTTGTAACCTTTAGTTATAGCCTATAAATACATGGATTTTTCCAAACACTGCTTTGGTTAACAGAATAGACACTAATTTTACAAGGCAAAAATATAGACTTAGGCTTAACTATTGTAAGAGATTTACAACATATCAGGAGATTTACAACATTGAGAAAAATAGAAACTCTTTTTTTTTTTAACTTCTTGGCAAAGAAAGTATTTCAGGTAGTAATTTATTTCAATAGAAGTTCCTGAAAGATTTAAAGACTGTCAGTCCCTTCTACAGCACACAAAAAGCTAATCTTCAAAGCAAACCTTTCTTTCATTCATTTTTTTTAATTTTTCTGGCATATATTAGCAGGGTATTTTATGTGTAAAGTCCTCAGCAACTTTAAATAAGTAAACGTCATCACTTATTTTATAGGAAGTAAATGCCTTATTGACAGGGGAGCAGGCAGCATATTAAATTATGTGACTAAATCTCAATAACATTTTGTCATCACGTTAGCACAAATTAAATTTACCACACTAGGTTTAAAAAAAAAGATGAAATATTGGTTCTTCTTTTCTCACTTAAAAAAATATGGGTATGTTAGGACAAGTCATCAATGCTAGTGACACAGCAATAAAGTATGTGCAAATTGCAAATTCTATCACCACTGCTGTTTTTTTAAAAAAAATTTTTGATACAATGGAAGTGCATACTAGTATTCAGTCATCAAGTACAGAAGGGATTGAGAAACCTTCTTTTTTAGAAGGCAAAATAGTAGTATTTTCAGCTTTACAAGCCACATGGTCTGTACTAGAAGTACTCAATTTTGTCTGTAGACATTGGCTATGGCTCTGTTCCAATAACACAAGGAGATGGCAAGATGGGGCACCAGGGATCATAGTTTGCTAATCCCGGGCCTATCCAATCAACAATTTTCATGTACATGTCTATGCTTTCCTCGTATGGAAATGCATTTTCAAATGGAGTTACATCTTTAAAAGAACAATCTGCAAATTCTCCATTACAATGTGCGAAAAGAAATGTATTCAATCTGTTTAAATAAACCACTATAATAATTTAAAAAAAACCCATAACACATTGGAATGATTGCACGAAACACAATATGAATGAAGAATAGTGTGAAACACAATGTATGTATACTCTGTAAGCAAACCAATAAAAAAATGTTGAAAAATAGAAATGTGTGTTCACTCGCCATACTACAGCAATAGTTGTAAAATGTGACTTTGAAATGGCTGTTGTCATAATTTCACACAGGAATGAATTTCTTGTCATGCATTCCAACTTAATACAAAAAAATAGAATAGCATCACATTGAACAAATACCACTGAACAATGGTGATCTGAGTCTGTTATTTTTAATTAATAGTTCTCTGAAGAATGGAGATTTAAAAGATTTTTAGCATGAATGATTCATTAAGAAAGTTTGTGTTTTTTTTTTTATGCTGGGAGAGGGAAAGCAAAACATACATGAAGCAACCTGATTCTGAACAATAATGAATATATGACCTCAGATCTTACTAACTACTAACATGTGATTTACCTGAGACAACCTCCTTTAGAATTCTAAAATCAGATAAAATTCCATTTGCACATTTTACACATTTTGTATAGCTCAATAACTGCCAACTC
This sequence comes from Elephantulus edwardii, assembly GCF_000299155.1. Lineage (NCBI taxonomy): Eukaryota > Metazoa > Chordata > Mammalia > Macroscelidea > Macroscelididae > Elephantulus > Elephantulus edwardii. The sequence continues at coordinate 2,109,865 of NW_006399859.1, forward strand.
TTAAAAGCATGGAAGTGGTTCAGACAGAAATTTTCACGACTCCAAAAGAGCTGCTGAACATACAAATAGATTTTCTTAAAAGCTCCCTTTTACTTACAGAAAAGATAGCATGATTTTGTGGGAACAATCACAGGACAGGAATGAAAATACCCAGTACCTATCTCAACATGATATCAACTAGCTTTGAACAAGCCAGTTGATTAGGGCTCTCTGGTTTCAAATATGTAAAGTGATATATAACACCATTTACTTGTGGTGATAACTTTTCTTAATAAGTATGAAAGTGTCTTGTATAATCAGAAGTGACACTAAGATATTTTATCTTTCACTGTCAAAGAAGGTTATAAGCATTGTTCCTTTTGAATCTGAAGTTAAAATTTCATTCTATTTGATTTCCAAAAGGAAGGAGAGAATTGTTTTAAAGGTTATTTTAATTACTTTTGTATTGCCACGATCCCAAGCCATAGATCATAATTGTCTTCAGCCTGCTCAAGCTAACTGACTGGATTTCTAAGTGTGTTTAAAAACTATTAAATATATCAGTGATGCAATTGGACTCTACATACATCTCTCATCAATACAATTGACTGGGACATTAGTATGCAGCGTATGGGACAAAAATCACAACAGGCAACTTTATTCATAGAATTTGATCCAAAAAGCAAGAAAAAAAATAAATAAAGGGCAACAGATCTCTATTATGTCAGTATACAAAATAAACGGAAACATACAGCAACGCTTACTATGAGACCATAGAAATGTATTTGATCTGATAAGGGGAAAATGTGATATACAACACGGGGAACTTCTCCAAACAATCATAGACTCAAATGCACTGCACTGGAGGTCACCTACACTAGGGTAGCAAGAATGAGCAAAGTGGTAGGTCCAGAAAGGCAATCCCCAGCCACCTTCTTCAGATGGAGACTTTGGTAATTGTCTGTGATGGAAAAGACCAAATCCTGCTCCCTAGCGTGTTGAATGGTCTGTTTTGTCCATTTTTCTTCAGTGATGAGTCCATTTTAAATACTTCAGTTATTATGAAGACATTCCAGGTCCACGGAACAGCAGACACTTCCATTCTGCATATCAAAGACACACATGTAAGTCATTTGAGACACTGAATATATAAATCAAATCCTACTCTGGCATTGTTACATTCAAAACAAACACCTACATGTTGAAAGAAACTCTGAGATTGCTTTAGAAAAAAATTACTACAAGCCCCTACAGATTAAAACCACAAAACCTCTAGGAGGGGAAAATGGACAGGAAAGAAAATCTTAGGAGCTCCCCTACCACTAAAACCTTCTTACTGGAGTTCTCCTAGCTGTGCGAAGTTCCGCCCTTGCCTGCACTGAAACCATGTTTGGAATTCTGCTCTATACTGTCAAGATTTCAAAACAACTTACTTTTTTTTCTCATTCCAAATAACATTTGATTCTTCCTAATGATAAACACATTAATAAAGCTAATCATAAGTGCCACATGAGTTTGAAGGCAAATTCAAGAGGTGTTCCAGAAAGTTTTACATAAAGTTATATACAATTTTTATGGCTTCTCTGAAGGGTATCATACATCTGTACAAGTTATGAATCTTTGGAAATTCATGAAAATACAGGTATACATAAAATATATACATGTAAATGTCATGAATCCTTGGAAATTCATGAATATCAGCCAATATAATGGCAATATTATAGACAACCCTGTTGTTCTCATTAGGTGTTCTTGAGGTGATTTTAAGTGAAGTGATACCAAGTGACAGAGGAGAATGGCTCCCAAAGGGTTTTCAAGGTTGCAAACTTTACAGAAGCAGATTGCCAGGCCTTTCTCCTCCAGATCTACTGGATAGGCTCTAGTCATCAAGATTTAGTTAGTAGTCTGTCTAATGTTTAACCCCTGTGCTACCAGGGAGCTTTATGTTAAATCTGAATGAGTCTCAAAGAAACAGTCACATCAGCTTCCATGTGTCTTGAACATCTTGGGCTCTGAGGCTGATGGTTTAGACTGGACTATGGTGTGTTGATTATTTGAAGTTTAATATTATCCCTTTGCTATTGGGGCTATCTAAAGTTGCATTTGGTGGGGGAAAGAGAAAGGAATTCATGTTTCTTTTTTCACAGCATCCAAAAGACACTGATGCCTGGAGCTAAGCCAGAGATGACGTGACCAAGATTAGTATTTTTAACTTGGAACCCTTTCATGAAAGAGCCTTGTAAAATTTTCAAGGGTGAAATGAAATGTATCTCTTTTTTTTTTGTTCTTTAAAAAATTATGGTGGTCAAAATAGTTTAAATTAGCCATCATTTGTCCTAGTGCCAATTACTCAAATTCTATAGTTAAAGGCAAGGCAAAAGGCCTTTATGTTCATTTGGAACTTGCCTTTCTACAAGGTGCAGCTCTGTTTCACTCAGACACCTGAACCTCCTGTGAGAAGCCAATGCAGGCCTATGCTTCCACTGTGTCCACAGAACCTACACATTCAGAAGCATCAGGTGCAGACCTCCTGTGAACATTCCCCAACAACTGTTTAAACCCTGACTATCAAGACACCCAATCACCTTGCATTTGCAGGTTGTGCAGGGAGATCCAGCCATTGTCCACACTGAGCCACTGAGCCTTGAAACCCCATAGCTGTCCAGGCAAGTTTTTCTGATGTCATAGGTGATGTTATCAGCCAGGCAGGGGTCACTGACACAGCGGGGGCAACACTCGCCCTCGAAGATGGCTGTGAACTCGCAGCTCAAATTGGGGCAAGCTAGTGGCCAACAATCCACCTCTCCTTCCTGTGGAGGGGAAAAGAAATAGGCTTCTTCATTGTTCTTATTCGTGATTCTATTCCCAAAATCCCATGACGAGGAAAGAGGGCACAGAAATTCTTATTCTCCATTTTACTGGAAGTTTCTTCTTAGCACTGTAGTGAGATATGTTTTCTCCTTGTAGACTCACCACAGACATCACCTAATCAGTGTGCTTTTGCTAACCACCTGTACTGTAGCCCCTAGATACGACTAGGCACCTTCTCTTACCAATCCCTAGGTAATTAGTTGAGTCAGGTCCTACCTGTAGTGATCCCATCTATTGCAGAGTAGATCTGCTCCACTGAGTTCTTAAGGCTATGACTTTCATTGGACGTCCCTAGTCATTTGTTCAGAGAACTTCTAGATGGGTTTGAATGGCTAACTTTTTGTTGTCTAAAAGTAAAGTGCTTAAATTATTAGTCATTGTAACCTCCCATTGCATTTGAGTTAATTCTGACGCAGAGCTGACCCCTAGCACACCTCATTGCCGAGTGCACACAGGACCAGAGCTTTCCCCATACTAGTGTGCAATTGTTTTAATCACAATATGTCTAGACATTATCATAATTACAAGTGGAGTCCATATAAGATGCTAAATTCTTCCGTTTTAGGGCTGGTTTCTTTCTTTCATTGATGCTCAGCATGGTGATTGGTCAATCAAGGCTAATTAAATGTATAAATAGATTGCAAGATATTGGTTGATATATAAAAACAAAATTACTTTTCCTTATGGTGAAAAGTGGAATCGTAAACATTGGAACATTTTCAACTCCACAATCTGCATCCGTCCAATGTGACTCTTTAATAGTGCAACTGAAGCCTCTATCATATGTTAGTACGTAATAACTGCCTGCATTTGTACAGATTACTTCATGGTAGATCCATTTGCTTATGGATACCATGGGCTGCTAAAATAACAAACAGGTATGTCTTGGAGAAAGTACAGCCAGACTGTTCCTTGGAGGAAATGATGGTGAAGCTTCAATTTCACATACTTTTGGTATGTGGTTGAGAGACATTATTCCTTAGAAAAGTAGATTTACATGCTTGGAAAGAAAGGATGGTCCTCAGTGGGCTGGACCAACACAGTGACAGGAGCAATGGGTTTGACTATGTGAGAGATGATGAAGATGCCACAGGATAGGACAAGGTTCGGATCTATTGTTCATGGACTCACTATGAGTCATACTCAACTGTACAGCACATAACAACAACATACAGTTCTTAACTGATTTTAGATTTTTGCTATACCACTTCTGTTTCCTTTGGACACATTAATCTATATATCTTCAGCAGGGGCTGGGGCTAGGTAAAGATATATTGTTGAAATTTTTTGCATTAACAATAATACCAATTCTTCTGAGGGCCTGATTACAGGCTTTTAATAAAAATGATAGAACGTTTTTGTTCTGAAAAAGAAACTCATTCTGTAGTTGTATGATGCCTTTATTTTTGTTTATCTCTTTGAATTTGGTACAAATAGAACTGAATTTTATTCACTATTCTGTAAATCAGAAAAAAATGTATAATATTAAAATTATCTGAATAGTCACCAAATAACTTAGAAATTCTGATGGAAATTTATAGAAAAAAATACAATAGTCTTCACTATTTTCTAGATAGAAGTTTAACATCTGTTACACACACACACACACACACACACACACACACACACACACACACTTTTCTTCATCTGCCAGGTGCTCCATGGGAGAAGCATGGGCAATCTCCTACCGCATGATTACTGCCTCTGAAAACCCCTGTTGGAGGGTCCAGCATGGGTCAGTTCCAACTTGATTGTACACAACAACAACAATATTCTTATCTTCATAATGAAAAACAAAAAGTCCATGAAATTGGCATTCATACACTTGTGGAATATTTGAGGAAAGAATCATCATTAAAGGTAACATTTGCCAAGGTTTACACCACCCCAACTGCATACATGGGAGGGCTCGAGTGGTCTAGTGCATAAGGAGTTACACCACTAACGCAAAGGCCACGCCTCTCCCATAGCTCAGCTCTGCAGTTCGTGGGAGAAGGATGGCCAGTCTCCTTCGATGCAATTTTTATAGATTTGGAATCCCAAAGAACGTTAATTCAGCCTCAATGACAATGAATGAGCGAGTGAGAATGTGGGAGAGCCAGAATTAGACACCAGGTCCCTGAAACTCATTCTCTGATATCTATTAAGTTCTGTTACTTCTCATATTAAAATATCAATGCTCTATATCTTGAAATAAAATATTTTCTTTGTCTAGAACTACAAATACCAGCCAAGACTTTAACTTCGATTTTGAGCACAGAACAACATACGTGTGTGTGTGTGTGTGTGTGTGTGTGTGTGTGTGTGTGCATATAGATCTCCATTTCCTAAAAAGAAAGAGGTGGCAAGTTTACCTCCTTTGGATCGAATCTGTTGCCTAATGATGTTATTTTTGTCACACAAAATGTTTTACTAAGTGAAACCCAAATGCCTTTGAACAAAGAACATGTTCCTTACCAGTCATGTACTGTGTTGTTAGGTACCATCAGACCAACTTTACAAACAAGAGATCCGAACCTGGCTTTATCCTGTGCTATCATCATGATCTCTAACATGCTCTAGCCCCTTCTTATCGTCTCTGTGTCAAACAATCTTGGTGAGTGGTCTTCTTCTCCTTCTCTGACCCTCCTCCTTTTCCAGCATGATGTCTTTTTCCAAGGACTGGCCCCCCCTTGACAGCATGCCCAAAAAATGTGAGATGAAGTTTCAACACCCTTGCCTATAAGGAGCACCAGGTCCCCCCATTTCATCAACAGCCAGGAGTCAGAGTTTCTAAGTAACTGAGGTTACAACTCCTTCCAGGATTAAGGGGCGATACCTTCGAAAGGAAAGCAGACATACCAGACATCGGCACTGCTGGCAGCTGTGGGTCCAATTGTCTCCACTCCGATAGAGCTTGTGTCCATTTTGATCCAAGCATTGACTTGTGACCCTGGTGTCACATTCTGGGCAGCAGAAAAGGTCAACACTTGGATTCTGGCAGTCACAAGCTGTCCTTCGACAGAATATCTTTCCATCCTGTTTAAAAATGAGGTTAAAGAAGCTTTATCATTTGGGAACTATTGGAATGGCTGCACCATGGAACCCAAACCTTGGAAATACATTATAGAACACATAGGAATGATTTCTTAGAGATTCATTAGTACCTTGGCCCCAGCATCATTTTGTTCAAGATATGTATGTACCTGCACACAGGCACACACCCTTTCTCTTCCTAATGTTGACTGTAGAGCTGCCAAATGAAAATGGAAACATTTCTGAGTTTAAAAAGGAAAAGTATGTTCTTTGGCAGTTCATACTTTATAAATATTTTCTTAAAACTATACTTCTAATTAAGAATTATGACTAAACTGAGCACTTGAAAATGCATACACAAGCAAGAACTCATATGGGTGAAAATCAGGCACTTACACTCTTTTCTTAGGGACCTCTGGTGGCTCAGTGGTAAGGAATTGTGCTGCCAACACAAAGGTTGTTGTTGTTTATGGCCTTCCAGTCAACCATGACTCATAGTGACGCTATGAACAAAAGGCCTGAAGCTCCTCTATAACGATTGACATTTATCAAAGTTCATAGAGTTTCTGGAGGCATGTTGTTTAGGAAGTGGATGCCACTCCTGCTTCCAACACAAAAGTACATGGTTGAAATACACCAGTTGTCCTTTGGGAGAAAGATAAGCAATCTCCTCCTGTGTGATTTACTGCCTCTGAAAACTCAGAGGCTCAGCATGGGTCAGTTCTGACTTGATGACAAATAACAATTCCCCCAGCACTCCCTTTGGAATCACGCTGTTGATTACCAGCTAACTGTCCAGTAGAGTTTCAGAGACAGAAAATCGCATGGAGGAAACTACCCATTTTTCTCCTGTGGAGCAGGTGGCCTAGTCAAACCACGTGCCTTTGGGATTGCAATGCATCTTCTTAACACTAGGCTACCAGAGCTCCTTTGATGATCATTGTTGTTGTTATGTGCCGTCGAGTCACTTGCGACTCATAGCAACCCTATGTACAACAGCTCTAAACTCTACTCTGTCCTGTGCCAATCTCACTGTCTCCGACACACTCATCCCGATTGCCCCAGTCACAAAATCAATCCATCTCCCGCAGGGCCTTCCCCTCCTGTGCATCACAGAATTCCAAATTTCTTCTGCCATAGTTCAACCCTATAGTTCTTAGAAGAGCTTCCTTATGTATCCGCTGAGTCATATCCTCTCTGTGTTGAACATCTCTAATGTCTCAATCATCTCCAAAGTAGTGGCTCCTTTAACTGCCATAGTTGCCTCTATCTTCAACAATTGTCAAACAATTTTCAAATTTCAAACAATGCTGACAAAAATAAGTAAGACTCACCATTAACTGAGTGCTTATCTTATACTAAGTCTTTACATAAATGATCATGAACAATTCAAACGCATATATCCATATATTTCTGTCTCTACTTCTTGAATGAAGTAGTGAAAACTAGACAACAAAATTCTTCAGTAATGCTTTGGCCAACAAAGAGCATACATGATTCATATCCACCTTGTTTTAAGTACTGTTCTATTTTTAATACATCTTGAGTTCAACATTTATTTTCTTATGGTTATAAGTTATTCTTGCATTATACTGAACTTTCTGAGACTAAAATGTCATTAATACTTGTATGATCTTGTGCAGTTGGTTATTTAGGATCAAAAATTGTAAAATTTTAAGTTTTTCCTTGCATTTTACTTTGTTAGATTAATTTTTAAATTTCTGTCTTCTTGTATAGTTTCCCCTTCTTTCTGCTTAGTGGCACCTGCTACAGAGGGTCAAGGACTGCAGCCTTCAATATGGACTGAGGCTCAATGTTAAGACAAAGATTCTTACCACTGGACCAATTGGCAGCATCAGGATGGATGGTGAAGAGATTGAGAGTGTTCACAGCTTTAGTTTGCTTGGCTCCACAGTCAACACTCTTGGCACCAGTAGCCAGGAAATCAAAAGGCGCATTGCCGTGGGAAAGTCTGCTGTTAGGGACCTCTCCAAAGTACTGAAGAGCAATGGTGTCTCCCTGGAGACTAAGGTGCGTTTGATACAGGCCATGGTCTTCGCAATCACTTGTTATGCATCAGAGTGTTGGACAATGACCAAGGAGGATAGAAGGAGAATTGATGCCTTTGAGCTGTGGTGCTGGAGAAGAGTATTGAGAATACCATGGACTACTAGGAAAACAAACAGATTCGTCCTGGAAAGGGTTAAACCAGGTGGCTCCTTGGAGGCAAGGATTCCGAGGTTCCATCTAACATACTTTGGACATGTTCTGAGGAGAGACCGGTTCTTAGAGAAGGACATCATACTTGGGAGGGTGGAGGGACAGTGCAGAAGGGGAAGACCCTCTATGAGGTGGATTGATTCAGTGACTGGAGTAATCAGGATGGGACTGTCAGCGACAGTGCGACTGGCACAGGACAGAGCAGAGTTTAGGGCTGTTGTACATAGGGTCGCTTTGAGTTGCAAGCAACTCGACAGCACATAACAACAACAACAACAACAACATGAACTTGATGGGCCTGTCTGTTTAGGACTTGCTGAAATAGGATTACTCTCAAGTAAAGTGAAATATTAAAAGCATTGCATTCTTTATGGAGAACCTTAGAGCTTGGGAAATGCTTTCACCTAAATTGTGTGTGATCGTACTATTATTATTAAATATAAAGAATATGAGTTCATGTGTTCATCAAATATCAGATGAAATACTACAGTTTCTATTTTCTGTGTGTGAAGAAAGAGAAAGAGAGACAGAAAAGAAAGTGAGAGGGACACTGAGCTAAGAAGGTGAACTGAATAAGAGAATTCAGAAAATCTATACTAAAAGGCCAACAGATCTTTGGTCTAGTGCTCACATAAAAACATAATATTAATCCAACTCATAAATTGCTCCTTGAGAATTTATTTTCATCAACGGAAGCTTAGAAAAGTAAAAATAGTGACAACATGAAGCCATTTTGTCAGATCAATTATGATTGTCACAGTAATATTCTCTAATAATACAGAAGAAATAGACCACTGACAAATGTGGTCTTGTTTAAAAATTATGTCAAGTGAAAGAATACAGTTTTTGTAGAAGTAACGCCTGTACATATGACATACAATAAGACCCGCTTCACATTTCAATGATCCAGGTTTCTTTCATGTTCTGATTAAATGAATGAAAAAGAATAAGTGGAGAGCCTCCAGGTTTAGTGCAAATAAAGCAAATGCATATCTCATGAATTAGTGAAAACGCCCTCTTAGTCTCTGAACAATGGACATATTCACTGTGACTTTTGAAATACATGCTAGGTGCCAAGAAAATAATTTTTAATAATGAAAACCTCACAAGTGGCTCAAATAATTGAGAGATAATGTAATTTTAAAATATCAGCTCACAAAGCCCAGCCACAATCCGAGTTTGAGTCCAAAGTTGGCTCAAGAATAGACCCTGCTGATGTTGAGTGATTCTTCTCTCCTCGGGTCCCTCAGGTCATTCAAAAGCTTGACCTTTACAGAAACAAGGTGGTTAGAACAGCTCTCACTTAAAGAGCAAAGAATTTCCCCCAACCTTTCTTTTATGAGGCTAAATGTTTGCATTTTTAAAAAGAAATCTTTTCAGTAAGAAATAAGTATTGCAATATTGAAATTTATTCTACATATTAAAAAGCAGCAATATACACCTAAGGAGTAAATAAAACTGAACTTATTATGCCATAAAAAATTATGGGTCTTATACTATGAATGATATGTTTTGTGGTAGGATAATCAACATACTGATAGATATATTCCCAATTGCAAATTATCAGCTTTCTGCCATAGAGTCTGGAAACAATAAATCAAGGAGGTGGACTTAGGTAAGAATATTTACGTAGATTGAATATTATAAGCTGATCCAGTGGTTGGCAGGCTGTGATCCACATTCCAAATCTGACTTTTGTTTATTTTTACAAAGAAAGTAGGTTTTGGAGTATAGTCTCTTTGTTCAATTACACATCACTTGTAGCTGCTTTCCCATTACCATGACATGCTTGAGTTATAACTGACTTCTTTCTTTTTTGCCCATAGAATGATAGCAGACATTGTCCACCAAGGCTCAGAAGCAATGGCATTTATTAGCATTCATCAGGACCCATAACTTTTAAGGTGTTTCTCATAAATCTTTTCACCAAATCTCTCATCTTTACTTCCCTAAATTTTACCTCCATCTAAGGTTGTTGTTATTATGTGCTGTTGAGTCACTTACAACTCATAGTGATCCTATGTATAACAGCTCTGAAGTCTGCCCTGTCCTGAGCCACTCTCACTGATTCCGACACACCTACACCCATTGTCCCGGTTATTGTATCAATTCATCTCATCTGGGATTTTCCTATCCTGTGCTGCCCCTCCTCCCTCCCAAG
>NW_006399859.1:2120576-2147228 GCF_000299155.1 Elephantulus edwardii
CTTGATGTTGAACTTCAATCCATATTGAAGACTACAGTCCTTAATCTTCTGCAGCAAGCACTTCAGGTCCTCCTCAGTTTCAGCAAGCAAGGTTGTGTCTTCTGCCTCACATAGGTTGTTGATGAGTCTTCCTCCAATCCTGACACTACACTCCTCCCCAGCCTCCTGAAGGACCTGTGCATGCTGCATATAGAGTGGAAAATGTATAGGGACAGGATGCATCCCTGATGTACTCCTTCCCTGATTTTGAACTATGCAGTCTGTCCTTGCTCTGTTCTGATGACTATCTCCTGATCCGAGTATAGGTTTTGCATGAGCACAATCAAGTGTTCTGGGATTCTCATACTCCTACTCCACAAAATTAGTCACAATTTGTTGTGATCTACATAGTCAAATGACTTTGCATAATCAATGAAACACAGATGGACATTTTCTGGTGCTCTTTGCTTTCTGCCAAGATCCATTTGTCATTGCCGATAATGTCTCCAGTGTTATGACCTTTTATAAATCCAGCTTATATTTCAGATAGTTCTCTGTCGATGTACTGTTCCAGTCATTTTTGGATAATCTTCATCAGAATTTTGCTTGCATGTGATATTGTTTGATAATTTCCACACTCTGTTGGGTCACAGTTTTTTGGAATGTGAATAAACATGGATATTTTCCAGTCAAATGGCCAGGTAGTGTTCTCCAGATTTCTTGGCTTAACCTGGTAAGCACGTCCAGGGCAGCATCTGTTTGTTGAAATATGTCAATTAGTATTCCATGGGACTTATTTTTGCCAAGTTCTTCAGAGAAGCCTGCACTTCCTCCTTCATCATCATTGTATCTTTGATGACATTTTGTTTCTTATAATCTTTCTATGTCAGCCACAGAAGTCTCAGGGGGTTTCCATTTATTCAGCTTGCTCTTCTCAGACCAGCTATTGTACTATCAATCATACTTTTATTGGATCATGTCAATGCCAAACTTAAGAATTTTTAATCATCCTGGATGCCTAATGCATTAAGCTTAATTTATGTCATACATAGCTCCAGTCCTAGTTTTTACCTTAGACTTCCCACTACCCATGAACTTCCCACACAATTCTTCTAGTTAATACTCTTACAATAGTATTTTCAATTGTGTCACATCCGTGTAAATGTTGGACAATTAATTAAGAAGATTGACGAAGACTCTTCCCATGGACAGTGGTATTAACAAAGAATACTGAATATTCTGTGGAGGGTCAAAGACCAACCATATCTCTCTTGGAAGAAGAACAGCCATCAATGAGCTGGAAAAGGTAATTTCCAATTTTATCTGCAGTAAAAAAAGACACTGAATAAGCAAAAAACCATTGAAAAAAGGAGAAACAAAGTAAGAGGCATAATACTTCCTGATCTCAAATCCATATACGTTCATGGTGGTGAAGATAGCATGGTACTGGCAGAGTGTCAGACACATAGATCAATGGAATAGAACTGAGAATACAGAAATCAGCCCATCTATACTATGGTCAACTGATCTTTGAAAAGTAGATGCAACCAGTTAAGTGGGGAAGTGACAGCCTTTTAAACAAACAGTGTTGGCAAAGTATCTACAGAAAATACAAGATCCACACTTCACATCACACACAAAACCCAACTTAAGGTAGATCAAGGACTTAGAAGTAAAACCAGAGATTATAAATATCATCAGAGAAAAGCTAGGAACAATTCCAGATGCCCTATTCCATAATATGAACACTCTTCTAAGCATAATGAAAAAACATACAATTAAGAGGGGGGAAAATAGAAGAATGGGTTCTTCTAAGAATCATACCTCACCACAACAAGATAAAGGTAAATAATCCAATAGAAAAATGGGCAGAGGATATGAACAGACACTTCACCGAAGAAGATATTCAGATGGCTAACAAGCACCTGAAGAAATGTTCAAAATCCCTAGATATAAGAGAGATGCAAATTAAAACACTATGAGGTATCATCTCACTCCAGTCAGAATAGCAAAATTTAACAGAACAAGCAGCAACAAATGCTGGTGAGGTTGTGGAGAAACTGGAACCCTTATTCACTGTTGGTGGGAGTGTAAAATGGTGCAACCACTGTGGAAGGCGCTATGGCGCTTTCTCAAAAAGTTGCAAATAGAGATACCGTTTGGCCCAGCAATTCCACTACTGGGAATATACCCCAAAGAGACTATAACTGACATCCAAGCAGATATATGCACACCCGTGCTTATTGTGGCTTTGTTCATAATAGCAAGCAGTTGGAAACAAACTAAGTGCCCATAAACAAATGAATGGATAGAGAATATGTGGTATATTCACATAATGGAATATTACGCTGCTTGAAAAACAAGGGACTCATACAATATTATTCAAAATGGGTGACCCTGGAAGACATTATGCTAAGTGAAGTATCTCAGTCATAAAAGGACAAATACTGCATGGTGCCACTGTTGTAAACAGGACTGACATAGGGGTTGAGGGGAGACTGAGTGAGATGGGTTCAATAATGTATACTGCATTGAAACAGATAAGGGAGAAAACTGTTTAAAAGGGATATATGATTAGGTATTTTTGTCATGATAGGAGTCCAGAGCGAAGGCTGCATAGTGGAGTGGACCTTGAGGAGGATTTGTAAAACAATGAAATAATTTTTCTTTTACTTTTCCAAGAGGGTACTGTACTACAGGGGAGAGTTGGGAGGGGAGAAAAATGCAACAATTAATGAATAGAAACCCAAAGTCTCTGTAAATTATCATTGAAATTAATAATAAATTTAAAAAAATAAAAAAATAAATTAAAAAAAGAAAGAAAAAAGAACCATATCTTTACCCATGCAAAAAAGCTGCTCCAACAGGGTAAGAAGAAAAACCACAGACTGGGAAAAAATATTTGACAATGACATATCTGATAAGAGAGAATTTTGTAAATAAACTAGTGGGGGAAAAAAGTCATCTTGGGGAGGGGGAAGGGAGGGGTAAAATGTGCAACAATGAATGAATGAAAATCTAACTTTTCTGTAAACTTTTGTTAAAATGGCAATTAAAATAAAAAATTATATATATATATGTGTGTGTGTGTATTTATAGTATGGAAATGTTCAAAATCCCTAGCTATCAGAGAGATTCAGATCAAAACAACTATGAAATATCATCTCAACCCAGTAGCAGTAGTAAAGTTCAGCTGGATAACAAACAACAAATGCTGGTGAGGTTATAGAGAAATTGGAACTCTTATTCACTGCTAGTGGGAATGTAAAATGAATGGTACAGCCACTGTGGAAGGTCAACTGGTGATTTCTCAAAAAGTTGGAAATGGACATAGCATTTGACCCAGCAATTCCACTACTGGGAATATACCCTAAAGAAACCAGAGCCATGACTCAAACAGATGTATGCACACTCATGTTCATTGCTTCATTATTCACTAAAGAGATGGAAGCAACTCAAATGCTCAACAACAAACAAATGTATATATATTAAAAAAAAACAACAAACCCCTGTCGTTTCCAATATTCAAATAATAGAATATTATGTAGCATTGAAAAACAACAAAATCATAAAGCATTACACAACATGGGGCAGCCTGGAGGACATTATGCTGAATAAAATATCTCAGTTACAAAAGGACAAATACTGTATAACACTGATGTTATAAAATAGGACAGATGGCAGTGGGGTAGACAGAGAATGGGAAAACAGTGGGTAGATAATAAACACTGAAGTAGAAGAGATGAGGGGAAGAACTCTTACAAAGGAATATATGATTAGGCATTATATGTATGACAATAATCTGGAACAAGGCCTAGATTGCTGGGTGGGCTGGGGAAAGAAGGAATGGGGAGGGGGAGGAAATGTGCAACAACAGAAAGAAAAAAAAATAGAAGTACAGTCAGGCTGCTCCTTGGAGGCAATAGTAGTGAAACTTCATCTCACATACTTCAGAGCTTTGATAGCTTGTGGTAAGAAGCTACACTGTAATCCCAAAGACACAAGTTCAAATCCACTCCACTTCTTTGAGAGAGAAGGATCAGCCATCATCTCCTATGTGATTTGCAGCTATGGCTTGGTTTGGACTTGACAGCACACAGCAACAATAAGTGTGTAGGAGGGATGGACAGTCCCAGAAGATCACTGTGTTTTAAAAAGCAGAGGTTCAACAAAGGAGAGGAAGACCTTCAGGGAGATGGGCTAACACAGTGACTATAACAACAGGCGAAAGCTAAGCAGAAATTATGAGGCTGGCTGGGAATCAGGTCGTTTCATTGTGTGGCACACAGAGTTGCTATGAGTTGGAGCCAGCTCGATGATACCTAATGGCAATAATAACATTCCCCTCATTCACTTTATATTTCTGCTATGAAAATAAATTATTTTGCCTCTGCACTTTTAAAAATTACTGTTCATTCTCTTTGGAATTCACTCTCCTCACATCTCTACTTGGTTAAATTTATTCATCTTTCAAGACCTCATTCAAAGGTCACTTCCCCCATAAAGCTTTTCCTTACTGCATCTTTCACCCTCTCAGTTATTTATGACTCTGCTAAGTCATGGCAGATAGTTAATTGTTTGCGTATCCAATTCCCTATTTATTCCATAATCTCCAGAATAAACATGATGACTTGTACTCAGATGCTGCATTTCCTCGATATTACCCAACTTGTGGGTCTCCCTACTTTCTCAAGTAATACAAGCAGAAAATAAAGAGGTCTTTCAAGGCTTCAGACATATTTATGAATGAAAGAAATATAGGTGGGCAGCTTTGAAAAGAAACTGAGCTGTATGCAAGATTTAAGGACCAGACACAAGATGGTAACGATTTTCCTCTGGAAATTTATGTGGTCTTGATCATGCTGGAGAAACATAGGTTCCAAGCATCCTGGCAATCTAAATTACTGAACCATACATAAAAGTATTACCACTTACAAAAAAAGTACATGGTATATAAACAAAAGACCAAATGCATTTGTGCTGGCTTGGCTTTATCACTGAACTTCATTCAGCCATGGGCATGTTTCAAGGTCTCTTTTACAATCAATATGAAGCACTAGTAACTAACCTGGTATTGTTGTGTCTCTAACGGAAAGGTGCCTTTTAAATCAACTTGGACTCTGCTTTTCTTAATACTCTACCTTGATCTTGTGCTGCTTTGCATGTTTTCCGCTATTGTGTGGTTTTATTTTAGTTTCCAAATTGACATATAAAAGATTAAAGATTAAAAAACTAGTAATTTATACTCAAACTGTGATTTTACTTCTCAGCCTCCAAGATGATTGCATTAACATCATGACTAGCATGCTTAAGGATTGATAGCACTGCTTATCCAAATCAGACCGAAATGCTTCCATATACAAATACCAGAAACAAAGAATGTCACAAATAAGCTAATTTTATATTATGAGCATGCTATATAAAATAATCTGGTGTAGTGTAAAATGTATGAGACTGTAAACAGAAAAGTCAGTAGTTCAAATCCGTCTCCAGCTTTAAGTGAGAAAGGTCTCCTCCCATAAATATTGTTGTTGTTATTAGGGGTCCTTGACTCAAGTATGACTCATTGTGACATTATAAACAACTGATCTGAACCTTGTCCTGGCCTGTGCCTCCTTCAAAATCTCTGATGCACTCTGGCCCATAGCTGCAGTCACCACCTGATTCAGGGTCTTCCTTTCTTTCACTAACCCACCACCTTTCCATGTATGATGCCGTTCTACAAGGAATAGCCTCTCCTAGCAACATGCCCAAAATATGTGAGATGAAGCTTTGCCATCCTTGCCTCATGATGCACTCTGGTTTCACTTTCTCTAAGATATATCTGTTTGTTCTTTTGTCTGTCCGTAGGATCTTTAGTACTTTTCTCCAATACCACAGTTCAAAGGTGTTAATTCTGTCATCCTTATTCATTGTCCTACTCTCAGATACATAGAAAGTGATTGAAAAGACCATGGTCTGAATCTGACACACCTTAGATATCAATCTACAATCATTTCTCTTCAGTAATTTGGAGAGGTCTGTGACTGTAGACTTCCCTAGTGCAATATGTCTCCTGATTGCCTCACTGCTGGTACCAAGTGTACTAATTGTAGATCCAAGTAAAAGAAGTTGTTGACACTGTCAATCTTTTGTCCATCTATCTTGATGTTGCCTATCAGTTCAGTGATGACAATTTTTGTTTTCTTGACATTTAGATGTAATCCATATTTAAATCTTCAGTGTTAGATCTTCTGCAGCAAGTGCTTCAAGTCCTCTTCACTTTAAGTAAGATAATTTCATGTGTATACTGAAGGTTATTGATGAGTCTTCCTCTAATCCTGATGTTACATTCTTCAGAGACCAGCTTCTTAGTTAATTTGCTCAGCATACAGATTAAATAGGTATAGAAAGAGGATACAACCCTGACACACACTTCTGAATTTTAAACCGTTTAATGTTTCCTTGCTTTGTTCACACAACAGCTTCTTGGTCTAGGTCTAGGTTCTGCATGAGCATAATTAAGTGTTCTGTGATTCCCACGTTTCTCATTGGGAGCCATAAGTTGTTATGATTGCCTACATTCTTCCCAAGCAGGAGCTGGTGGATTTGAATTGTCTGCCTGTGGTATGGCAGTAAGACTTTTCATTCACTTCACTATCAGAGCTCGCTTCCATAAATATTTACAGCCTTGGAAACCTAATAGAAGGTTACCATGTGTCAGAATATCTATTAAATCTGTATAAATCTGAGAAAATAATTCAAGAACTGGACTATATAAAGAAGAATATGGCATCAGAATTAGAGGAAGATTTGTCAACAACCTGGATTATGCAGATAACACAACCTTGCTTGGAGGAACTGAAAAGGACTTAAAACACTTACTGCAGAAAATCAAAGACAACAGTCCTCAATACGGACTACTCCTCAATACCAAGAAGACAAAAATCCTCACCACTAGACCAATAGACAACATCATGATGGAGAAAAAAATTTGTCAGTGACTTTGTTTTACTTGGATCCACAATCAACACTCATGGCAGCATTAGTAAAAAAAAAAAAATCAAAATATTTGTAAATTGGGGAAATCTGCTGTCAAAAACCTCTCTAAACCAACAGACACATGAAGAAATGCTCAGAAACACTGGCAATAAGAGAGATGCAAATCAAAACCACAATGAGATACCATCTTACCACAGGAGCAATGGCAAAGTTTAACAAAACAACAAGTAATAAAAGTTGAAGAGGATGTGGAGAGACAGGAACTCTTATACAATATTGGTGGGATTATAAAATAGTAAAACCACTCTGAAAGGTAGTTCAGCCTTTCCTCAAAAAGCTGAACATAGAAATTCCACATGACCCAGCTATTCCACTACTTAGAATAGATCACAAGAAAAATGAGGACTGAGGCACAAATGGAGACTACACCGATGTTCATAGCAGCATTATTCACCATCGCAAGAACATGGAAACAGACAAAATATCCAGCCACAATCAGATGGATTGAGAAATTATGATACATTCATATCATGGAATACTATGAAGCATGCAGGAGCAATGATTTTGTAAATCACTACCAACTTGGGAGGGACTGGAGAACATTATGCTAAGTGATCTAACTCAGTCCTATAAGGACAAATACTCTATAAGAACTAT
This sequence comes from Elephantulus edwardii, assembly GCF_000299155.1. Classification (NCBI taxonomy): domain Eukaryota; kingdom Metazoa; phylum Chordata; class Mammalia; order Macroscelidea; family Macroscelididae; genus Elephantulus; species Elephantulus edwardii. The sequence continues at coordinate 2,128,194 of NW_006399859.1, forward strand.
TGTAGAAATAGATAACTAGTAAAATGTGCATCAGGAACTAAGTGAGGTAGGGTGGGAGTACAGGGATGAGAATGGAAGGGGGCATAATCATAGGGTCACACAATCTGATGGGCAGAGAGAGGGGTGGGTTAAGGAAATGGGAAAGATCTGGTGTGAAAACAATGTATACGAAATTTATAAGTAAACTAGTATAAAATACAAAGTTAAAATGAATTAAAAAAAAATATCTCTCCAAAGGGCTAAAAAACAACTTTGTCAGTACAAAGACTGCAGTGTGTCTGATGGAAGCCATAGGATTTTATTTTATTTTATTTTTAATTTTATTATTTTACTTTATTATTTTATTTTTTGCTTTACTTCCTATCCATCTGAAAGTTGAACAATGAATAAGGAAGCACAAAGAAGAATCAAAGTCTTTGAATTGTGATGTTGGAGAAAAATACTCAATATGTCATGGTTCATCAAAAGAACAAACAAACCTGTTCTGGAGGAAGTACAACCAGTAAGCTCTTTATAGAGGCCAGAAGAGGGAAACTCCATCTTCTGTACTTTGGACATTTTATCAGGAGTAGTCAGTTCTCATAAAAGGACATCATACAGGAAAGGTTCAGAATAAACCTCAATGTGGATTGCCACAGTGACTGTTACAATGACCTTGAGCATGGGGATACTGTGAGTATGGGGTAAGAAAGAACAAGCTTCTGATCTGCTGTTTATTGGATTGCTAGGAATCTTGGTCAACTCGGCACCTACCAGTTATACCGTGAATCTAAACTTTCTTGATGTTGGTGGGCTTTGTTTTCTTTAAAAGTCAGGCAATAAATAAATAGTAGTCTCCCTAGGAAAACCAATATATAGAACAAGAAAGATATGCTGGCACTTTATCCATTAAGATGGAACAGTGTGGAGGAGCATGAATAAATCAACAAAATCACATTACAAGAATTGTTCTTCATCTCTGGCATTTTGAGCCTTATAAAGCTTTGCAGGTACTATAGGTGTCAGATCAGAATATATTAATTTATGTTGCTTGCATTATTAACATAATTAATTAATAAACCTCTGGGAAATTTTAATCATTATTAAGTTCCATGTTTTATCATTAGCGTAAATGAAAAAAAAAATCTTAAAGCAGTAAAGGAAATTCATTCTCACATAATTCAAACTCAGGTGACATCATCTGCTTACACTGCAGACTAAGGATCTAGACCCTAGAAAGGGTCCAGGGTCAGACTACGGCCATCCCCCAAAATCTGTAAAACAGTGTATTTTAGAAGATAACTAGCAAAGGATGTTATGCTTGTTTTGCTGGCTGATGAAGACCTAATTATTCAACCTCTCTCATGAGGACCATCTCTAAGTCAATGACTTTAATCCACTCTGAGTTCTCCTTTCTCATAAAATGGTTTTGTCCTTTGATTGAAGGACACAGTTAAATATTGAATTCAATCACTTAAATATTTATTATGGGCATATCCCAGATGGGGATAGTAGTCACATACTACTGAGTTGAGAATCAAGTTGGATTGAATCATTGCTTGACTGACTTTAAATATGTCAACATCTATCATTTGTAGACTGTGGCAAGATGGAGAAACTATGAACTTCAGGAGCAAGGAAGTGAAGTTTAAGTCATAGTTTAGCAATTTAGATCTTGTGATAGGGCAAGTTATATGATCCCTTTGGAAAGCAAAAGACCTATCTTTCAGGGGAGCTATCGGGATGAAACTAGATACTGTTTAGTGAATTATAGAGTACCTGAAAAATAGAGGAGTTCATGGGTAGTACAGGGAGCTCCAGAAGCTTAGTGGTAAAGCATTGCACTGCCAAAGCAGAGGTACATGGTTTTACTTCACCAAAGGCTCCATGGGAGAAAAGATGGACAATCTTATTGCATGTAATTGACTGCCTCTGAAAACCCACTGAGGGGCCTAGCTATGGTTGGTTCTGACTTGAGAATGGGTTGATGAGCTACTACTAAAAAACCAAAAATAAATAAAAATGAACAAAAAAATCAATCATTGAACACTCTACAAAGTACAGTCCTGGTTTGGCATATGTAAAGTCATCCTAAGTTGCAAATGACTTCACAAAGGAAGTGCCTAGTAAATGGGATAGAACCTAAGTGTGAGGGTGTGTGAATTTGCTTACGCATAGGGAGACAAGCATTATGTTAAATAGGCATTCCTAGGGCTATTGAGGAGTGGCAGATGTAAAGGCAGGTGGATGAGTTCGATGATTTCTCAAGACTCACTTCCACTCTGTTCCTAGGGAGCACTCTGGGAATTTATCAGGAGGCCCAGCTCTCTAAGAAACTGCTAAACAAGTAATTTCTCTTAGTTCCTTTGCCCATAAAGCCAAAGATTAACAGGCATTGAAATCCAATAGAGGAACTACAGTAAAACAACAGCAATGGGAAATACATAGGGAAGACCAACAAAAGAAGAAATAAAGTCCCAGGAAATCAAACACTTTAATAGGCCCATTTTGCAAAGTATAAAACAAAACCAGAACATGACAGGATTTTATTTTCATAAGCATTAAACTTCCTTCCAAACATCTTAATGTAAGAAATAGCCTCGCCCTGAGAACAAAAAGATGACATCAGTTACCAGGAGGCTGCACATTCCTGTTTGTTCCGAATGGAAATCCACTTTGCTGGCCAATGGAAGCAAGAGTGCAAGCTTTGCTTTTTTTCTTGGATGGTGTTACCCCGAAAGGAAGGAATTTCATTCAAGTGATCATTTCAGGTAAAATGTAGTTTTAATCAAGCAGCTTGTGTGTGAGATAAGGGTTTGTTAAAGATTTCTCCCAATCAGCTTTAAAGGCATGGCAAGGTCTTGGTGGGTGGAGTAGCCCTGGCTTCTCTGCCCAGCTTCCCCTGTGCTTAGCATTCTCTTCTCAACTCTGCATCCTACCTTCCACTGAGAATACTATTAATTCAAAGCATGTTCGCCTGCCACTCAACATCATCATTAGCTCTACCGTGGGTTAGAACAGAAAATTTTTGAGGAACTAGAAGAGACCTAAGAGTCAACAGCCTCAGGGAGAGAAGTGGGGAAGGGAAGCCAGGAGGGAGCCAGGGAATAGTTAAAAATTCCTGCTGCACCAAGTGGTTCTTATCTCACCTTGCAGGAACAAACAGAACACCGGTCTTCTTTCAGTGTCCACACCTGCCCATGATGCTTCAGTCCTCCTTCATGAGGACAGTCCCCCGAACAGGAAGGCCCAGAGGAACAGAGGCAGTCAAAGCCCCCTGCCAGGTTGATGCATGCAGAATCATTCCAACAGGTGTGAGTCCTTAAGGCACACTCATCGATGTCTGCAATGAAGAAAAGATTCACAGAGCTTTAGAAACTAGCCAGAGGAACTCAGAAGAGAATAACCATTTGCCGTAAAGATAGCTAACATTGTTGAACCTTATTTTACGCAGGTACTATGTCGAGCTATTCACTTCCATTAGCTCATTGACTCTGCTCGTCTTTGTGGGAAGATTTGACCTTAGGATTATTTTGCAAATAACAAATAACGAGGCTGAGGTTCCTTGAGTTAAGGAACATTTGTTATACAATTAGTAAAGAGTATATCCAGGACTAAGACCCCAAACTGCCTGACACTAACTGTTAAACTCTCCAGTAGCAATTATGTATTTGTTTTAGTATATTCTCGAAAACTACTTCATCTAGAAGCAATAAGTTTTATTAATTTATTAACGATCTGGATATGTCCTGTGGAGATCTAAGTCTTTTAGAACAGGTGTAGATAGAATGAGTAATTATCAAGTAGAAACATGTGGGCAATAATAAGGATACAAATAAAGCAATTAGATAATCACCTTTGGGACTAACCTAAGAAGTTGGCAGTGTAACTCCTTACCACTAGGCCACCAGAGCTGTGCAACACAGGGAGAGTAGGGCAATAGTTTTACTTGTGACTTTGCTTACTCAATGCCTTACCACCCTGTTGACAAATATCATTTTTGCTCACATAAGACAATTTCTCAACTCTACCACAAATAATAGCATGGATGTCAACGAAAGATTAACATACACCATCCTGTTTTCATTGGCAGCCAAGTATTGAAGAAAACATAAATACATCAGCATAGAAGCCAACACCTAAAATTTTAGCCATCTCAATGTCCAAATCTGGTATGAGACTTTTCACAATGAGAAATCTACTACATATTAAAACAGCCACATCCATCACTGAATTGAGATGAAATACAACTTGCAGTAACTTCTATCTATTGGTCAAAGTTCTGAAGGCACTCAAGGAAAGTCTGCTCTTTCACTCAAGAAAAGTCATTTTAAGATGATCTCTTTTTAAAAAGAAAATTCTATTAGTTTATTTACAAAATTCTAAAACATTGTTTTCAAGAAGAAATTATTTCAGTTTCCCTCATCCCCCTACTCATCAAATTGTACAACCCCATGATTAATCTTGCCCTCCCCCTGCACACCCACATTACTCTGCTTCCAGTCTTTACCACTCCTCTTGGATCCTTACACCCATTCCACAATAAGGGTTTTATACAATTTTTATCCTTGTGGGACTGAGTAGTTCACTCAGCATAATGCTCTCTAGTCCCTCCCAATTTAGGTAATAATTTATAAAACCAGTGCTCCTGCGTGCTGCATAGTATTCCATTGTGTGAGTGCACATAATTTCTCAATCCATTCGTTTGTAGTTGGGCATTTGGGCTGTTTACATGTTCTTGCAATGGTGAATAATGCTGTAATCTCCTTGAAAAATGAATTTCGTATCTGGATTAGAATTGCATGTAGATTGCTTTTGGTAGGATTGCCATTTTCATAATATTGAGTCTTCCTATCCATGAACAGGGCACATTTTCCCATTTCTTTAGGTCTTTTATTTATCTTGCAGAAATGCTCTGTAGTTTTCTCTGTGTAGATCTTTTGTATCTCTAGTTAGGTTCACTCCCAAGCATCTCAATTTGTTGTTGGCTATTGTAAATGGTATTGCTTTCTTGATTTCCTTCTCTGAGTTCTCTTTGTTACCACAGAGGAATCCTATTGATTTTTTGGATGTTGATCTTATATCCTGCCACTCTACCAAATTGGCCTATTAACTCTAACAGTTTGTGGGTTTTATTTTTTTTGTGGTTGGTATTTTTTTATTGTTGTTGTTACTGACTCTTTGGGGTTTTAACTATTTAAGAAGCCAAAACAAAGGAAAAAGTAAAGAAGTAAAAGGGTTTAATAGAAGATTTTAAAAAGAGTAGCTCAAAAAGATGAAGAAAGGTATTTAACTGTGTTCACTTTTGGAACAGATGAGGGAAAAAAATTGTTTAAAAGGAATATATAAGTGGGCATTATGTATGTGGCAATAATCCAGAATAAAAAGTGCATTGCAAATTGGACTGAGAAAGGGAAAGAAAAGAGAGAGGAATGAAAAGGTGCAACAATGAATGATTGGACATCCAACTGTAAACTTGAACTGTACAAGGAGCTGGAGTCCAGAAATCAAAGGGAAGAAATTGCTTGACATTTCTCAAGCCGAAAGAACTGAAGAACAAGTTCAAGTTACTGAAGGTTTCTATGGACAAACCTTGTGTGATCCTGGAAGCATAAAAAAAAATATGAAAGGGATATGCAAAGTCACTATACCAAAAAGAAATAGCTGACACAGAGCCATTTCAAAAAATAGCATAGGATCAAAACCCAATAGTAATAAAGAAGGTTAGCTGCACTGAAAGAATTGGCAAAAAAAGAAGGCTCCCGGAATTGATGGAATACCATTGACATATTCCCACAAACAGATGCAGCCCTGGATGTGCTCACCAGTCTGTGCCAAGAAATCTTAAAGACATCTACCTTTCCAATTGACTGGGAGAAATACATATTTATTCCCATCCCCCCCCAAAAGGTGATACAACAGAAAGTGGTAATTATCAAACAATATAATTAATATTACATGTAGGCAAAATCTTACTGAAGATTATTCAAACATGGCTAGAGCAGTACATTTATAGAAACTTCCAGACATTAAAGTGGAATTTAGAAGAGGTCACGGCACCATTGTTAATGTTAGATGGATCTTGACAGAAAGAAGAAAATACAAAAAAGATGCATATATATTTTATTGACAATTCAAAGGCATTTGACTATATAGGTCACAAAAAATTATGGGTAACATTGTGAAAAATTAGTACCCTGGAACACCTAATTGTGTCCATGTGAAATTTATAACAAGAAGCGGTGGTAGAAAGAGAGCAAGGGAGAATGGCATGGTTTAAAATAATAATGATGTGTGTCAGGGATACATCTTTCCTCTAAATCTACGTAATCTGTATGATGAACAAAGCATTTGAGAAGCAGAATCAGAGGAAGACTCAATAACAACCTGTATTATGCAGATGAAACAACCTTGCTTATTGAGAGTGATGAGGACTTGAAGTGCTTGCTGCAGAAGATCAAAGACTACAGCCTTCAATTCGGATTATGTCTCAACGTCAAGAAAACAGGGAACATATTCTATTTCTGAATTTGATCTGAAACAGTTTTGAATCTGGTTCAAAATATAGCAAGTATAACAACCTAGAAAATGGCATCAAAATACAGAGGCAATACTGTGTATGCCTCCTTACCTCCCCAATTCTATATCAAATGATTGGCAATAAGGGTATAGGAAGATCCATGGGAAATTCACTCCAGAAACTGCCTAAAAATGGAATTTCAACAATGGATTCAAAGAGATGTACAATTTAATAATGAAAAAGAATCTAAAATAATTTGTCCATTGGTAACTACTATCCATCCTTAAAATACCTTTTAAAAATATTGAGTTATTCCTCATTTACAAAGTGGCAAAGACATTGTTTTCCGTGAAATTAAGAGATCTGTGTGTAAACACATACACACCTAGGGTGTGCAATAAACACTGTGCCAAACCAAGATTGGCCTCCACAGTTCCAGAATGAAAGGATTTCACAGTTGAATATAGGACCATATTGCCTACAGAGTTCCATGTAATTGCTTTACTTATGACATAAAAATCTAATTCTGCTTCCATGCAATTTAACAGATTTATGGAAAGCCAGATGTTAGCAATTATGGAAGCTGACATTATTCATATTCTTGGTAATACAGACCTGTTTGCTCTGCACAAAGCCAACTTAATCTATTATACATATCCCAAGGCATCCAAAGGGAAGAGAGACCCTATTTACATATTATTGCAACTGTTGTTCTCTCCTGAACAAACACAAAGACATTCACCCATGAGATTTACCAAAATCATCAGACGGGCCTCCGATGACAAAGAGGCAATGAAACAAAAATCAGGCAAAGAATTCTGTACTCAAATCTGTAATCATTAGGCTGCACTTTTGTGGGTTTTTTTATTACTATACATAATGGGTCTCTGTGATTTCCTTTGCTTCTTCTTATATATTCAGTATTTGAATGCTCCATGCTTGGATGAGAATATTTTCAATGAAATTTCACAGCTAAACTTGCATTAGAACTTATTTCTTGGTATTGACATTTCCAAAATGTCTGAAAGCTCTTATTATTGTGCTCAATTTTGGTTTTGTTTTATTTATTTATTTTTAAGTTTGTGCCTGTCTATCTGCTTTCTTTGATTTAAGGTTCTTAGGTTACTTGAGCATGTAAGAAAATATAATTCTGAGATGTTTATATCACCAGTAATCAAACCAATCCCAACAAAGCCCCAAACAATTTTCCTATTGCCCAAGAAAAATGGCTCTGCAGAAGTTTAAATAGCCTCACAGCAGTTCTGGTACCAGCCTCTGAAGCTGTGACTTCTGCAAGTTGATTTCACAGACCAAGGGAGATATTTTTTTCCCAGTAGTTTGGAAGTAGTTAGGTCAAAGGAAAGAACTTTTGATCACTCTCCAGTTCTCTTTCTTGAATAACTTTCACAGCACATATACTCTTATTTTCCAAACTGAATCCAGGTAATGTGGCAGAAAAATAAAATTTAACCTGGGGTTTAAATCCAGCTGTGTGTGTTCTGACTTGGAAATCATTACCAACCATTAGTAGCTCCAAAATGAGAACCTAGCTTGAGGATTTATTAATGATAGACAAGATAGGGCACAGATGCCTCTCCCACAGCCTGAGCAATTCTGAGAGAAAACTAGGCGGGGGTGGGGGGTGAGGGTGGGGGGAAGATGATAGATGGCACATCAACACAATGAGTGGAGAAAACTAATAGAGAAAATAAAAGGCTAACACAATTTGAAGCTGCATAGAAGGCTTCAGGTCTAGAATAAGAGATGTGATGATCATATTCTGTTGTGTGCATGTCAGACTACATTTCAATTACTCAAACTGACTTGGACTATACTTAGTTTAAAGAGTTCTGGTGGCCTGGGGGGTATGGAGATGTGCTCCTCAAGGTGGCTGGAATCCACCAGCAGCTCTACCAGAGAAAGATGATAATCTCCTCCTGTGCTGCTTACAGTCTCTGAAAACCTTCTGGAGGGTCATCTATAAGTTGGTTCAGGCTCAACAGCACACATCAGCAACTTGGGCTACACTTCAATGACCTGGACAATACTTATGTCAGAATGAACCTCCTACCTTACAGCAGCAACTCGGGCTACACTTCAGTGACTTGGACAATACTTAGGTCAGAGTAAACCTACCTTGTTCCCTCAAGAGCAGAGACAATCAATAATGGAGCCAACCCCCTGGACACATGATAAGTCCCCCAGTGTGGAGAGGGATTCAAATACATCTCACCTTAAAGGAACATGAGGTCTCCAGGCAGAAAGGGTCAATACAAAGAAGTAACTGAACTGTGACTTTCACAATTTGAGATTCTGCTGTGTATCTCTTAGGAAGGCATTCTAGTGTCTCTCCAGTGCATGTTCTAACTTTGTTTCAGGGCTCTTTTCCTATCGTGTTTCACTTATTTATGCCCAATATTTAAGCATAGTCTCTCTTGAAACAAAGGAAAGGAAATACTTTTTTCTGAGAGCACCATTTTCTAATCTACTCCTTGGACCCAGGAGTCTTCTCTCCTGGATTACAATTAGTAGCCATCTCCAGCCCTACCTAAGGTTTGCAAGCTTCCTTCCCATCTTCCTTCCCCTCCTTAAGGTTCACAAGCTCCCACAGGCCCCTTTCTTCCAAGCTTGAATGATCACATGTTTGCACAAACATCACCCTTTACAAATACAACAAATACTGTTGTTGATCATCTCAGTATCAAAACTCATTCTTCCCTTTGGGGGAATACCATTGGACTATTCTCTGAGAATCATCAGCTAATTGAATCCCTGCATGTTTATTAAGCATCTATAGTACCATAACAGTGCTAGTGTGTGGTGTTGTTCGCCATCGAGCCCCATCTGACCCATAGCTGACCCTCTAACAGGTTTATCAGAGGCAATAAATCACATGAGAGCAGACAGCCCATCCTTCTGCCCAGGAGCAGCTGGTGGATTCTAACCTCTAATGCCTTTGTGATTGCAGTGCAACTTCTTACCACCAGAGCTCCCTTACCAAGTGCTAGGAGTTGACAAAACAATGGATAAAGAATCCCCCATGTGCTTTTATATGTTGTTGTTTGGTAGCCTTGAGTCAGAATTTACTCATCTCTGACCTTTCAGCATGTTTTCAGAGGCAGTAAATTGCACAGGAGGTGCCTGTTCATCCTTTTTCCCACGCTGGTGGATTTGAACTGCCTGTCTTCGGGATTGTAATACAGCTTCTTACTACCAGGCAAGCATAGATCCCTGTACATGCATGTTGTTGTGTGCCATAGAGCCTGAACTGAGCCGTTGCTGACCCTCCAGACAGTTTTCAGAGGCAGTTAATCGCACTAGGGGAGAGGGTTTATCCTTCTCCCACAGAGCAGCTGGCGGATTATAACCGCGTGTCTTCGGGATTACAGCACAGATTCTTAGCACTATGACACCAGTATAAACCTCATAATGTCCCACTAAAAAAATTATTCTCATTTTCTGAAGTTCTACTTCTATTATTTCCTTTTCTTTTTAATTAGCAAAATTTAACAATTAAAACATTTGCTTTGGAATCTGGAAGTTATAGTTCCCAGTTGGGGTCTTCAGGCATCTCAGTTCGCCTGGGACTAAACGGTTCCTTGAGGCAGGGACTTTCAGTAACAAAAACGGGAAAATCCCAGACAGACTTTTGTGATTTCACCTGATTCCCACCCTTTCCTTCCAACTTGTTGGTTGCACATTTTACTTTACTGAGGATTATTCCTAGCATGTGAAAAACACCCCTACCCAGAGGATAATTTGAGTAAGTATATAACATAATGCTTGTCATCTAGAAATTGCAAAAAAACTATTCGTTACTGTTACTATTGATATTATTGCTTCTATTGGGTGCTTCATGTCTCATGAATTCTGCTTGCCTCACCTCTTCAGGATCTGCCACCAACGGTCCTCAATTTTACTATGTGGCCATCTCACATTTTATTGTTCTTTTGAGCATTCCCATTAAAATCTGAATTATCATATCAATTCACAAGGCTTTGATCACTACATTAGCTAGCTAAACACAGAAATGTTAACATGTTTATGTAATCTCAGAACACTAATCTGTAAATTGAATGTTAATATTAAGTAAATCATGTTGAAATAATATGATTTCCTGGTATTCCATGACCTTTCTGGGTTGTTGACTCTTGTATTTATAGGCTGTACAAACTTAGGTACTTTACCACAGATGGAGAAAACAACCCTTTCAGGTAGGAAAACAAGAGAAGAATAAAAGCAGAGTAGCCCTCTATAATAAATAAACTGGTTTACTTGTGGTATGCTGCCACAAGCAAGTCATGCCTCTTTAACTAGTGATTAGAGCTACTTAAAGTCAATAACATTTTAACCAGTAGACAGAATAATAAAAATCAATAAATATTGAAATATTTGCTATCTAAAGAGAATTTTATTGCCCAGAGAAGTAGACAATATTGCTGAGAACAACTTTAGATTTATGTTTTTATAGACCTGTTTATGGAGAAAGGCGAGTGTTCGAGCTTCCTTCTATAATCGTAAAGAAGTGGAACAGGTATTTTTCAGTGATTACTAGAAGACTAACACTGGGAAATAGACATTGTATTGTTTATAATCACTGAGAACAAATCTTCACTGCTGTTGAATAGGTTCTGACTCATAGGAAGCCCCCGGAGTTTTCAACATTGCAAATCTTTAAGAGAGGAGACTTTTACCTTTCTGAGTGACTGATGGGTTTGAATACTTAACCATTCAGTTAGCAGTCCTGTATGTTACTGATTATGCCACCAAGGCTTATTCTTGTTTAATTTCCTTAACAAAACTTTGCTTTTATTTGAAGAGCTTTATAATCCTATGTAATGTTATGCTGCCTCTGCTTCTTTATGTTAACCTTTATGATTAGTTATTTATGCTCCTTATCCATTTTAAATAGTAAAATCCTGGTCTTATTTATCTCCGTATCTCTCACAGAACCTTAAAACAGTATATTTGACCTAAATTAAAAATGTATAAGTTGTATCTGCTTGAACTCTGTTTAACAACAAAAGAATTCTTGTTCTTTTCAGATCTCAGTTCTTTCTTTGGGAAAATAAGTGAGTTTTATAAATTACACTACAGATTTTTTCCATTTCTTTGCCTTCTGTGATTACTTTTCCCCTCTGTGATGAGCCTGTAATTCTAGTGTTCAACTATGACTGGCGACAGACAGAAAACAAGGCAGAGATGAAGCGAAGCACAGAACCAAGCCTCAATATCACAAATGGATTTCTTAGAATTCAACAGATGTCCAGGACATTCATTATTTATTCAAACATCTCTGGTTCCTCTTAAAGAGCATTTTCAAGCAAGCACCAAAGATAGGAGCATCGTTTCCCTGTCTGAACCAAAGCCTTGGCAACGTAATCCATGGCGGCAGATACACCAGGGGAATGCAGCCAAGGTAAAAACCTAACTAACTTTCTATTTTGACAAATCATTTCCTCAAGCAAATTGTCAGATGAGAAATAATATTTTCGTTATTCTAAGCCAAGGAAAGATCCCAGGCACAGAGGAGGTTACCACATGATTCAATTTAGCAAAAATGCTTCTGACAATTTGGATGGGGGGTGGGGGGAAGTCAAATCCAAAACAAAACATTTTGAGTTGGTCCAAAGTCTGGTCACAATAGAAATTCTAAGTCATTTATAGTAGCCATGAATTCAAAGACCCGACACACCTGTTATTATTTATTGTCTCCCTTCATCACTCTATTAATTGAAGCCATGTCGAAGAGATGTTCAGGGGCCAAGGTGAGTTAGGACATGAGGAAGAACAAAATTTTAGACCATCATGTAAAAAGGGAAGTATCTGCTATAAATAAATCGAGACTTGATTTTATGGTGTTAATTCCTTCTCCTTCTCCTCCTCCTCCTCCTCCTCCTCCTCCTGCTCCTCCTCCTTCTCCTCCTTCTTCTCCTTTTTCTTCTCATCCTTTTTTTAAAAAAATATTTCCAGGATAAATTATCATCATGAATTGAACAGTGTACTCCCAAAATAAAAATATGTACATATAATAATATAATGTAGAAGATATATATTGATTCCCCATGATCTGATAAACTAGATAGTTGTAAAAGAATTAATGTGTCATTCAAAAGCCCTTAGTCTCATCACTAATCCAATACAATGGGAGTTTCCTCAGAGTGTGGTGTGTTATAGCTTTTATCTCCCTAGAAATTGAGCCAATTGAGGGGTGAGGAGGACACCTCACTGCCATCAAGGAAGGAGTATCTTTGGTGGCCTGGGCCCCTGCATAAAGCAGCTCCTTGATAGCAGGGAAGGCCAAGACACACGAACACCTCCAAGGAACACCAGGCTGAAAGAAACAAGGACTTTTGTCCACAGCTGCCTGAGAGAAGCCAGGCCATCCCATAGAACTGGCCCCTTCCATTTGGACTTCTGGCTTCCTAAATAAAAACAGGAAAAATTTCCTATCTCTGTTATAGCAGCACTAGATAACCAAAACAGTTACCCTCCTTATCTTCAGATTGCTTATTTTTCCTGCTTATGCGTCCCTCTCCTCTAGCTCTATGCCTGCTTCCTCTTAACTCTCTCCTGCCTTGAGAGGAATATGTCTTATCACCCACCCCTCCTTCTAAGTACAGCACTTGATACAGGGATTAACACAGAACTAACTTTCTCAATAATGTCCATGGGTCAAGTGAATGCTGATTTTTATGCTGATGGCCTTTCATTTATTTTTTATTCATCTGTTTAAAACTCCCTGCTCATAAACCCACAGGCAAATATTTCACAGCAGCATGAGTAACCTGGGACTGAAACAAACAATTCAATATTCATTCCAAAGACATTTTAGATGCCCCGCCTCTGAATTGCTGTTCAGACATGATCTTTTACTCTAACACATTCCAGCCAGGAGTTCCTGTAATGAAACAATTGCTCACACAGAGCCACAAGAGGCAAGAATTTGATAACTACATGGAACTCAATACTAAAGAGAATTCAGAAGCTGAGAACGGGAAGCAGGTGATTCTTCCCCTGAGACAGATTGTAAATCCGCATGGGTAGACTAGTGAGAAGTAAAATTGGACTGGTAGCTGGAAGTACTGAGCCTAGAGTCTGCTATTTCTATAGTAGCTCTTTAAAAACAAATCCCCAAAACAATAATAGCTCTTAGATTTTTAGAGGTCAGGATTCAGAGATTTCAGTGAAAATTATGGATTCTCTGCATCAAAGAGGCACATACATAAAAATGTGGTGTTGCTGTGTACTGTCTAGTCAGAACCAACCCATAGCTGACCCTACAGAGGGTTTTCAGAAGCAGTTAATTGCACCAGAGGAGACTGCCCATCCTTCTGCTCCGGAGACAGATTAGTGAAAAGTATTGGCCATCCACCTCTGAAACAGAAGGCCTTCAAAAACCCTATGTACAAGAGAACACACTTAGACTAGCAGATATGGCAAATGAGTCTGAGTTCTCAACTATGGAAATACATAGGAGAAGGAACAGCTGTAAGCAGACACTAGTGAATGGAACATGGAATGTAAGAACCATGAATGTAGGAAAATTGGATATTATTAAGAAGAAAATGGAACACATAGATATTGACATACTAGGTATTGGCAAAGTGAGATAGACTGGCATAGGATATTTTGAGTCAGAGGATCATATGATTTACTATGCTGGAGATGAAAAAGTGAGGAAAAATGGGGTTGCTTTCATATTTATAAAAGTAATTTCTAGATCCCTCTTGAAATACAGTGTTGTGAGTGACAGGATAATATCCATATGCATACAAGGAAGTCCACCAAAAACAAGAGCCAAAGAGGGGGAAATAGAAAATTTCTACCAACTTTTGCAGTCAGAGATTTATTGAAGATGCAATCAAGATGCATTAATAATAATGGGTGACTGGAATGCTAAAGTTGGGAATAGAGAAAAGGGATCAGCAGTTGGAAAACATGGATTTGGTGACAGAAATGAAGCCGGAGACCGAATAACAGAATTTTGCATAATCAATGCAAATATTCATTGCAAATGTGTTTTATAAGAAACATAAATGCAGGCTATTCACGTGGATTTTGATTGATGGTATGCATAGGATTCAGATCAATTACATCTGTGGAAAGAATCATTGGAGAAACTCAATATCAAAACCTAGGTGAGGTGTTGATTGTGGGACAGACCACCAACTACTCATATAAAAGTTCAAGCTGAATCTGAGGAAAATTAAATCAAGTCCACAGGAACCAATGTTTGACCTTGAGTCTATCCCATATGAATTTCAAAACCATCTCAGGAACACATTTGAGGCCTTGAATAGTAATGAGTGAAGACCAGATGAGCTGTGAGAGGATATCAAGAATATCATGCAAGAAGAATGAAAAAGTCCTTAAAAAGACAGAGGAGGAAGAAAAGACCAAGATGGATGTCAGAAGAAACTTTAAATACTGTACTGGAGTGTTGAGAAGCCAAAGAAAAGGGAAAAAATCAAGATACTAAGGAGTTGAACAGGAGATTCCAGAGGGCAGCTTGGAAAGACAAAGTAAACTATTATAATGAAATGTGCAAGGAGCTAGAGTCAGAAAATCAAAAGGGTGAACTCGCTCAGGATTTCTTAAACTGAAGGAACTGAAGAACAAATTCAAACCTCAAGTTTCAATACTTAAGGATGCTTTGGGAAGAATATGAAATAATCCAGGAAGCATTAAAAGAAGATGGAAAGAATATACAGAGTCATTGTACCAAAATGAGCTGATGGACACAGAAGAATTTCATGAAACAGTATATGAGCAAGAGCTTATGGTGATGAAGGGAGAAGTTCAAGCTGCTCTGAAAGAATTGGCAAAAAACAAGGTCCCAGGAATTGATGGCATACCAAATGATATATTTCAACAAACAGATGCAGCCCTGGATGTGCTCATCAAGTTGTGCCAAGAAATCTGGAGGACAACCACCTGGCAAACTGACTGGAAGAGATCCAAAGAAAATTGATCTGACAGAGTGTAGAAATTGTCGAATAATATCATTGATATGACATGCAAGCAAGATTCTGCTGAAGATCATCCAAAAACAGCTGTAACAGCACATCAGCAGAGAACTGCCAGAAGTGTAGGCTAGATTTAGAAGAGGTCATGGCACTAGGGATATTATAGCTAATGTCAGATGGCTGAAAGCAGAGAGTACCAGAGGAATGTCTGTCTGTGCTTCATTGAAAATGCAAAGAAATTTATCTGTGTGGATCATAACAAACTGTGGCTGACTCTGAGAAGAATGGGATTTCAAGAACAATTCATTGTGCTTATACAAAATGCATATGTAGACTAGGAGAAATTGGGAAGGGTGTGCATCAATGATGTGCCTTATTTCCATATCTTTTCAATCTACATACGGAATCGATTATTCAGGAGGCTGGGCTCTATGAGGTGAAGTGTGGCAGCAGGATTGGAGGTAGACTCATCAACAATGTGCGTTATGCAGATGACACAACCCTGCTTGCTGAAACTGAGGAGAATCTGAAGCACTTGCTGCAGAAGATCAAGGACAGCAGTCTTCAATATTGCTTGAAGCTCACATCATGATAGACAGTGAATAGCTTGAGATTGTTAACAGCTTCAGTTTGCTTGGCTCTACAATCAACACTCTTGGTACCAGCATCCAGGAAATTAAAAGACAAATTGCATTGGGAAAGTCAGCTGTCAGAGACCTCTCCAAAGTACTGAAGAGCAGCGATTTCAGTCTGGAGACTAAGGTGTGTCTGATACAGGCCATGGTCTTACAATTACTTGTTATGTATCAGAGAGCTAAACAATAACTAGGGACGATAGGACAGTTGATGCTTTTGAGCTGTGGTGCTGGAGAACAATATCGAATATACCATGGACTGCTAGGAGAACAAACAAGTTCATCTTGCAGAGGGTGAAGCCAGGCTGCTTTTTGGAGGCAAGGTTTCTGAACCTTCCTCTGACATACTTTGGACATGTTAAAAGGCAGGATCAATCCTTAGAGAGGGACATCATGCTTGGGAGGGTGGAGGGACAGTGCAGGAGAGGAAGATCTTCGATGAGATGGATTGATTCAATCACTGGGATAATGGGGTTAGGTGTGTTGGAGACAATAAGATTGGCAAGGGATAGAGCAGGGTTTGGGGCTGTTGTACATAGGGTCGCTATGAGTCATAGGTGACTCGATGGCACAAAACAACAACAATAATGATGACAACAAAACTATAGGCTTTGGGTAAGGCATTTAGCTGTTAAATAAAAGGTCAGTGGTCTAAATTCAGTAGCCTCTCCTTAGAGCAAGATGTAGCAATCTGCTTCTGTAAAGAATAATAGGTTGGAAACACTATATGGGACAGTTCTAACTTTGTCTCACAAGGTCACTAAAAGCTGGGATCTGAGTGGATTGGAGGTGTTTCTTGTTTTTTGGGTTTTTTTGTTTGTTTATTTAGTGTAGGGTAGAAAATTTGCAGTTCTAACAAATCACGAGGTTATAACGACACTGTTAATTTGCGATTACACTCTCAGAAACATTGCCCTTTGCTACAGGGAACACTGTAGTTCAGAGAAAAGAATGTAATTTTAGGAAATACTATTTTGAGAGGAATGTTTTCACAACCCCTTGTCACTCATCTGGGTCAGTGAACTACTTAGAAAGAAATAAAGAGAATTATTTAAAACTTGCAAAGAAGACTTTGTATGGCATAAATATCAAAATCCTATATAAGAGAGAAAAAAGGAAACACTACCAACCCAACTGCCTCTATTGTTCTTTTATCTTCTAAAAAAATGTTAATTTCACAGTGAGAAGGAAGACCTGAAAAAAACAGTAACCACACGATAAAACACATTTTAGGGAAAAATATCAATATTCTTTCTGTATGTTAATTTGTATCCTTCTTGGTGACACAATGGTTAAGAGTGAGGTCAATAGTTGAAACAGTGGTGGCTCATACTCTCTGCTGACTTCATGGAAGAGAAGTCCTGGCGATACGCTCTTCAGGCCTAGGAAATCTATGGGACAGTTCCACTCTGTCATAGGGAGTCACTGTGAACCACACTTGGAAGAGTGGAGGGCCAGAAAAAGAGAGAAAACCTAAATGAAATGGATCGATAGAATGACTTCAACCAAGGACTTAAGCACAGTAGAGATTGTGATGGTGATGCAGGATCAGACAGAATTTTATTCTGTTATACAGAACAGATCATTCAAGAGGTTGGGCTTTATGAGGAAGAATGTGGTATCAGGATCGGAGGAAGGCTCACAACTACCTACACTACGCAGATGACACAATCTTGTTTGCTGAAACTGAGGAGGACCTGAAGTGCTTGCTGCAGAAAGTCAAGGACTAAGGTCTTTAATATGAATTGAAGCTCAACATTAAGAAGACAAAGATTCTGAATACTGGGCCAATTGGCAGCACCAGGATAGATGCAGAAAATATTGGATTGTTAACAAATACAGCCAAAGAAGAAGAAATAGATGATTTCTACCAACTCTTATAGTCAGAGATAGATAGAACAAGCAATCAAGATGCATTGATAATAATGGGTGACTGGAACGCAAAAGTCGGGAACAGAGAAGAAGAATCAGTAGTTGGAAAACATGGGCTTGGTGACAGAAATGAAGCTGGAGATGGAATGATTGAATTTTGTACAATCAATGACTTATTAATTGCAAATACGTTTTACAAGAAACATAAACGCAGGTTATACACAGGGACTTCACCTGATGGTATGCATAGGAATCAGATCGATTACATCTGTGGGGGAAAAAAAATCGCTGGAGAACATCAATATTAGCTGTGAAAACTAGGCCAGGAGCTGATTGTGGAACAGACCACCGACTACTCATATGCAAGTTAAAGCTGAAGCTGAGGAAAATTGAACCAAATCCACAGGAGCCAAAATACGACTTTGATTTCATCCCCCCTGAATTTCAGAATCATCTCAGGAACAGGTTTGAGGCCTTGGACATTAAGGAGAGAAGACCAGATGAGCTGTGGGAGGATGTCAAAGGTATCATCCAGGAAGAGTGCAATCGTTCATTACAAAGACAGAAGAGGAAGAAAAGACCAAAATGGATATCAGAGGAAACTCTGAAGATTGCACTGGAGCATAGAGAAGCCAAAGCACAAGGAAGAATTCAAGATACTAAAGAGTTGAACAAAAGATTCCTAAAGGCAGCTCAGAATGACAAAGCAAAACATTACAATGAAATGTGCAAGGAGCTCGAGTCAGAAAATTGAAGAGCTGAACTCGCTCAGCATTTCTTAAGCTCAAGGAACTGAAGAACAAATTCAAACCTCGAGTTGCTATAATCAAGGATGCTTTAGCCAGAATATTAAATGATTCAGGAAGTAGTAAAAGAAGATGGAAGGAATATACTGAGTCATTGTATCAAAAGGAATTGGCAGATACAGAAGAATTTAATGAAATAATATATGAGCAAGAGCCTATGGTGATGAGGGAAGATATTGAAGCTGCTTTGAAGGAAATAGCAAAAAATAAGGCCCCAGGAATAGATGGTATACCAATTGAAGTATTTCAGCTAA
>NW_006399859.1:2148320-2151300 GCF_000299155.1 Elephantulus edwardii
GAGAATTGATGCCTTTGAGCTGTGGTGCTGGAGAATAGTATTTAGAATACCATGGACTGCCAAGAAAACAAACAGATTCATCCTGGAGAGGGTTAAAACCAAGCTACTCCTTGGAGGCAGGGATTCTGGGGCTTCGTCTGACATACTTCGGGCATGTTGCAAGGAGCGACAGATTCTTGGAGAATGACATCATGCTTGGGAGGGCGCAGTAGGGGAAGACCCTCTATGAGATGGATTGATTCAGTGACTGGGGTAATTGGGATGGGTGTGTCAGAGGCAATGGGATTGGCACAGGATAGAGCAGGGTTTAGGGCTGTTGTACATAGGGTCACTATGAGTTGTAAATGACTCAACGACACATAACAACAACAACAACAACAACCATTACAACTTGCTCACCTCTATAATCAACACTGTAGGAACTAGCAGTGAGGAAATCAAAATACAAATTGCACTGGGAAAATCTGCTGTCAGGGACTTCTCCAGAGTAATGAGAAGCAATAATGTCAGTCTAGAGAAAAAGGTGCATCTGATCCAGGCCATGGTCTTCACAATGATTTGCTACGCATGAGAGAACTAGACAATAAGTAAGAATGAGAGAAGAAGAATTGATGCCTTTGAGTTGTGATGCTGGAGTCTTGCTTATGCCATGGACCTCCACGTGAACAAATAAGTCTGTCTTGGAGAGGGTGAAGCCAAGTTACTTGGTGAAGGCTAGAATTTTTAAGATTTGGGTCTGGTCCTTAGAGAAGACATTATGCTTTGGAAGGTGGGGGGACAGGGCAGCAGAGGAAGACATGAATTGATACAGTAACATGGTCAATGGGGGTAGATATGTCAGAATCAGTGAGGCTGACTCATGACAGGGTAGACTTCAGAGCTGTTGTACATAGGGTCGCTATGAGTCATAGGTGACTTGGTGGCACCTAACAACAACAGCAAATATATTTTTCCCCAGAGCTTTCTATGTTAGAAACTCATCAATAATCTACTTTATGCAGATCGTACCACCTTGTTTGCTGAAAGTGAGGAGTACTTGAGGTACTCGCTGCAGCAGATCAAAGAATACAGCCCTCAATATGAATTACATCTCAACATCAAGAAAATAGGTCATATAACCCTGTTATGTCCACTTGCTGTATAGAGGTAACTCGTGGTTGCTGTGAAGCTGAACACTGTGACACCGATAAGTCAAATGCGAGAATGGTTACCCATGGTGGACAGTGTTTAGTGGAGCTCCCCGATTAAAACAAGCTTGGAAGCAGGAGTGGCATCCTCTCCCATAATGCCTTGCCTCTAGAAACCCTAGGGACCTGGAGAAAAGATGAAAGTTATACAGGTGTCTAAGTCTTTCGTTCATAGGGTCGTTATGAGTTGCCTATAACTTAACAACACTTAACAACAACAACAACATTACGGTTCTGTGTGGCCTGTGAGCTAATGCAATGGCTTCTGGACCCAGTGAATTATTAAGATTGGTATTGTGATAAGTACAAAGAGGTGCTAGAGCATGGGGGATGGGCCTGACCTCCGGAGAATTGATTTTGTGTTGTGGGTGCGAAAACCGGAGACATTTTCCCATTGTTGAATTGGTAGGCTTCAAATGTGGATGTCCCCATGCAGCCCTTGCTCTTTTTACAGTCATCCTACCAGGAATGCTTAGGAGCATGTCAGGAAGGTACTGACAATTACATCAGAAAGATAAGCATAAATCAGATTGTTACTGGAAATGAGGACATAAGTATTTCCTTTTCTTGTCAGCTTGTATCAATCAAGCTTTGTGGTCCTTGGTTCTAAGGAAGGGAAGATATGTCATTTTCTCCAATTTTGAACACCACGAATAAAAGAATATCACAGGATAGACATAAGAATAAAGCCCATTTCCTGCTCCCAGTCTCTTCAGAGAAGAAATAAATTGCAGTGCAATATATCAAACACATTAACAAAAACACACTAGCATAAAGAGTTTAGATTTAGGAGAGTGATAACTCAAGTGAAGAAATTAGAGAAAGCTTTGGGAGAAAGAAACTGAAATGATTAAAATAAGCTTTTTATGTACATCAAGATGATTAAGAAGAAGGAGAGATGACCTAAAATTCCTTTCCAGTTTGAGGGGAGACAAGATGTACAAAGACACAGAAGCATGTCACATTACTATAGGTCCAGTGGATTATAACATTGGTTCAAGTATATAATCTTGCTGGGCTTTTCTTTACTAAAATTATGCTATCAATTTAATTGTGTCCTCTGCCTATCACCTGTAAATAAAAGCTTTTAGGAAATAGGGGTTTTCTTTTTTGTGTTACTCAAGTCATAGTTGAAAAGAATGGATTCTAAATCTAGTAATTTCTAAGTGTTGTTGTTAGGTGCCATCAAGATTAGTATGACTCATAGTGACTCATGAACAACTGATCTGAATCCTATCCTATCCTGTGCCAACATCATTATTTCTGACATACTCAAGCCCAATGCTGTAGTTACTGTGTCAGTCCATCTAGTTGAGGATCTTCCTCTCTCTTCTCATTTTCCACTTTTCCAAGCATAAAGTCCTTCTCCATGTAATAGTGTTTCCTAGCAATGTATTTGAGAGGAAGCCTTTCTATCCTCGCTTCCAAGGAGCTTGGAACAATGTCTTATAAAAGTAGCAGAACAGACATAGAGACACACACAATGGAAGCAGATACCATATCACCATGAGAAAGAATCTTCTATAGGCTAGTGGATGCCAAGGAATATCCAGGACCCAGATGTTTAAAGACGTAAGGATCTTTTCATTGAGCCTGTATCTATACACAGAGTACAGTCCTGTAGGTGCCTTGAGTTTGGATTCTTAGACTCCAGAACTTTAAAAAAATACGCTTCTTTCCTCTAAATACTTTAACTCATGGGTGTTGTTTTTTTAAAAAAAATTGGCATGATGTTACAGATTTCTATTTCAAAGTAGTTTTTGAAATAATTTTTAAATTTTACTTCTCTTATT
>NW_006399859.1:2151400-2164198 GCF_000299155.1 Elephantulus edwardii
TATTATTTTTCCCCTCCCCTACCTCTGTGGGGTTTAAAAACCAAGGCCTTTAGGTAGACTTCCACCCTAGGCAAAGGCTCAAGGACACCCACTCTTGGGGGTAAAAGAGCAATAATACACGTCAAACATGACCCCCCAAACTTCCCTTTACTTGCCCATTAGGATGGCCATCTCAATGAGCAAAAAGCCAAGCTCCCAGATTGGTCTTCTATTCCACAGGTCTTCCAAGCTTATTTTTCTTCCTAAACTAGATGCAACTGGAAAACTCTATAAATGTACAGAAATTATGGTACTTACAGAACAGAGTTCTGTACAGAAATGATGTTAGTTATAGAACAGAGTTTAGGTCTTTTGTGTAAAACTTACTCTTAGTCATAGTTGACTTGACGTCACTTAACCACTACCAAGTGAAATGAGTGCTGTTATATATGGAGGATATAACACTCTTCCACTTTGTACATCACTCTTTGTCAATGTGCAGTATGAAGCAATCTGGGTTGCTATGATGCTGAACCTTGTACCCTTCGGGTATCAAATACCAGAATGGTTTCCCAATGTGGATAGTGTTTGGTGGTGCTCCCAGTTGTAAAACAGGTTTGGAAGCAGGGCGTGGCATCCACTTTCTAAACCACATGCCTCTGGAAACTCTATGAACTGGGAGAAATGACGATAGTTACGGAAAGACATTAGGTTTTTTGTTCATAGAAGTTGCTATGAGTCATGTCTGACTCAATGGCAGTCAACAAAAACAACTTTTGTCTGTCTTTCCATTGATATATACATCATGTATTTGCTTTTACATCAAGCCTCATCCCTTAACAATACTATGATTTTATCTACTCCTTTTCAGCTACCATCTATTTATAATGGTTGTACAATACAGAAGTACTCAGAAATATGGTAAGGAAATCTAAAGGCTACCATTTTTCTGAAGTCACAAGTCATTACTGTAATATTAAAGGAACATTGATGAAGTCCAGGTAGTTATTGATCAGGCCTGGGTAGTTACTACTAACATTTAAGACAATAAGAAGTAACTTTTACTGAACAATTAGTCAATATTCACAACACCCACGTGTGTGTAAGCATTGTTTCCAATTTACAAAAGAAGCAATGTAGACACAGATAAGAATTCACTGAGTGAGTTAGAAAGTAGTCAACAACAAGAGAAGGAGAAGAGTAGGAAGCTGTATTAAATCTGGCTCAAGTGTCTATATGACTAACTACTGTGTCACATTCCCCTCTAAACGTCACAGAAATTCCAAGGTTATGGCAAATAAATGATACTATGTGTCCATCATTGCTTAATTCATCATTGCTTTCACACAACTTCACTGGAGAAGTTAGAAAATGACAAAATGAATATCAGAAGAGATCTTTAGAGAATAGCTATGCAGTGGGTAGAGTCCACATCTAAAAAAGTAGAAATCCTGCTTTCAAATTCAGCAGAATTTGAAATCCATTAGGATATTAGGAACCCATTATCAAAATTCTTGTGTTGCAGCTCTGTCCGAATAAATAGTAAGAAATTCAGTTCAACAAACTCAACTCATTGCCATTGAGTCTGAACCGATTCACAGCTGACTGCCCAGTAGGTTTCAGAAGCTGTAAATCACCTAGATGGAGACTGTACATGTTTCTTTCTGGGAGCAGTTGGTGCATCCAAACCATCTGCCTTTGAGTTTGACTCAAATGCAACTCTTTCTCCACTTGGCCACTGCTGTTGTTATGATCCATCAAGTCACCTAAATAAGAGCTCCTTCATAAGAAATTAGGGGAAATCATACCATAAGAAATAATTAGATTGGCCAACATTATTACAGAAATAATTATAAATATTTTGTCAGTTCTTTAGATTTAATGAAAGTTGAAACATCTTAAATGCAAAGGATTGCACTTGTTAATTTTCTGGTTTTAGAATTTAATAGAATAAACAGAGCAACAATTAAAAGAGACCATCTGAGAGATAATGATGGCGGTTGTAGGAGTTATAATAAGGTTAGCATAACTATAACACATTAGTGCCTACATTCCCAGCTTACCAATTTTAAAAACAAATATACTTAACCCTAACGATAATATATATGCATTATTATCCCCATTTTCACATGTGCATAACTGCAGACTCAGATAGATGTAGTGATTTTTGCAGTAGTACAAGAACTGGGTTAAAAATGAAACTTTCTAATGCTCTGGTCAACAATATTTCTCCTATTCAAAGCTGCCTCCCAACCTGTTAAAAATTCAGTAACCCATCATGTTTTTTCTTTGAAAGACTGAAACCCTGTACATACAGCCAACACTTAACTTCTCTGACTGCCCTAGTTTTTGTATAAAAAAAGATAAAACCTAATACTTCAAAATTCTTAGCCTTCTCCCTAAATTGTAGAGGTAGAAAATGAAAACCAAACCAAACCAAACTTGACTTAGCTAGTAGGTAGCCAAATGTTCTTAGGTAGTAGGTAGTTGTAATTTAGCACTGGGCACTGCACAGGGTCCTCTGAAGGTAGTCCCTCCTGTGAAGGTCCAGGAGGACAGAGGGCATCATGGCAGAGAGCTGCTTACCAACACAGGATTCCCCGGACAGTGAGTAGGTCCCATCGTCATGGAAACCGCTTCTGCACTCACAGTGGTACCACCCTGGCAGGTTAACGCAGCGTGAATGGTTGTGGCACTCAATGATCCCCTCTGTGCACTCATCAATATCTGCCTCAGAGAAAAACACAAGCCCACCAGGACATTAATTTCTTTACACATCTCTCAGTAACTACCTAAAACATATGATGTCAACATATCAGTTAAAATTGGTTATTCATCTCTGATAAAATGTTGGAAGATAAATCTAACCTCATTTATCTTCCAGAATCCAGACAAACAGAGAGCTTCCCTCTGCTTTCTCATGTAATGAATGAGAGCTGATGGCTATGACAATATTCTAAACCTGTGAGACGGTAGCTTTGGAATCAACCAAAACCAAAATAAGGACATTTAGCACAGTTGTGGTATTTACTGTGCATGATTTTCTCAGATTCAGAATTTCCTAAATAGTGATCCCAGATGTCATTTGGTGTTCTTTGAAAATGTCTATAAATAAATGCATGCTCTCTGGTGGCACAGTGTGTTAAAAGCACCTGCCTGGTAACTAGAAGGTTGCTTCTTTAAATCCACCACTCAGTCCTCAAAAGAAAAACAAGGCAGTCTGTTTCTGTACAGATTTACAGCTTTGGAAACCTTGTCTTTGCTGTCAACTTGATTCTAACTCATGGAGACTTTTCACCAGGTTTCCGCCGGCTATAAATCTTAGCAGGCGAAGACTGCCTCATCTATTCCTGTGCAGCTAGTGGACTGGGACCACCAGCCCTTCAGCTGGCAATACAAATCATAACCCATTATACTACCGGACGTTTTTTATTTTGTCCTGTAAGGTCACTATGCAGTGGAATCAGCTCGAAGGCAGTGACCAGTGCGGTATGTTACAAAGAAGCTTGCGAAACACTGGCTTCAATTGTGTGAAATTGCTGTAAGTGTTGTTTTTCTTTAGTTGTTAGCTAAAAGACTTACAGTATTACTTACTATGGCCTGTAAAGCTCTGAAGGGAAAAGAATACTATGTATTAGTTCCCAAATTTGCCTGATTGCAGAATGCTTTTTTCTTGGGATAGTTTTAACATTTTGTAAGACTAATGTTCTGTCTGTATAATATGTTTTGGGAAATACTGTCCTGTTTCAACACTGTTGTTTCGCTTGGAGACTTAGTTTACGATACACTCTTTGCGGTGGAAGCCATTCCAACTCACAGCAATTCTCTCCAGCCAGTTTCAAAGGCTTCAAATTTTAACAGGAGGGGATTGTTCATCTTTCTTTGTGGAAGCTCTGGTGAGTTTGAAACACTTGGGATGTGAGGCTCTGCCACCGGGAAAGGAAATCAGAAATCTCCATGCTTGTCATTCTTGATGACAGGAATTCTTCTGGGCTTTGTTTACGCTCTGAGAACTAACTTTTCAAGATCAGCCAATAGCTATCTCAGACATAGATCTTCTCACCCAGAGCGTTGCTCTTTGTCAACATTAAGACAGACAAGATTCTCATTGTAACCACAGTGCCAACTCTTTCTTACAGAATCTGTACTTTCAATTATTGCCTGGAATGCAACTATTATTATTATTATTATTTAGAATCCTCTCATAATTCACTGGGAACATCTGAACTATGGCACTCTTGTATGAATAGAAATTTAACACTGGGAAATAACACACAATGAACATATAACTGTTTGTGACCTTGTTGTAGCCACCAGCTCAGGGGACAATCAGCTACTTGAGAGTCCATTCTGCCTTGACAAGTCCTCAGCTGTCCATCTGGTTTGCATCCTGACACTCTCATCTCACACTTTAGAATGTAAGTAGAGATAAAAGGTTTAGTTCACATACTCTGGAACTCAGACTTTGACTTTTGCTGTCATATGACCTCTGTGTCCAGTATGAATTTAATTATTTGGCTTTTAGCTTCCCTTAGGCTTCTATATGCCAGAATTCATCAAGACCCAATGTTTTGAGCGTACCTTCAGCAACCACAGCTAGTCTGTGCATGCATTAGCTATACAACCCCAAAAAACAAATTATCTACAGCTGCATACACTACCACTGCCAACATTTCACAGGTCTATGGCTCTCTAGAAGTTTAGGTGGCACAGCTGCTAGCTAAAAGGTCTATGATTTGAACGTTCCAGCCATCTGCTTCTGTAAATATATGCAGCCTTGGAAACTATGGGATGGTTCTACTCTATCCTGCGAGTTATTAGCATCTGAGGTTCACTACTAGTTGGAATCAGCTCAATGATAGTGGGACGGGTGGTTTTCTGGGATAGGCCTTGAATCATTAACATTTTCAAACACTGACTAGGGAATGTGCAGTAAGGTAGGTATCATCCTGAACTTGGAGTTGGAAAGCTTTCCTGCTTAAGGTTGCTTCAGTTGCTGACAGTTTACTAGAGAAATGTGGACTTTGATAAAACCAGAATACAATCAATTCCTTTGGAGTATAATCTAAACTAAAGGCCCTTATTTAATGGAAGATCTTTAATTTAACATAACACGGGGTATTAAGAGATACAAAATGGACCAATATTTAGGGACGATATCTTTAGATTAAAAAGAGAAAGAAAAAGTGCTGTCTTTCAATGTGTGTGTCCAAGTGTCCCAATGGCTGATTTTGCAGAAGTAGATTGCTAGGCCTTTCCTTTGTGACACACACATCTATGTGGACACAAACCTCCCACCTCTCAGCTGTCAGCAGAGTCTTAAATGTCTGTACCACTCAGGGGTGCAACCCCTTCTTTACCTCAAGCTGAAGGGTGGTTCTCTGCAAGACAAAAGGAATGCATTCTCCCTCGGACCTTCCATTCCCCAAACTCACTGAAAGGCAGTCATGATTACTACAGACCTTGTATCTTGCTTTCGAGAATATTCTGGGTAACAACTATCTAGCCTTGGTTAGATAGGAAACTACTGTTGTTATAGCCTGTCAAGTCAAATAAACTCACAGCTGAGCCTACTGTGGGTTTACAGAGGCAGTCAATTACATGGGATGATATAGGCCATCTTTCTCCTGTGCAACAGCTACTAAACTAGGAAATACAAAAGCAAAACACCTCAAACAACCAAAGTAAATTTATGGTCCCGTTTGCAGGGATGAATTATTCAGGATGGCTGATAGTTTAAATTCCTGGCCTAGTGGCAAGAAGCCACGCTGCAATCCCAAAAGGTGCTTGGTTTGAGGCTATCAGCTGCTCCATGGGAGAAGGATGGGTAATCTCCTCCTGTGTGATTAACTGCCTCTGAAAAACTACCAGAGGGTCAACAATGGGTCAGTTTTGACTCTGCGGTACGTAATAACAACAGCAACTCACTTTCAAAACCTTCTTTTGGAGGGTAACTATCTAAATAACTCCTCCAGCCTGAAAGTCTGCCAAAGATTTATACTAAAAACAGGGCTCAAGAAGGTCCCACAAGTATTTTATGTATCCACAGTTCTCTATCCCCAAGCTTCAACGATGAGCAAGGCCATTTGCTCATCATGAATTCCCATTACTCAGCAGGACTGACGATAGCTGTGAAGCATACAGGGATTCGCATAGCAAGTGAATAAAATCAGACATTTATAAATCTACTACTCCCCCAGAGACACACTAGCAATTCCCTGGATGATTTGAAAAATGAGAAAAGTTGTGGAAATGCCTTTTGCCTGGGAGCAGTAATTCTAGCAGCAGATTCTAGGACTCTCTGGGAAGAACCAGTTCTCATCACCCGGTAACAAGGTTGTACATTTCTGCTCTCTATGCAAGGAGCTCTGGTGGTCTAGTCTGTAAGGAGTTGTGTTACTAAGCTAAAGAACAAGCCCCTTTGGCAGTTCGAATCTATAAGCAACCTGGTTAGAGAAAGAGGAACAAACTCCTCCTGTGCAATTTATAGCCATGAAAATGAAATAGAGAGTCAGCTATGAGTTGATTCCAAGTTGATGGCAATGAGTTTGAGTTTTTGATGCAAGGTCTGAAATTATTTTAAAAGCTACCACACTGCAAAAGAGCTCTTATCCTGCAGTGTGTAGTATGTTGGGTAACTAACCAGAAGGTCAGAAGCTTAAATTCCAATCTGTTCCATGGGAGAAAGGTGGGCTATTTATTCCTATAAAGATTTACAGCCTTGGGAACCCAGTGGAGGACTACAAGTTGCAACTGAATCTATGGCATTGGGTTGCATACTGCAATGGAGAGGCTCCTATGTTTTCTTCATGTTCCTCTGACTGGTTGTTCCTTTTGTTTATGTAGCCACAGTACTAAAAACAACTACAGCTGACCCCAATACAGAAAACACCTGGAGGCTATTCAGTGACATTTTGGGGACCTTACAAAATGATAAATTATAAAACCCAGCCCCAGCGGGGTTGTGGCTGTCTTTATCCTCACAGATTTGTTTCTTCCCTTCCACACTTGCCATAGGCAAACAAGTAAGACAGATGTTCTGGAAATGGGGTCTCAGTGAGTTCACAATGGAATCCTACTCTCTCACCCAAGGAATTATGATAAATCACAGGCAGCACTCGAGGTATTAGCTATCCCAAAGGAAACAAAAAAGAATTTTTCCTTCCTGCAGAAAGCCCGAGGTTCCCCCCCCCCTTTTTTAAGATTTCAGTGTAACACAACAGAGACCCTAAAATGAGACAGAGGATATCAAAGGAGGTAAGAGGAGTGTGTATTTTTAGTTTCTGAATCACCAGTGCCACGTGTCTACTACAGATCAAACAGGCAGGCCACATAGCTCACAAATGGTAATACCAGGTTCTCATACGAGCCAGCACCAATCCTTCTCATTTCCTGTCTTCTTAGTGATGGATCAAGAAGACTTACATAAAGGTAATGCATTTATTCCATTTCTCATCTGTAAAATAGGGTAATATGGTTGTTGTTGTTGTTGATTGCCATCGAGCCGAGCATGACTCATAGTGACCCAATGAACAAAAGATTTGAAGCCTTTCTGTAACTATTGTCATTTCTCAAAGTTCATAGTTTCCAGAGGCATGTTATTTAGGAAGTGGAAAATAGGGTAATAATAGTATATGTTTTAAGAAGCTCTAGTAGCTTAGTTCCAGTCATCATTTTTTCTTTTATCAGACACATCTTGATAGCATATTTGATCAATTTTGCACTGAAAAATTTGGTAAACATTTTGAATTTCCTCCTCTATGGTGTTAGCTATTGGCATGTATATTTGAATAATAGTCATTTTAACCGGTCTTTCTTGTAAGTATGGATAATATACTGCCATTCAACTTGTACTTCAGGATAGAACTTGAAAGTTTCTTTTTAACTATGAATACAACAGCATTTTTCTCCTGCTTTTCATTCCTGGTATGGTATACTCATTGGAAACAATGTACAATGGTTGGAAATTACAGACGCTGACACAATTGAGGCTGGAAATAGAAGGACTTAATTTTGTACAATTAATGATTTATTTATTGCAAATATCTTTTCAAAAAGCACAGTGACTTTACACACAGACCTCACCAGATGTAATACATAGGAATCAAATTGATTACATCTGTGGAAGGAATCATCTGAAATGCTCAATATCAGCAATCAAATTCAGTCCAGGTGCTGACTGTAGAATAGATCATCAATTACTCATGTGAATGCTCAAATTGAGGCTGAGAAAAAGCAAAACAAGTCCTTGATAACCAAAATATGAGCTTGAGTCTATTCCACCCGAATTTAAAAATCAACTTAAGAATAGCTTTGATTTATTGAATACCAATGACTGAGGACCAAATGAGTTGTGGGATGACATCAAGAATATGTGGGATGATAGGGAGCTCTGGTGGCCTAGTGGTAAGCAAGAAGCTGTTCTGCAATCCTGAAGGTACGCAGTTCAAATCCACCAGATGCTCAGCTAGAGAAGGAGGGGCAATCTCCTCCTGTGCCAGCTAATTCCAATTCAACAGCAAGAAAAGCGGGGGTGGGGCGGGGAGTGGAGAATATGTGGGATGACATTCAAGGACATCAGCAAGAGACAGAAGATCACCACAAAGAGGAGAAAGAAAAAAAAAATTAGACATGGATGTCCTAAGAGACCCTGAAAATTTCACTAGAGTGTTCATATGCCAAGACAATGGGAAGAAATGTTGAAGCAAAAGAGCCAAATAGAAGATTTCAAAGGGCAGCTAGAGAAATCAAAGCAAGATATTATGCAATGTGCAGACAGCTAGAATTGGAGAACGAAAATGGAGCTAAAATAACTGAAATTCAAATTCAAGCTTTGGGTTGCAATATTTAGACATGCAATGAGCAAAATTTTGAATGACTCAGGAAGTGTCAAAAGAAGGTAGTGAGAATACACAGAATCATTATACCAAAAATAATTAGTTGACACTAAAATATTTCAGGAAGCATCATAGCATCAGGAGCCAATGGTAATGAAAGAAGTCAAGCTGGACTGAAGGCATTAGAAAAAAACATAAGGCCACAGGAATCAATACCAACAGGTATGTTTCAAATGACAGATACCGCTCTGAATATGATCACCTGGATGCTTCAGGAAATTTGGAATAAATCTACATGGCCAACTAATTGGACAAGATTCATATTTATTCTTATTCCCAAGAAAGGTGATCCAATAGAATGTATAAATCATCAAACAATATCATTACTATTACATGCAAGCAAAATACTGTTGAGTATCATTAAAAAATGGCTAGAACAGTACATACAGAACTGTCAGAAGCACAATCTGGATTTAGAAGAGACTGTGGCATCAAGGATAGCATTGTTGATGTTAGATGGATCCTGGCTAAAAGCAAAGGCTATCAGAAGAATGACTATTTGTGTTTTATTGACTATGCAAAGGCATTTGAGTATGCAGATCATAACAAATTATAAATAACTGTGATATTAAGGGCTTATGTTCAGATCTTTTGTTCATAGGGTCGCTATGAATCGCCTAGGACTCGAAAGCATTTAACAACATGTTCAAAATGGCTTTCCTAGCCATTGAATTTGACTTTGCCTGGTGGATGAGTGGGAATATGCAAATAGGGGAGATTAGCCTAACAAGGGGATTGGCTAGTCTCACCAATCCACAAGGAGATTGGCTAGTCTCGCCGTTAAATTGATTGGATACAGCAGCAGAATAGGAGGAACTTCACCACCAGTAAAGAAGCAAGAGAATGTAACTTGTCCTTCAGGACCAGAGATTCTTGTGCCAGACAGACTAAGGCCTAGGGGGGAGGAACCTTACCACCAACAAAGAAGCAAAAGAATGCAACTTATCCTTCAGAACTACAGATTTTTGTGCCAGACAGACCAGGGCCTATGGGAGCAACAGACATAGAGGCCACAGTAGAGAACTAGAGACCTGACACAAAGCAGAGTTGAACTTGGGACACAGACCCATATTTAAAAGCCTTCTACCAAAATGTGTTGGGGGACTAGGGAGAGAAGAGCCATAATTAGTAGGACTGAGAACTTCATAACAGTAAAGCCACGAGGCTCAAGACTGAGGCACATGAGGGCACATTTCAGAAGATAACCTGACTGTAATTTTTGTGTTGATGATGCTGTTGGCAGTGACAGTTGTCCTTTGTGAAGGTGCTAATTGTCAGCTATGGTCATCCACACATGGTTCTCGCTCTTTTTACACTAACATTGAGAAGAATGGGAATCCCAAAACAATTATTCTCATGTAAAACCTATACCTAGACTTCAGACTGTCTCTGGGTACCAGTGTTAGATTAACCCTTTGAACTCCAAAATTTATGTATGCTCAAAACCCTTAGAGAAAATTTTGAAGCTTTTAAGGCATATTTTCCTTTATACTTTAAATAGCATTTGCTGTTGTAACTATGTGCTTATTGAGTCAAGATTGACTCATAGTCACACCTCCAGCAGGTTTTCAGAGGCTATAAATCACATAGAAGGAGACTGACCATCTTTCTGCCTGGAGCATCTGATAGATTCAAAGCACTTGCCCTTGGGTTGGCAGAACAACTCCTTTTCCACTAGGCCACCAGACCTGCCTGAAATAATCTCTAGAGTACTTTTAACACATAACACAATATATATGCTATATAAATATAACCTTTGAGGCTCCTTCTTAGCCTTTGAAGGATTGCTTTGCCTACATAATTGCTTTTCTTTATGAATAGTTTCAATTCACAACTGACTGAATCCACAGAAGCACAACACTAGATATGGAAGGCTAAATGTAAATATTTTTAAAATATTTCTTCATTATTTTTACTAACACAAATACAATCTTGTTTTTAAAAACATACAAGAGAGAACTCAACAAAAATGCAGAAGAATTAAACTATACAATTAGTGACCCTAACCTCCCAGATGTATTTATGCTACCTCACCCAACCCAATTTGATCTTTTCTCAAACACACATGGTGTATTCTCCAGAAATGATAAAAGGAAAAGTAAAAATTAAAAACACCAACATAATATTATTTTCAGACTATAATGCCATAAAACTAGAAATAGTGACACAGGGTAAAGAATTAAAAAATAAAGCAAACCCTACCTATGTGGAAGAACATAACATATAATGAGTAACAAATAATGTGAGCACTACTGGGTAACAGATGAATTAAAAAGGGAAATGAAAAAAATCCCTCAAATGAGTGAAAATATGCCAAAACCTCTGGGATACAGAAAAATCAGTCCACAGGGGGCAGTTCATAGCAATAGGCAAATACATTAAGAAATTAGTAAAATAAACTACTAATATAGTATCTCCAGCAAATAGGGGGGAACCACAAAATGCTACTCCCAAAGCCAAAAGAAGAAAGGAAGTCTTTAGTATGAGAGCTGAAATCAATGCAACCCACCCTAACTCTAACTCCAACTCTAATCAACAAGAAGACCAGGAGATGGTTCTTTGAAAGGGTCAATAAAATAGACAAAACACTGGTTAACATAACAAAAGAAAAGAAAGAGAACACACAAATAAGTCAAATAACAAATGAAAAATAAAACATCAAAACAGAATCAATTAAAATTAAAAAGATAGTAATGAAATATTATGAGAAGATATATGCTGAAACTGAGGAGGACCTGAAGCACTTGCTGCAGAAGATCAACAACTGTAGTCTTCAAAATGGATTGAGTCTCAACATCAAGAATACAAAGATTCTGGACTATTTGGCAGCACCATGATGGGTGGAGAAGAGATTGAAGTTGTTAACAGTTATAGCTTCTCCACAATCAACCTTTGGCACTAGCAGTTAGGAAATCAAAAGGCAAATTACAATTGGTAAATCTGCTGTCAGTGACCTTTCCAGAATACTGAGAAGCAGTGATGTTAGTCTAGAGACTAAGGTGCAACTGATCTAGTCCATGATCTTTGCAATTATTTGCTATGCACCAGAAAGCTGGATAAAGACAAAGGGTGATAGAAGGAGAATCAATGCCTTTGAGTTGTGGTGCTGGAGAAGGGTCGATGCCTTTGAGTTGTGGTGCTGGAGAAGAGTCTTGAACATATCATGGACCACCAAGAAAACAAATAGGTCTGTCTTGGAGAGGGTGAAGTCCTTGGAATCTAGGATTTTGCAGCTCCATCTTACATACTTTGGGCATGTGGCCAGGAGGGACAGATTCTTGGAGAAGAACATCATGCTTGGAAGGGTGAAGGGAGAGTGCAGGAAAGGAAGACCCCAGATGAGACTGAATGATACAATAGGGCAATGGGGGTAGGTGTATCAGAGTCGATGAGACTGACTCAGGACAAGGCAGTCATCAGAGCTATTGTACCTAGAGTCACTATGAGTTGCAGGTGACTTAATGGCACAAACAAAAATGCCCTTACAAATTTTTAAGTCTAGAGGACATGAACAAATTTCTAGAAAAGCATACCCTATCCAAATTGACATTGACAGATGTAAAACACTTGAACAGCCTCATCACAATATAAGAAACTGAGTAGGTTACATAAAAGCTTTCCCTCAAAAAATTTCCTGGTCCACATTCGTGAGCTCGTTCCTTTCTGCTGGAGAACGCTGCCGAGGAAGCATCGCAAAAGAGTTTATTCCCACCGCCGCCATGTCGAAGTCAGAGTCTCCTAAAGAGCCCGAACAGCTGCGGAAGCTATTCATCGGGGGGCTGAGCTTCGAGACGACGGATGAAAGTCTGAGGAGCCATTTTGAGCAATGGAGGACGCTCACGGACTGTGTGGTAATGAGAGATCCAAATACCAAGCGCTCCAGAGGCTTTGGCTTTGTCACATACTCAACTGTGGAAGAGGT
>NW_006399859.1:2165063-2166464 GCF_000299155.1 Elephantulus edwardii
ACAAAGAAGACATGTTTTAGACAATACTCATGTGTATGGGCAAAAAACTCG
The DNA here is from genome assembly GCF_000299155.1 of Elephantulus edwardii. Lineage (NCBI taxonomy): Eukaryota > Metazoa > Chordata > Mammalia > Macroscelidea > Macroscelididae > Elephantulus > Elephantulus edwardii. The sequence continues at coordinate 2,165,115 of NW_006399859.1, forward strand.
AGGACTGTATTTGTGACTAACTGTATAACAGGTTATTTTAGTTTCTGTTCTGTGGAAATTGTAAAGCATTCCGAAAACAAGGGTTTAAATGTAGATGGTTTTTTTTTTCTTTTTTCTTTCTTTTTTTTTTTTTTTTGCACCCATGCTGTTGATTGCTAAATGTAAGAGTCTGATCATGACACTGAATAAATGTCTTTTTTTTTAAAAAAAAAATTTCCTGGTCCAGACAACTTCATAGGTAAATTCTACCAAACATTCAGAGATGAACTATCACCAACTCTATTTAAATAATTTTAAAAAAAGAAAAAGAAGAAACACTCCCAGAGTCATTCTATAAACCATGCATAACCTTAATAACAAAACCAAGCAAAGACGTCAACAAAAAAAGAAAATTATACACCAATATCTTTCATGAACACAAACACAAAATCTCAAATAAAATCCTGGCCTATAGAATTCAGTATTTTATACATATTTAAAGAAAGCTATTATGATTAAATAGAATTCATTACAATCATGCAAAGATGGTTCAATACAAGAAAAAATAATATAATTCATCACATTGGTAAAGCAGAAACGAACCACATGATCCTATCAGTTTATACAGAAAATGTCTTTTACAAAATGTAATACCCCGTCCTGTTTAAAACACTCAACAAAAATAGGATTACAAGGGACTTTCCTCAACATAGCGAAAAAGTACATATGCAAAACTAAGATATTACCTCATTCTGAAAGTAGAGTGACAAACAGGGACCAGACAAGGAGGCCTACAACCACCATTCCTATTCATTATTGTATTAGAAGTATTTGCTAGAACAAGATGACAAGGAGAAAGAAATAGGAGACATCAAAATTGGCAAAGGGGAGGTAAACTATTGCCATATTCAGATATGATTGTATACACAGGAAACCCTAAACACTCAACAAAAAGCTGTTGGACCTGTTATTACTCTTTGTGCCACTGAGTTGAGCATGACTCATAGAAACCCTATGAATAACAAATCTGAACTTTGTCATAATCTGTCCTATCCTCATTATCTGTGACATGCCTGAACTCATTGTTACAGTCCCTGTGTCTGTACTTCCCAAATTCCATCATTCCAAAATGGAAGGTAAAATGACAGATAGTTTCACCGCAAGAAAAAGAACTATTTCAAGCTGACTTGCATTTAAAAAATGCTAAATTAAAATCTTCATGTTGAAAGAAACAAAAATCTGATAGAATCACAGATTTAAATGCACTATATTACTATTCTATCCTGTTCTATCCTGTTCTATCCTGTTCTATCCTGTTCTATCCTGTTCTATCCTGTTCTATCCTGTTCTATCCTGTTCTATCCTGTTCTA
>NW_006399859.1:2168069-2196961 GCF_000299155.1 Elephantulus edwardii
GTTTAGGGTTGTTGTACATAGGGTCGCTATGAGTCACAAACGACTCGATGGCACATAAAAACAACATATTCAAATAATATTTCATTGTGTGTATATGCCATAATTAATTTGCCATTTCATTTGTTGATAAAGATGTGAGTTATTTCTACTAGGTTGTTGTGAGGTTTCATTGAGTTGACAATGACTCATAGCAACCCTATGAACAACAGATTGGTACCTTGACCTATCATTGTTATACTCACAATCTCACCAACAATCTCTAGATTTATCTTAAAAATAATCAAAATCTTTTCTTCAAGTATTGCACCATTTTCCAGTCTTAATCAGCAATGCAGGAGTGTCCCAATTTTTCCACGATCTTGGCTAGCTATCTTCTGTTTTGTTTGTTTATAAAAGTTTCCTTAGCAAGTGTCAAGTGGTGTCTTATTGTAATTTTGATCTGTAATTCTCCAATGACTAATGATATTGGGTATCTTTTCATGGATTTGGATAGCATTTCGATACCTTCTCAGGAGAAGTCCCACTTTAAATTGAGTTGATCATGTTTTTGCTCCAGAGTTTCAACGTTTGTTATTGTTTTCTGGATATTAAATATTTAAATGATATGTAATATAACAAACATGTGCTATCATTCTATAGGTTTTTTGCTTCACTTTTTTGATTGTTCTTTGTTATTTTTCTTTGTCTTTGGACTTCAACTTCAGTGGCAAGTTACTGAAATCCAGTTTAAGGAACGTTATCAGCTTACACAACTGAGTAGTCCAGGAACTTGACTTAGTTAATCAAATAATATCATCAAGTGTTAACTCCCAATTTCTCCAATCTGTTTTACATCACTGTAAAGCAGAACCTTTTAATATGAATCTGATTGGAATGAACATGCTTCTAACCTAATTGTAAAGAAAACTCTTCCTAATAATATTATACAAGTCTGGGGTTAGATTCTCACTCGCCCTTATTGTTTCCAGATGTCTACTCTTGAAGTAATCACTATTATCACCAGTCTAACCCTTGAGCTGGAGATAAACTCTCTTCTACTTGTTGTGTCTTTAATGGAAAATTTAGAAGAGGTGAGTCTCCAAGAAACTAAAGGTTATTATTAGTAGAAGAATGGACAACGTATCCTGTGGAGGTAAAAATAACACATTCCCGTTTAATCCCTTTTATGTTAGAAATGTAGTCAGTATATTGAGGGATGGATATATCGGCTAAAAAAAGCCCATACTATTTTAGCCTGTCTGAAACTTTCCCTTAGATGATTGCTGTCACTCAAAAGGACACCTTCATGTCTCCATTCTCCTCTTAGTGCCATGTCAACATTCCTAATGCATGTATCCATCATTGTCAAGCAGGTAAATGAAAAAGATGTCAACGCCACTCTATGAACTAAGTATAAAAGATAACTTTTTGTCAGCATGGAATCTCCTCTCACGATTTGCTTCTATTCTCTTCTGTGCCATCTTCATGAATGATGTGAACACTAAGAAGTTCTCTGTGTAGGCCAGTTTTCATCCATAATTAAACATTATTAGAATATTTCTTGGTACAATGCTTCTTTTTCTAAGGGTAAATGTGGTTTGAGATTAAGGAGACCTGTGTTTTCATCTACTAAATATGTGATCATGACTAAGTCACTCTCTGAGTTACAGAGACCAATCTGGATTTGTGAGTGCTCTCAGTTCTGCTGTCATGGTTGTGGTGTCTAGGCTGAAAGCCTCTTAAGAACTTAAGTAGAAAGGTATAAGAAAGAATGTGGTGCTAGAGCCTCTGAGAAGTAGGAATGGATGGTTATACATTCCAGACAGAAAGAGCACTGGAACTACGCTTTGCCATCTCTCTATGTCACAACAATAACTGACAAACCATAAAATACATAGCTATAGAAATAATGAGTTAATTATTTTAGTGTACTAATTATGTACTTTGGGCATGTTGCCAGGAGGGCCTAGTCCTTGGAGAAGGCAATATGCTTGGAATAAGCTAAAATATTACCTTGCGACTCATAGTGACCCTATGTACAAAAGCCCTAAACTCTGCAGGACAGGAAGACCCTGGATGAGATGGATTAACACAGTACCTGAGGTAATGGGGATAGATGTGTCAGAGAGAGTGAAATTGGCTCAAGACAGGCCAGAATTCAGAGCTGTTGTACATAGGGTCACTATGAGTTAGAGTTGACTTGATGGCACATAACAGCAACTTCTTATTAATGAAAAGGAATCAGTATGGGAAACTCCGATTTAGTTTTAGCAGTACTGATTCAAAAATGAATTTGTATTATATGTTCTAATATTTTCATTCTATAATGATATAGATCACTATTTCAAGGCTGGTTTCAATTGGTTTTGGTCAAACATTCTTCTAAATGGCATAGCACTGGTCTGTCTATTTGCTGTACAGAGGTAACTCGTGGTTGCTGTGATGCTAAACACTGTGACACTGATGTGTCAAATGTGATAATGGTTACTCATGGTGGACAGTGTCTGGTGGTGCTCCCTGATTAAAACAAGCTTGGAAAGAGGAGTAGCATCCACTTCCGAAATAACTTGCCTCAGGAAACTATATAAACTTGGAGAAACAATGAAAGGTATACAAGTGTTCAGGTCTTTCATTCATAGAGTCACTATGTGTCATCTATGACTTGATGGCACTTAACAACATAATTCTTCAAATTTAGAATCAAGGAAAATTCACTAGCATATGTATTTACCCTATTCCTTTGGGTTAAGTATTAGTTTTTAAATTATTGTAGAAATTTTAACTTCTTTTTTGTTAGAAAGACTAATCAGTTACACTGTAGTAGAACAAACAAGAGTAGAAAAACAGTCTGGCTCATAGATATTCTATCACTGCATCAGATATTAATGAGTCTGCCCCTTCATTACAACCAGGCAACTAGAGTTGGGTATTTGACATTGAAAATCCTGGGTTGAACTAAATTGACTATGAGATTTCTATTAAACATCACATTTAATCTCCTTTCATTGACATTCTATGAAAGTTTTAAGTAGAAATTTAGTAAGCTTTAAGTAGAAAAAAAAATCTAATTGTAAAAGAGATTACTATCATTTTTATATATTTTAAACTTTCTTTTATAAAAAGAAGTTACAAGTGCTACAATAACTTAAGATCTAGATTACTCCATAAGCATAGGAAAATAAATAACAAAATTTTCTTGATTCTGAATCTTTAAAAGAGCAATAAATTGAAAGTGTTTAACTGAATATTATAGAATATTTTAGAAGCAAAATCATAATAATACAAGTTGTCTGCTTCCTTTTTTGTAATTATCACTTGAATTTTAGAGTTTTGGAAAGTGCTAGTCCCTGCACTCTTATAGAACATTTGTTAGGTTACAACATGAATGGATTATAAATTCTCAGTGATGCTTTCATAAGCATTCCTAATAACTAGTTCAGTTTTAATTTTTCACATTTTCATTGGTTTTAATACAATCCTCAATATAAATTGTATTTCATGCATGTACATTGTATTTTATACAATCATTTACACTGTGTTTTGTTCATTCTTATGTGTTTTATACAATTAGTCATATACATTGTATTTTATAGAATTTATTATAATTTATCTATGTCTATTATCACTCCGTCTTTTCAAGGCCCCGTTAAATCTTTGCTATTCCTTCACCCTCCAATCTGCCCACTAACCTCTGCTATCCTAATGATTTCCTCCATTCCCTTTTTTTCCACTTCCAACTCCTTTCCCCTTCCCTTTTATACACTTATACACATCTTGCTTGGTTATCCATCTATTTTTACAATAGTTCTCATATAGTATTTGTTTATATGAGACTGAGTTATGTTAACTCAGCAAAATATTCACTAGACTCAGTTTTATTTTAACTTGGTGAGAAAATGGGATTGAACCCATCCTGAAAGCAAAATAAACAAGAGGCCTTTAATGAAGTACAGTCAAAAAGTGATTTTGTAATATCAGATTCCTTAATAACAATCATAGTCAAATAACACAAGCTCTTGTTAAAACTTTCAACAGAAGCTTTTTTTAAATGAGCAAAAATATAGTTTATGATTTATTTGTTAAAATGTAATGGTGCCAGTCCTATTACCACTGATGTTCTGGCCCAATAGTATGGTTTGGCTTGAATTACTCTTTTCTTACCCATCCTACACATCAACGTAGGTAGAGTGATGGTGTTGAACATATGGTGTTGGTGAAGAATAATGTTAGGAGAATACATAAATTTGTCTTGAAAAAGTGAAATCAGACTGTTAAGAAGTAAGGACTGTGGGACTTTGTCTCACATACTTTGGAAATATTATAAGTAGAGGCTAGTTCCTCAATAAGGGCATTATGCTTGGTAACGAGCAAAAAAGAAGAAGATTCTTGATGACATGGATTGACACAGTGACTGCAATTAAGAGCTCAAAGACAACAATGACTGTAAATATGATGTAGTGTTTGTTGTGTGGAGCAGGGCTGCTGTGAGAACCAAATCAATGAAACTAAACCACAACACACCAACATAAGATTTAAAACTACAAAATAAATGAGAAATTACTAGTCTCTTTCTCTACACATTTTCAGGATAAGAATGAATGCCAGAAAGCTAAGATAGATTGCTTACCAACCAACCATAAAAACCTTTGTAAATTACCCACTACAAGTACATTCTGTGTTTAATGCTTTATGGAAATTACTTCATTAAATCTTTAGAATAAAATAACAAAACATAAATCATGTGTCATTTACCTGAGTACTACCTGAGGCTCCTGAGTTTATGCCATGTTTCTTAAGATAACACAGCTAACAGTTGACAGAAAGTGTTTGATTTTAGGTGTACGTGACATCAATGTTTTCTAGACGATTCAGCCTGTTCCCATTCAGTTTATTCCAACCCATAGTGATCATCCACCAGATTTCCAAAGCTATAACTATTTTCAAGAGGCGATTGTTTGCCTTACTTCTGCAGAGAAATTAGTGAATTTGAGCTGCTGACCTCTGGGTTAGCATTGTTTCATTTAATACTACTGTGGCAAGAATCTGAGGATATCCTCTTTCATTAGAATTTCCATTTTCTGGAAGATCTTTTTTCAGATTTTCATCCTATACAGCAAAACTAATTTGAAGAGCTGATTAACTAGTTTTGACAAATTTATTACATTGAAATTAGTTTTATTTAATTTAGCTTTTCCTTGAATACCTATCAAAAGAAAAAGGCTGTAGGAGAAGGGGATCTATCTATCTATCTATCTATCTATCTATCTATCTATCTATCTATCATCTATCATCTGTCTATGATTATTATTATCTACCTATCTATCGAAGGAAGGGCAATCTCCTCCTGTGAGATTAACTGCCTCTGAAAACCTGCTAGAGGGTCAGCTACCAGCTATCAGTCACTTCCAACAACAACAAATATATATATATGTATCTCCTCACTGATGGATCTTGTTACTTGATATTTCACATTTAAGACAATTTGTTGTTATTAAGTATCATAGAGTCAGTACCAACCGATCGCTTACCCTCCAGTGGGTTTTCAGAGGCAGTTCATCACATGGGAGGAGAGTGCCATTGCTATTTAAGATGACAAGAAAAAAAAATTTATTGACTAATTCATACATTTACAATATGGCCACTCTCCATTTTTGCTTACTACTGATTTTCACCTGCTAATATAGTCTTTAGAGGCTAAGAAAGTCAGTAAGAGGAGTGGGAAGAGAACTTGTTTCAGATTTCCAAGAGTTCTTTAGAGTTATATATATACAAGATTTCAAGTTTCTTAAAGATAAAGTCTAATTCATATCTGCATTTGTAACGTCTGCAAAGTACCAACCACAGAGTTATAATTTAGTGATTGTTTGCTGAAATGTATACTAGTCTAGAAAGCAGAATATCATTAAGTTAAATGCATGATCTTCAGTCACAGGCCTAGGTTCAACCTGCTTTAGCCTACTTAACATGTGAGTTACCTTGGGCAACTCATATATCTTTAAGCATTAGCTTTCTCATCTGTCAAAGACTAAAATATTTTTAAAAATCCATACAGAATTGTAGCACCATTATAAAGAATTCATTAAGGATCTTAAGAGAAAGGTGGTGGTGGTTGTTGTTAGGTGCGAGAGTCCTCTCTGGCTCATAGGGACCTCATGCACAAGAGAATTAAACCCTACCTAAGCCTGTGTCATCCTCATAATCAGTGTTTATTTTGAGTTTTCAATAATTAACTTCAATTACCAACCATTTCAAGTTCCTTCTGAGCTTAATTTTAATAGGATCAGTTTAGCTTCTGCCCTGCTTAGGCAAGTGTTACAAAACATTATGGCTCCATTGATAGTTGCCCATAGGAAGGCTGAAGACAATCAGCTCGCTAGCTTTGTGGAATAGTAAACCAAGCCCTGCCATGTGTCCAGAGGCACTTTAAAGCTTTTTGCCTTAAGTTACTCAGTTTTCTTACTCCATAGTTTATCATATGCACTGTAACTACCTTGCTCAATGTCATCTCACAAGGGTCTCCCAGTTCTCTTTTGCTGTTTCTTCATCATATACCATCTCCCGTATTACTGCTGCCTCTGTGTCTTGGGTCTAGAAGGTTCTTAGTGCAGGAGGTCCAGGTTCAAAATATATGCTCTGTTTCTGTTTCTTCTTTACAATAATTGTAATAGTCAGATCTCTTCTTATCCCTATTTACTCTAGGCTTAACTCTGTTTTAAGTCTAAGCAGATGACAAAACTGACAAATCTCCTTGCTGAAAGTCCATAAACATTAATTACATGGTCCTATCTTCACAAATATAAGGGTTCCAAGAATCTTATTTGCATTTTATCAGGCTGTGCTAATAGCCAGAGGGGCTAAAAACAATATATTTGAATAACCTCACCTAATATTTCATGAACATCACAAATAACATGGCTAGAAGGGCAATAATAGTTTACTGTATCATAGCACTGCACAATAATTTGAAAATAATCATATCAGTATATTTTCACATTATTTTATAGTTATACTTCATATTCTTCATATTGTAAAGGATCTGATTTATTCTAAGAATACTTCTGGAAATATACTATCTCATTTGTTTCATTGTCATAATTTCCATTATCATTTATTGAGCCCTTATTTTGCAACAAGTATGGTGCTATTACTTTAAATATGTCTTTAATTCCTCTAGCAACCATGTAGGGGAGCTCTAGTGGCCTGGCAGTAAGAAACTGCAGCAATCCCAAAAGCACCCCATTTGAATTCACCAGTTGCTCCATAAGAGAAAGACGGACAATCTCCTCCTGTGCGATTTACTACATCTGAAAATCCATCTGAAGATCAGCTACAAGTTGATTCTTTCTCAACTGTGCACAACAACAAGCAGCGCTTTAATGGTCTAGTGGTAGGAAATTGCGCTGCCATCCCAAGGACATGTGGTTCAATTCCATCAGCTGCTCTGTGGGAGAAGGAAGGGCAATCTCTTCCCATGTGATTTATTACCACTGAAAAACAGCCAGTCAAATACGGGTCGCTTCTGCGTCAGTAGCACAACAACAACAACAGCAACCATATACATAAGAGGTATCTCTAACTGACTCATTTACCTTTCAGCCATCCTCCCAGCCCCATGTGCCAGTCATTCACTCAGTTGTAGATCAGTAACTTGCCTTTCTTTCCTTCCTTGACTCCTGAGAACTATACTTCTCAGACTACACTGCCAAACAGCTTTCTGGTTTTTGTTACTTCTTGTTGAGTCAGTTCTGATTCACAATGAGCAAATAGGACAGATTACCAATTCTTGGGTGCGTGGCTCAGGCTGTAAGCCTTCAAGGAGTATGTTTTTTTTCCTGCAGAGCTATTGGTTGGGTCTGAACTGTTGACTTTTCAGTAACTGAGCGCTTAACCCATGGAGCTTTGAGAAGCATTGGCTTTTAGCTAAGTGTAACCAATTAGAAACAATGGTGACACTCTGAATGATGGGAAGAAAGAGGAATTAGGCATTTCTTCCAACTCTTTCTATCTTGACTGATACCCCTAGCAATGGCTGTGCTTCTCCAATCCAACCAAAACAGTGGTAACAGATTCCTGCAATGCTAAATCCTAGTTTACTTCTAGTTACTTAAATGCTCATCCAAGTCTTTTAGAGCTTTGGCAATAAGCTATCCGGTTAAATAGACTCTACTGAATTATCTAGTGGGGTTTTCTTATTTTCCTGCTGGACCCTAATTGATAAGCAGAACTTGTTTATATAGAAAATAATGACCTCTTAGTATCAGTAATTGGGGCAATGGGGGTTGGTGTGTCAGAATCAGTAAGACTGGCTCAGGACAGAGCTGCTGACATAGGGTTGTTACAGGTCACAGGCAACTTGACAGCACATAACAACAACAACAACAACAATAAAAATCTCTCATAAAGAAATATGGTTATATCCTAGACCAACAATTGAATCACTCTTGTGCTACATAAGTGGTTCTTCTGCTATTAGTCTCGGACTAATATCCTTCACATTTGATGGGAGCTTCGTTAAAGTGCAGTGTATCAGGCAGGACCTACCAAGGTCAAAAATTCTACAGGTGGTACTCATGAAAAAAGTTGACATTTTGATAATGTTGCCAGAATCATTCTAAAGGTTATACCTTGAGAGAACCACAAATCCACAAAGATAATGGTATCCCTTTTCCTTGTCCAAATGATTCGTCTAGATGTAAGCATGTGATAAAGTTCTGGCCAATTAGAAGTAAGGATAAGTTTGCTTGGGGTGCATGTAGGGTCATTTTCCTGTAAAAATGAGAAAATCATGACATTTTCATTCTTTGAGCAAGCTGGATGAACTTAATGGCTAGAGGTGCAACCATCTTTGAATCATTACAGAAAATTCAATAGAATTTCAAACATACCAAATTAACTGATATCATTGATTTGCTGATCTAACCCTGAAGCTAGACACTGCCAGATTTCATGTCATGAAAGAGAATTAATAACTTTATTTTTTAAATCATAATTATTTGAGTTTTCTGTTACAATTCTAGCCAATATAATATTCTTATCCTTATCATAAGGAGGTCAAGTGGTGCAATGTTGAAACACGTGGTTGCTAACCACGAGCTTCATAGCCCTTAGCAGGTCCACAGGAGAAAGGCCAGGCAATGTGCTCCCATAAAGATTACAGCCTGGGAATTTCTCTGGGGAAATTCTATGATGTATTAATGGATTGTTAGAAATGGGATCAACTCAATTGCACACAATAAAAACAAACTGTATTTTAAAGGTAAGAAATCCAAACTTGAAAGAGATCACACAATTTCCCTAGGCCACTTATTTAATGCATGATGTGGCCATGTTCAGATTTGGTATTATCTGACTCCAAAACCCCGGCAAACTTACTCTATCTCTCAGTAGATCACACAGTCACTCCAACCAGATTGCAGGACAGATAATGACCCATCCAAAGTTTCTTTCTGGACTTAAGAATCATTGGTGAAGACAATAGTGAAGTCAATCCCAAAAGGAGAAACACATGATACTAATTTATTCTTACAAGATATTAATCTTATCCTTTCTATTCTCTCAGCAGTATGTCTTCTCTAGATACAGTGTCATTTCTTAAAGCCTACATGAAGTCTATTCACAGAGAAACAATGGATAATCTCCTCCTGTGCCATTAACTTCCTCTGAAAAGCCTATGGATAGATTCTGACTACAGCACACAACAGCAGTTCCCAATTGCAACTTGCTCTTGTCTGTGACCTTTATTAATCATAACATTTCATGTAGGCTCATGAGAACAGCTAAGGCTCTAGGTCCCTTCTGATTACTGAGAGAGTAGATTATATGGGGTGAGACTCACTCAAATAGATGAGTGGATAGTGCCTTTGCTTTGGTCATTAGCCCTAAATTGCTCTTCAGAGAAACAGTATCTTCTTTCACTTGTTGTCTTGGTGGTGATAACTAGGAATGTCTAAATGCCACTTGTTTAGAAATTATTAAATCATAGAAAAGAGAAGAATGGATTTTTTGTGTGGGAACTCACTGGTGGTTTAGAGGAAAGGAGTTGGGCTACCAACACAAAGGCATGCAGTTTAATTCTACCAACTACTCTATAGGCGAAAGATGGTTAGTTTCCTCCCAAGGAAGTTACTGCCTCTGAAAACCTGCTGGAGGGTCAGCTATGTTTTGGTCCTGAGTCAGTGTTACTACACAACAACAATAACAATTCCAAGTACTAAGGAATTGTACCCCCAGCACAAAACAGGAAGTTTCAATCCATCAGGTTCTCTGTGGGAGAAAAGTGAGCAATCCCTTCCCATGTGATGTACACTCTCTGAAAACCTATAGGAGGGAACCATTGGGTATTAGTGTGTTCCAGCTTAAAGGCAATGTGTTTGGGTTTCTTTGGTGTTGCTTTTTGTTTGTTTCTACCTTATCCAGACTCATAAATGCAAAAGATCATAAAATCCAACCAAGAAATTGAATGAGTGAAGTAGCCCAGGCATTTGTAAATTAAATAGACTGCATCCTTTCACAAAGAGGAACAGTTAGTACTTAATACTAGGGAATGTTGCTATGTTGCCACATTAGGAAAGAGCACTGTCTCAACAACTGATCAAGTCTGACTGGAAAGCTCATTTTACTTACTTCTGGTGGGGCGGTGGGGAGATTACGTTAACTTTGTGCTGAAATCAATTTCAAAGTCATTGCTTTCAAGTTGGAACTAACTCATGGCTGTTTTCAAAAGCTTTAAATCACATGAGAGATAACTCATTTTTCTTCTCTGGAACCTCTTGCGGATTCAAATCACCAGAGAGGAGCCACCTTTTGGCTTGCCAGTACAACCCTCTATGGACTGTGTTCACAGAACTCAAGGACACAGAATCCATATTTTTCTTGAACTTAGTTGTCAGATTGCAAACCTTAAATCCACCAAGCACCATATTACGTGTAGGATAGTTGAAGTCTAGTGAGAGAAGCGATACACTTTGGGTTTCCTAGGTAATTAGTACTGGAAACAGTTATCCAAAGACCACTGATATCAATAACAATAAAAAAGGACAAAAAATAATCATAAAATGGGCAAAGGATTTGAATAGACATTTCACAAAAGAGGACATTGACATGATCGTCAAACACATGAAAAGAGGCTCAGCCAATTGAGATCTAAGTAAAAACTCCAATGAGATTTCATTTCATTCTCAGTTGTTAGGGCCATTGAGTTGAGGACAACTCAAAGTGACCCTATAAACAGCCAACCTGAAATTTGCCCTATCTTGTGTCATCCTCATTACCTCTGAGACACTAGAGCCCATTGCTAAGATACAGTGTCAATCCATCTCATTGTGTGTGTGTGTGTGTGGGGGGGTGGTCCTTCATCTCCTTTGCTGATCCTTCATCTTCCCAGTAGGATGGTTAATTAAAATAAAAATAAATAAACAAATGCTGGTGAAGGTGAGGAGAAATTGAAACCCTTATGAATTGCTGGTGGGATATAAAAAGGACAGCTATTAAAGAAAACGGATTGGAGAATTTTAAATACACTTAAAATAGAACCACCATTGTTGTTGGGTGCCTCAAATGACTATGACTCATAGTGACCATTTGAACAACACATCTGGTCCTTGGCCTATCGAGCCCCATTCTCGTGATATCCGATATGCTCAAGTCTATTGTTACAATCACTATATCAATCCATCTTGTTGAGGATCTCCCTCTCTTTCTTCGATTCTTCATCCTTCCTAGCATGATGTCCTTTTCCAAGGACTGATCCTCTTGACAACATGCCCAAAGTATGTGAGATGAATTTTCATCATTTGTGCCTCTCAGGATCATCCTGTTTGCATTTCTTACAAAACCGACTTGTTTTTTTTCTTTTGAAAATCCATACCATATTCAGCACTCTTTCAAATACCACAATTCAACTCACCTCCAACAGCATAAGTCAAAAGCAAAGAATTACCCTATAACCCAACAACTGCATTCCTAGAAAACAGGGACTCAAAAAGAGACTTGAACATGGGTAGTTATTGCAGCACAATTCACAACAGCCAAAAAAAGTGGAAGTAGCCTAAAAGTCTATCAGCAGATGGATCAAAATCAAAGGAATTGCTGTACTGTTTGATCTGATTCCTTGACCCTTTAGCAGGCTTTCTGGAGGCTGTTAAGTTGCACACAAGGAGATTGCCCACCTTTCTCCCTATGCTTATGGCTGAATTTGAACCATCACAGATGTGTAGGCTTTTGGTTAGCATTGCAATTCCCTGTAGAGTAGGCCATCAGAGTTTCCTAATAGATGAGTAGAGAAACAAAATACGGTGCATACATATAATTTAGCAGTATGAGAAAGGGAGACCTGGCACATGCTACAGTGTGGATGGAGCTTGAATGCTTTGCTGAATGAAATAGCCAAAATATTGCAAGAGCTCATTTATAAAAAGCTAATGAAGAGTGAGTAAAGTTTATTCATATTTTCCAGGGAAAAGGTGGGGGGGGAAGAGGAAAGAATGAATGAATGAAATGAAGGAAATATCACCCAGACTAAGGGTAGGGTTGGAAGGAGGAGTGGCGTCCACTTCCGTAATAGCTTCCCTCCGGAAACCCGATGAATGAACCTGGAGAGAGGATGAAAGGCACCCAAGCGCCAAGGACTTTCCTTCATAGGGTCGCTATGAGTCATCTGCAACTCTAAGGCAGTTAACAACAACAACAAGGGTAGGGTTACAAAGATGGCATAACTGCTGTCAATAATTTTTACACCCGACAAAAGATTTAAAATTAGCAAAAGCTTTGCAATAGATATACTTGCAATGACCAAAAGGACAGAGTGGTTTCTGGGACTGATTATATACAACCAAACTCGTAAGGGAATTAGGTTCCTTGGTTTTGAGATTTGGGACCATGATTTCATGGGCCATCTTAGTTAACTGACCAAATAAAATGTTTAGTACTTCTCTTATACCTCCTCATTAGTTGCATAGTGCCAGGGGTATTAAAACCTTACAAGGATTCACACAAATGTCTCTTTCTCTATTGGTCTCTATTCACTAGGAGCAACCTTAAAGAAGGAAAATCAGGAATATGAGAAATATATGAAATGTGCAGGTAATTGCATCTATGAACTCCTGTGCCACAAGATCAGAACTAAATGGTGTCTGCTACCATTGCTAGATATTGAAAGAACCCTGATAAAAAAGGGAAATGAAGAACATAATAGCATATTCTCATGGGATATACAGCACTAATAGGAAGATAACAGGGTGACTCACTCAGCCTAGTAGAGTTTCACCTACTCCTCCTCCCACCCACAGTGAGACAATTTGCTCCCAGCAACTTCTAGGAAATACTCTAAAATAAAATTCAGATTCTGGAGTTTCTAGAAGAGTAATTATAGTGTGAAACGTCGCCTTGCTAATAATAATGATTCTATTTACTTTATGAACCTGGAGAGAGGATGAAAGTCATACAAGTGTTGAGGACTTTTCTTCATAGGGTCACTATGAGTCACCTATGACTCAACGGCACTTAACAACAACAATGACATCAACACAGAGAGTGATCAGTTGGCCCAGTGGACAGAAAGTGATGCTACCAAGCCAAAGGTGGGTGACTTTTAATCTGAGGTCCTCGGGCCTGTCTTTCATTGTTTTTGTTCAAACATTCTTCTAGGTCACATAGCCCTAGTGTGTCCACCTGCCGTACAGTGGTAACTTGTGGTTGCTGTGAAGCTGAACACCATGACACTGATGTGTCAACTGTGTTAACGGTTACCCATGGCTGACAGTGTTTGGTGGAGTTCATCGATTAAAAAAAGCTTGGAAGCAGGAGTGGCATACACTTCCGTAATAGCTTGCCTCTGGAAACCCTATGAATCTGGAGAGAGAATGAAAGTCACACAAGTTGACTTTCCTTCATAGAGTTGCTACGACTCGACGACACTTAACAACAACAACAAATACTTTAAGGAAGGTGCAGCCCAGAACTATGTGTAACTTGCTATCATATGTAAGACTTTGCTGGATTCTCACAGCCCCAGGCTACATTGAACATTCTAGACTTGATGTTCTCCTTTCGGAGATGACAAAATTGAAATTCAGAGAAAATGGTTCAAGGAAACAATGCTCAGAGGAGGTCTTTTGCTCCTTTGTTCTGTGTTTTTTTGTAGTCTACTAGGCTAGCTAGTTAGGCATTTGTTGGAGTTTGAAAGGAAAGGAGGTAGTGACAGAAAGCAAGAGGAAGGTCCACCCCTCTGAGAGAACTAGATGACACACTGAAGTGGGATCTAATTCCCATTAGTGATGCTTCTATAAGCTTTGTCTCCACCCGCTGAGCTCTCAACTTCCTTGTGTCTTTTCTGTTTTGGTTAAGTTTCAGTATGCTACCTCCTTTTTGCTCTTCTAATCATTTTCTCCAGATTTTCACCAAAGACAGTCTTTCACAAAGAAGGGAAAATTCAGCATCCACAGAGGCTCACAGTCTGTTTTTGTGGAGGGTCACATGAAGTACAGTGCTGAAAAGATGATGCAAGTACCTAAAATGAAATGAAAAGCAAATGCAAAAGGAGATGGACTGAACCCTTTTCAGTGTCCACTAGAGAGGACCAAAAGGAAGCCGTCATCTTCAGAACTCTCCATCACGTCTTTGCTGTTCTTCTTGCTGTCCTGTTTCACCTTCAAGCTAAAGGGAGTTCTTCTAAGGAGAACTCAATCATTCACTGCATTGTCACAGCCATTACTGTCCCCTGCATCCCACCACACAACTCCTGGCTTCACATATGATGAGTGGGCAAAGGAATGAGGCAATTGAACAGTTTTCCAATTCTTAAAACAAGGTTTTCTTATCATAGAGAAAACATGCAAGACCCAATTCCAGCTCTACTTTTTCCACTTTAGAATAGAGGACCCCTTGATCCAGAAAACAGCCCACACACATTATATAGCTTGTTTGGCATGCAAACAGTTGCATCTAAAAATTTGAATCTGTTGCCAATGTGAAAAATCTGGAGGTTTCACATATAATTTCCAAATTCCTGGCATTGCTTAAAAACAACAACCAGCTAAAGATTAATCTAGCAACCCTGGGTCCTCATTGCCACATGGCAAAAATTCACAGGAGGTTGAGCGGCGGCAGATACCTTTAGATGGTGACAGATTCCTCATTCCAAAGCACCCCACACCTGGCTCACCTTACTCATGCTTGACAGGTTCAGACATATGAATTTGTGACACTTCCAGAGAAACGTGGCCCCATATTGACAAAGGCAACAAATCCTGTAAACTTTTTGGATGGCACATCTCTGCTATTAAAATATTTTAGTAGGCAACTCATATATAAGCATTTTTTACATACCAGCCACATGCCAATGTTACAAACTGTAAAAATATTATAAGACACATAAGCAAGTAACAATTTAAATTATCAAAATTACATGCATGATTATTAATTAATTTCACAGACGCTTCTGTTCTCTCTAAAGTATTATATTTATTAGTAGTAAAATGATGTAATACACTTCCTTGTGTCCAAGAACCATGAAACTTGTACCATTTTATACAGGTATAAATCGATGTTGCTCAGTCAATTGTGCATCATAGATTACTAACATTTTGTTTTTATTTTTGTCTACTAGCTCTGGTGGCCTAATGGCAAGAAGTTGTGCTGCAATCCTGAAGGCACACAGTTCGAGGACACCAGCTGCTCTGCAGGAGAAAGATGGGAAATCTCCTCCCATGCAATTAACTGTCTCAGAAAACCTGCTGGAGGATTAGCTATGGGTTGGTTCCAACTCTTTGGTCCACAACAATAACAACAACAACAACATTTCCACCAAAGTGTTATAGAAATGTACTGTTAAATGGTTGGCTATGAACTGAAAGCTTGAACAGTTCCAACCTCTAACAGCTTTGTGGGTGAAAAAGATGTGGCCATTTTCTGTAAAAAGAAACAAAAGACTAGGGGAAGTTCTACTCTGTCACATAAATGTTAATATGAATCAAATGATTCATTGCATCTAATGGTAATAATAATACTTCTGCCATCCTTGGTGGTGCAAATGGCTAGTGTGCTCAGCCACTAATGAAAAAGGTTAAAAGTTTACATCCATCCAGAGGCACTCAAAGGAGAGGCTTGGAGAACTACTAAAAAAAAAAATCATCCATTGAAAACCTGTGGTACACTGATCTATCCTGACCCATGTGAGGTGGACATGAATTGCAGTCAACTTCATTACTTCCACGGCTCTGGGTGGGCATGTCCAGACCCTGAAGCACACACTACCCTATCGGAGTCAAGGTAGGAAGTCTTATCATTACTTTTTACACATATATATGGAATGGCAAAGACTAATCAGCTCAGGTTCTATGGTATCAGTTCTGGAGTTAGAATAAACCAACCCAAACTCTGGCTCTGTCCATTACCAAGTACGGAAAGTCCTAATTCTGTTACCAGTTGAGCAGAGAAAAAGATGGCTGCTGTATGATTGCAGTGAATCTTAACTGAGATTACACTTGCAAGTTGATTATTGATCTTAGATTTCAAAGTTCTTGCTTAATAACAGAGAATGTTCAAAGATGTTATATTCAATTTATTTCAGCCTATTTAACAAAACAGCTATATCTGGTTGATTCAGAGTTGCAGCCACCTTTCTGGCCTCTGTTTTTACTTCTTCCTTCTCATACTTACACAGTCTCTATATGTTGTTGTTGTTGTTGTTGCTGTTGATTGCCTTAGAGTCGAGCATTACTCATAGTGACCCTATGAACAAAAGGCCTGAAGACCCTCTACAACCATTGACATTTATCAAAGTTCATAGAGTTTCCAGAGGCATGTTATTTAGGAAGGGGATGCCACTCAGAAAAATATTCCTGTCAATGGTCTTATACAGAACTGAATCATCATAAAGTGGGAAGAGCATTTCTTTCCGTTATCAAGCTACCAATGTTACATACACACGTGCACACCCTCATTCACTGAAGAATGCTATTTTGCAAAAATGAAGCTCCATTATTTCCTGGGAAAATTACAATGCCTCTGTTAGATGCAAACAGTATGCATTTGCCTTCCCTTCCCATTACTCAAATATTATTTCACAGGCATTAATTTTTCCTGTGGTGTTGACTACAATTCACTGAGTAAAATGAGGCTGGAGGGTGGAGAATTACAAATCAGAAGCTAATTGAACAGCAGGGACACTGTGATTGGCATTGCTGAATATCTCTTCAGGGACAGCTCCAGCAGGGGCTGCCTGGGGTCCCAGACAATGGCTGGGAATAGATTTGGTGCCAAATCACCTTGAATGGCTGTTCTGATTAGGCAAATAGAGGCCATTCACCCTTCTTTACTCTAAAACAGCCACATATGCTTTTATTATCTGCCAATCATCTGCCTGCCAGGCAACATGCAAGGAAGCTAGAAACAGTGACTTCAGTAAGATTTGAGGGGTTTTAGGGATGTTACAAAATTATATTTTTTTATCATGCAGCCTATATTTTTGGACACACTGTGGTTGAACTCATGCATCTGTCCATTACTTGCTATATGTCTTTGTCCTCTTCATCTTCATCTTCAAAAAGAGATAGTAGGCTTTGTTTGGTAAACTTTTTGTGACTATTAAGTGAGATGATTGTTACTATTTGTAGAATGTGAATATAAATGTGGATTTCCAGTTCCCCTCTTTGGTACTAAGGGTGCAAAGATGAATAAGAACTGTTCCTACCTCTGACGGGTCCATACTCCAGAAGGGAAAAGTATGGGAATAATTAAAATATAAGCAAATATTGTAGTATAGTTTTATATAAAAATACAGCAAGCACACAAAGCTGCAATAATCCTCCTCTCTAATAATAAAATATACATAAAATCCTGGAATGACATGCTCCCTGATAATATGAATTCAGTGATATGAGATTTCTAAGTGCCATATAGCTCTCATTTTCTGTTCAACCCTTATTCTCAGAGGGAACTAAAACATTTATTTTGAGGATAGAGGAGCAAATCCAGGAAGGAAAGGGAGCGACCCTATTTCCAGAATGAGAATGGATCCTTGTAGGTCCAGTGTTCCCATGGATCAATTTTCCTGGGTCATTCCAACCACAAGAGTGTCAACTAACAGGGCCATTTCTGGAATTATCTGCAATTTTCCTGTCAAGACTGTAGAAACTAGTTGTTATTAGATGCCATCAAGTCGAGTATGACCCATAGAGACCCTATGAAGAATTGATCTGAATCCTGTGCCTTCCTTATACTTCTAACATTCTTGAGCACATGGTTGCAGTCACCGTAATTTGATCCTCCACTTTTTCAAGTATGATATCCTTTTCTAAAGGATAGCCTGTTCTCGCAACATGCCCAAAGTATGTGACAGGAAGCTTTGTGACATTTGCCTCCAAGGAACTCTCTGGCTGTACCTTCTCTGACACATTTGTTGTTCTTTCGGCCATTCATGGGATATTCAGTACTCTTCTCCAAAACCACACATCAAAGGCATCAGTTCTTCTGTCATTCTTATTGACTGTCCAGCTATTGGAAAGTTATTGAAAATACCATGGTCTGAATCAGGCGAAGCCTTTTCAAAAGAGTGTGGAGACTTGGATTGAGGGGCAGCTGTTACTAAAAGGCATCAAATAGCAAGAATGTCATGGAAGGACTGGTTCCTCAGCAGGTTCAATTGGGCAGGCTCAGTCCAGCCATTTCCTCAGCTCTGTTATGATATAACTATGCCCTTTATACATTCATATATTACAGCATTCACTTTCTCCAGAACTGGAGCTCTCGTGATGTTGTAGTTAAAGTATTTGACTCTTTGCCAAAAGGTCAGTAGTTTGAGACTACCAGCTACTCTACAAGAGGAAGATGAAGCAGTGTGTTTCTGTAAAGATTCATCAGCTTCAAAACCTTGTCAGCAATTCCATTCTATCTTATAGGATTGCTGTCAGTTGGTATCATCTGATGGATGTATGTTTGGTTGGTTCTAATTTTTCACACAAATGACCTTTACTGTGGATTTTAGTAGTTGCTTCAGTATTTGTTGTTTCACACAAATGACCTTTACTGTGGATTTTAGTCATTGCTTCAGTATTTGTTGTTCTTAAGTGCTGCTGGGTCTAAGTACCACTCTTGGGGACCCTATGAACAACAAATCTGAACTGGTCCTATCCTGTGCCATCAATGCAAATCTTTGAGAGATTGCTCATGGAGAAAAATAGACAATCTACTTCTATGTGATTTACTGTTCCCGAAAACCCACTAGAGGTTCAGCTATGGGTTGGGTCAAACTCAACAGGATAGAACAACAGCAAAATCAGATCTGAACCCTTCCTTATACTGTGCCATTTTATTATCCCTGTCATTAGAGCCTATTATGACAGTTACTGTGAAGGTCAGGACAAAAGAAGATGCTCAATGACATGGATTGATGTAGTATATCAACAATGTGCTTGGACAGGAAAGACTGAGGATAAAGAAAGATCAGTCAGGATTTTTGTTTTGATGTACACAGCATCACTGTGAGTGAGACTTGACTCAATGGCATTGAACAATAAGCAAGAGTTTCAGGTTCTCCTTTTCAGGAAGCAAGGTTATGTCATCTGCATAATGTAGATGGTTGATGAGTCTTCTGATTCTGATATCACATTCTTCTTCATAGATTCCAGCTTCATGAATTATTTGCACAGCATGCAGATTGAATAAGTATGGGGAAAGACTAGATCCCTGATGTACATCCTTCCTGATTTTAAACCACACACTGTTCCCTGGTTTTGTTAGAACAATAGCTTCTTGGTCTAGATATAGATTTCATATGAGCACAATTAAGTGTTCTGGGATCCCCATTCTTCTCAATGATAACCATAGTTTGTTGTGATCCACGTAGTCAAAGGCTATTGCTTAGTCAATAAAACAGATATTCTGGTCTTTCAATCACTTGCTATACATCTGAGAGCTGAAAAATAAATAAGGATGAGAGATGAAATGACACTGTTGAGTTGTGTTGGAGAATATCAATGACTATCTTGTGGACTGCCAAAAGAAGAAGCAGGTTTGCTTTGGAAAAAGTGAAGCCAGAGTGCTCCTTGGAGTCAAGGATGGTGAAGCTTCATCTCTCATAATTTGGACATGTTGCAAAGAAAGACTGTTCTTTGAAAAGTGACTTCATGCTTGGAAAGGTGGAGAGCAGCAAAAGAGGGCAAGATCCCCAATATGATGGACTGAAACAGTGACCGCAGCCATGAATTCTAGCATATTAGAGATAATGAGGATGACACAGGATAGGACAGGATTCAGATCCGTTGTTCATAGGGTCACTATGAACTGTATACAACTTGATGGCACCTAATAACAACAATCTTCTATTTTGGAGGATTCTGTTGATGTAATTCATAGAGAGTTGGGCTGTTCACCCAAAAGCTATACCTCTCAGATAGTTTCAACCTACCAGTAGCTGTATAAGGGAAAGATGGGCAATTTCCTCCCATGTAATTTACAGCCTCCAAAAACCTGCTGGAGGATCAGCTATGAGATGGATCTGACTAGGCAGCAAGGAAAGAGAAAGAGATCTCTATTTTTGAGTCCTAGTGGTACAGTGATTAAGAACATTCAGCTGTTAATTGGAATAGTTCATTAGTTGGTGGTTTAAATTCACCAGCTTCTTCATGGGAGAAAGTTATTGCAGTTTATTTGTGTAAAGATTTACAGTTCTAAAACCTTGTGGGACAGGTCTTCTCTATCTTACAGAGTTGCTATTAGTCAAAACCACCCTAGTAGCAGTGGGGGATTCATATTAAAAATAAAGAGACAGAAGCTCAGAAATATTTCATAACTTGCCTTAGATCACAGAGGTAGAAAGTGGAGAAGATGAGAAACCATGATAATATGACTCCTTGGTCTTACCTAAAACTACTACTGCTGTAAATAAAGTAATAAACATACCTAAAATTATTTTCAGAAGAAGTAGAGGCCAAGAATTGTAAAGAGGTTTTAGCTAGAAAAGATGAGTATAAGTAACCAGCCCAGAAGATGATGAGTCACATAATAGTGAGAAACATTATATGTAAAGTAGACAAAAGGACAACAGAAATAGAGCCAGAATGTAATAAAGAATTCTTGAAAGAGTTCAAGAGCTCAGTTTGTAAGCAGTGTTCACAATCACAGATACGTATTTCATACCACAGCTTAAACTTCTACCAACATAGATCATGACATATTCACACATTTGGGTAGAAGCAAATATAATACATTCTGTCCTCTCAAATTATATTCCAAGTTAAGCAGAAAACCTATTGCTGTTGTTTCCAGTTTACAGCATTCCTACTAAAAAAAGAAGTAGATTTAAGGTTTTAAGTCTTTACAAAGCACACTGTCCCAACGTTTTCCTGGAGTGCTGAACTTTTGGTTAGTGGACTAGTGCTTAAACACTGCACCACCCAGGATCCTTTATTCATCGTTTTAAAACTTACTTTGGATGACTTGATTTTGGCTCATAGCAATCAGACTGCAATTTTTTGCAAGAGAAGACTGCCCATTTTTCTTCCACAGATCAATTAGTGCATTCAAACTGCTGACCTGTTATTCAGCAGCATAATGTGTCATCAAGGTTCCTTATCCAAACAAGTGCTTATCAATCAGTCCAAACAGATATGTGAGAACAGAAAGAGTCTTTGTCTGTCTGTTTCTCTCTCTGTCACACACACACACACACACACACACCCTGCAAGCTTTCTTTCACGCTTCCATACAATTTAAATAAAAGACAGATATGGCTATTTACTCAGTTTTCTTCTAAGGAAATGCTTCACAGATTTCATAAAGCACATCTAAATTGAATTTAGATTCTGTGCTCTACTCCAACATGTTTATTTATAGTGTTTATTGAATATAGGCACTGTTCTTTGCCTCTCTGTACATTTATAAATCCAATTTTAAAAAGGCATCCATTGTGGCCTATGATCTATAACTGGGAAAAAGATGTGATCTGTTGTGCATTTACCAACATAACAAAATCATGTACAGATCTCCTCGTCTGCTCCTAGAAGGCTGGTGGAGTCTTGTCTTTCACAAAATTGCCCAAGATGTTAATCATGCCTCACTTTCGAGACCCTTGAAGACTTTCTATCTCTGGGCTATCAATATCTACACATACTTAACAGCTTTTATTAATAGGCAAAACAGAAGTTTTCACAATCAAATATGCAACAGGAAACATCAATAATTTTTACATTAATTTTAATTATCACATAACAATTATAATACTAATGATTGTTTATTGTTAATCTATATATACATACTAGTAATTTATATAGTATGTGGGAGCCACTAAAATAGTATAAAAGATAATACAATCAAAAACAAATATACACTGCTCAAAGTGGTAATAATAACTAATTGCTTAAGATACTTACGTTGCATATCTGTTCAATCTTGCTAGAATGAACCAGAATTCTGGGTTCAGTGGTTTAATTCTGTTTTGCTTTGATATGTATGAAGTATAAATGTCATTTTATAAGTAAGATAATTTCATTTTGCATTATTTAAAAACTGAAGGCAGAATTTGAATTTTTTTTCCTTTTTTTCTTGCTAATTTCAATGAACATCTACAGAGATTTTGGATTTCCATTCATTCATTGTTGCACTTTCTTCCCACCCATTCCACCTCCACCCCAAGTTGGCTCTTCTCCTTGAAATGCAAAAGAAAAACTCCTTCATTGGTATACAATCCCCCCCGCCCCCCCACCCCCACCCAGAGTATACTCCACTCTGCAAACCTCATTCCGGACTCTTATGATAATCATAATGCCCTAAAATATACTACTTTTAAACTATTATCTCCCTCATCGGCTTCAATGCAGTAAACATAATTTATCCAGTTTTAAAATATATTTTTGCCATTTTTATTTTTCACTTAGCATTATTTGACACAATATTAAGAGTAGTAAGCCTAATTTGATAATTTTCAGTCATCTATAATTTTCTCCCTGAGAACTATTATTACTATCATATTTAAGCAAAATTTGCTGAAGATTAATAAAAAGTAGTTGGAACAATATATTGACAGGGAAATGCTAGAAATTCCATTTCTGGGTTTAGATATGACTTAAGAAAAATTACTAATGTAATTACTAATGTCAAATGGATCTAGGCTAAAAGCAAAAAAGAACCTCATAACTAACTCCCCAAAATAAGAACCAAAAAGCACAATAAGATGTTTCCTTGTATTCTCTTGATTATAAAAAGGCATTTGTGGGGCATAAAAAATGATGGATAACATTGAGAATAATAGGACTCATAGAATACTTAATTGTCCTCATGTAAAGCCTATACACAGATTAAGAAGCAATTGTCTGAAAAGACAAAGGGGATATTGCATGGTTTCAAATCAAGAAAGGTATCCATCAAACTTGGATACCTTCTCTACACTTAATCTGTCAAGCAAGTAATTGGAGAAGCTGCCCCGTATGAAGATGAATGTGGCATCAGAATTGGAGGAAGGCTCATCAGGAAGGCACTTTCAACAGTGCTTGTTGAAAGTGAAGAGGACTTGAAGCACTTGCTACAGAACACCAAAGACTACAGCCTTATGTAGGAATCACATGTCATTATCAAAACCCCCAAACCTCACCACTAGAACAATAAGGAACATCAAAAAAGGTTGGAGAAAAGTTTAAAGTTGTCAATTATTTCATTTTACTTGGTTCTACGATCAACACCTGTGATAACAGCAGTCAAAAAAAATCAAAAGATATGTTGCAGGGTGCTTGAGTTAAACCATGGTATTTTCAATTCTTTCCTGCACATCTGAAAGTTGGACAACGAGTAAAAATGACAGAAAAATTGGTGTCTTTGGATTGTAGTATTGGGAAAAGAGTATTGAATCTACCATGGACAGCCACAAGAACAAGAAACTCTTCCTTGGAGGAAATGCTACCAGGTTGTCCCATAAAAGTAAGAATAATTGAAAAAAAAATAAATTAAGGATAATGACAGGATCCTCATGGTTACTTGGGGCATATAGTCAGGTGGGGTCAGTTCATGGAAAAGAGATCATGCTGGGAAAGGTAGCGGCTCAGCAGAAGAGAGAAAGATCCTCCAGGAAATGGCCCAACACCGCAGCTACAACAATGGACTTCAGCTTGGTGGGGACTGTGATCACCGTGGTGCAGGATAGGGCAAGGCTATGTATCTGTTATACACAGAGTTGCTGTGAGTTGTACTTAGTTTGATAGTATCAAACAACATTATGCTTTCCTTTCTTTGATGAAAATTTAGTTCTCAGATTTTTGTAGTTACAATCAATAAATATTCTTGTGCAAGTGTTCTTGTGCATGTGTGAAAGCTTTTTTATTATCCCAAATTGTGGAATTTTGAGGTTAAAAAATTAAACAGTTGCCTTTACTAAAATGGATCTCATCCAGTCAGTTGGCCAAGAAGCTGTCCTCCAAACTTCCTGGTATAAACTGGTGAACCCATCCAGGGTTGCTCCTTTTAGATGAAACGTGTCAATTAGTATGCCATCTATTCCTGGAGCTGTATATTTTGCCAAAGACTTCTTGAACCTCTTTTTTAAATTAACTTTGGCTTTTGTTCCTTCATGAACTTTTTCTGTGTCAACCAATTCTTTTTGATACAGGGAGTCTGTGTATTCCTTTATGTTCCTTTGCTAATTCCTGGATCATTCGAGATCTTGCTCATAGTTTATCTGAGCAACCTGAGGCTTGAATTTGGTTCTCAGTTCTTTCAGTTTGAAAAGTGCTAAGTAAATTCTTCCAGCATTTTGCATTTTTGGTTACATTTTGTGCTGTCTTCTGGAGTTGCCCCTTGAAATTTTCCTTTACTTCAGCATTTCATTCTTTATTTTAGGTTCTCATTGCTCTAATGAAATTATTATTCCTTTTTGGTATGTTTCTTTCTTCTTCTGTCTTTATAAAGACCTTTTGCTTTCTTTATGGATGATACACTTGATGTCATCCCATTACTCATCTGGTTTTCAATCATTGGTGTTTATTGTCTCTACCCTTGTTCTTAATATGATTTTTAAATTCAGGTGAGATAGACTCAAAGTCATATCTTGGTTCTTGTGAACTTATTTACATTTTCTTCAGGTTCAATTTGAACTTGCACATGAGTAATTGATGGTCTGTTTCACAGTGAGTACCTGGTCTGGTGTTTACTGCTGATACTCAGTTTCTTAAACTATTCTTTATATTGATATAGTCATTCTGATTCTTGTCCATCATCTGAGGTCCACGCATAAAGTCACCAGTTATGTTTCTCAAGCAAGCAAAGGTACTTGCTATAAATAAATTATTGAATGGACAAAATTCAGTCATTTGATCTCCAGCCTCATTTCTGTCACCAAGACCAAACTTTTCTTCCTCATTGTTTCTGAATTTTGCAAACCATTATCAAATGTACCTATGACATTCCAGCCAAATAGAAGTCATTTGCTCTGCTTTTTCAGTGTTTATCAACACATTCACAAAGTTTCTTTTCTTTTCTTTTTTTTTTCTGCCATACTAAGGATGTAAAATGGTATTTCTCTGTGGTTTCATTGCATCCCCTTGATTACTAGTGACAGTCCTTTCTATGTTTATTGGCTTTTCCCTTTTATTTTCTAAATTGCCAGCTTTTCTTTTCTGCACATTTGATTTGTTTTCTTGTTACATAGAGATTGTTAAAAGGTTTTTTTAAACTTTATTTTATTGACTTAGAGCTGCTGCAAACAACTTCTAATATTTTTACTGTTTTGTCCTTTCTTCTGATCAAAGGAAGTGAAAAGAAACTAAATGTGGAATGTTTTTCAGTCTTTTCCTTGATTGCATTTTATTTTTAAGGAATTGTTTCTAAGTTTCATCATCAAGTATGCTACATGCAGTGAGTTTACAGTAGAGAATCTTTTATTTCAATTGATAAATGTTTATTTCTGTAACACAGCAAATTGAATACTATTGATGCTTTTTCTATTAAGAAGGCTTTGTAGCATTTTTCTTTTATCTTCCAAAGCAATGAACTGCATTGAAACACTAGTTACTTCTTTCATTGCAGGGATGAAAACAACCTGTTCATAATATTTTAAAAATACTCATTTTTAGATTGAGTTTAAAATAACTGTTAATAAACAAATTCTAAATCTCTAAGTGATGTTGAGTTGTATTTCCATTATGTTGGCTCTAACAATTATGCAATGCTTCATGCAAGCTGTAGTAACTGGATTTTCTCTTTTTATTTTCCTTTGGAAAATTTTGTAAGGCTAAGTATTTTGGGTTTCTTAGATCCTTGACTGATGTCGCTTTAAGCCTTTCTGATCTTGGGTTAAGGTAAGTTTATCTATCTATCTATCTATCTATCTATCTATCATCTATCATCTATCCATCCATCCATCTATCGTTCTTAAGCTACCAATCTATAGGAATCCAGGTGAATCAATGCATTATGCCAGTGCTACTAACTGAAAGGTGGGTTGCTTTAAGTCTGCTAGTTTCTCCTCAGGAGAAGTTGAGCAATCTGCTTTTTTAAAATTTAGAAGCTCTTGTGACAGTCCATAGAGATTTGCATGCTAACTCAAAGCTCACACCTATCAGGTGTTTTGAAGCCACCAGGTGCTCTGAGAGTGAAAAATGGATAAAAATCCTTTCACATGATTTATAGCCTTAGAGACACAATTGAGAGTTAACTCTGAGTCTGTTGTTACTTGCCAGATAGCAATGGAAGAATGGAAGAGAAATTTTCTCAACAATTCATCCATTTCATTTCACATTTTTATGGTTTCAAGTTTTTAGCAATTTTAATATAAGGAAGTAATGGCTTTCACAAATGTTGGAAGAATGAAATGAATGAAGTTCAGGGAAGTTTCTATCATTGATCTCAGTCTGACACACAAATATGTGGTTCTGAAGAGCTCTTTAGTTCTTTCTCTCTCTTTTTATATAATGATTTGAATGAAAGTTTACAAAGAATAGTATTTTTTTATTTTCAACTAATCATTTAGGCCTGTTTTGTTCCACAGTGTCTATTACAATACACACAATGCCTGACAGCCCACTTATTCCATGCCGTTCAAATCTCCCAGCTGCTATGTAAGACAAGGATGGACAATCTCCTGTGTGATTTAACTCTAAAAACTCACTGATATGCCAGCTATTGGTAGGTTCCAACCAGATGACACGTAACAACACATCATGAACATAGAATATTCTTCCATATCCCTAGGTCTCTTTTTGTTTTTTGCAGTAATGTTTCATAGTTTTCTTCATATAGGTCTTTTGTGTCTTAGTTGGATTTGCTCCTATTTCATCTTGTGATTAGCTATTATCATTAGTATTGTTTTTCTTAGCTTCTTTTCTATGTTCCTTTTATTACTGTAGCGAAATCCAACTGATACTTGTATGTTGATCTTCCATGTTGCTACTTTGCCAAATCGGTCAATTTACCCAACAGTTTTCTTGCTGAATCTCTAGGATATTCTAAGTATACTATCATATTACTTGCATATATAATTTTGCCTCCTCTTTGCCAGTTTGTATGCCTCCTATTTCCTTCTCTCTTGTTCTTGCTAAGATTTTCAGTACAATATTGAATAAGGATGGTAATAGGGGCATCCTTGCCTAGTTCCTATTCTCAAGGACAATACCTTTAATCTCTCTCCATTCAGAATGATAATGATCTTGATTTTTCATATATACTTTTCGCTGTAATGAGGAAATTCCCTTCTATTCCTATTTTGTTGAGTGTTTTAATAAGGCAGGGATATTGGATTTTGTCAAAGGCCTTTTCTGTATCAACTGATAGGCTCATGTGGCCCTTGTTCTCTCTTTTGTTAATGTGATAAATTATATTAATTGTTTTTCTTACTTTGAACCATCCTTGCTTACCTGTTATGAATTCCCCTTGGTCATGATATTTCGATTCTATGAGATTAGTAAAGATTCTATTGGTCAGGATTTTGTTGTGGATTTTTTTTTACCTATGTTCATGAGAGATACTGATCTATAGTTTTCTACTTTGGTGGTGTTTTTAATTGACTGGCATCAGGGATATGTTTGCTTTATTCATTGAGACTGGAAGTATGCATTATTTTACTATTTTCTGAAATATATAGTAACAGCTCTTTCAGTGACAGCTCTTCTCTGAATGTTTGGTAAAATTTGCTGGCCAAACTATCTTAACAGAGCTGTTTTTGTTGTTGTTGGAAGTTTTTAAAGGCAAGTTCAATTTCATCTTTTGTGAAAAGTCTGTTATATTTGTTTTACTTCAGTCTGTGTCCGTTTGGATGGATTGTGAGTTTCTAAGTATTTTTCCATTTTCTCTTGGTTTTTATATTTGTTGAGTACAGTTTTTCACAAAATTCTGTTAATGAACTTTTTATTTCAGTTGATTCTGTTGTAATATCTTCCATTTCAGCTCTTATTTGGATTATTTGTGTCTTTTCTTTCTTTTCCATACTTAGCTTTGCCAGTGGGTTTGTCAATTTTATTGATCTTTTGGTGGATTCAACTTCTAGTCTTGTTGATAGCTTTGTTTTTCTGTTTTCTATTCCATTTATTTCTGTCCTAACTTTTATAATTTTCTTTCTTTTAAAGGTTATTTGGATTTTTTGCTGTTTTATTTGTTGGAAATGTTGGGTTAAATATTCTATTTCCATTCTTTCTTCTCTTTTAAAGTGTTTGTGTATTGCCATGAAATGATCCCTAAGTATTGTTTTAGCTGTATCCCAAAAGTTTTGTTAAACTATGATTTCATTCTCATTTGTTTCAAAAAAGTTTTAAAAAATCTTTTCTATTACTCACTGATTTTCAAACAGGGTGTTGTTTAACTTCCAGGTGCATGGTTTTTGTTGTTGTTGTTTTTTTCTTCTCCTTAATAAAATTCTGTCATATTGATTGAGTCAAGTAGTGGACTGAGAACACTGGAGAAATAAGCAAGACCATAGTTCATAGATTTATGTAACATGT
>NW_006399859.1:2197061-2226255 GCF_000299155.1 Elephantulus edwardii
TGTTGTTTAACTTCCAGGTGCATGGTTTTTGTTGTTGTTTTTTTCTTCTCCTTTATACTATTGTTGATTTCTAATTTTATACCATTATAGTCTGAGAAATGCATTGTATTATTTTAATATTTTATAATTAGTTGAGGCTTACTTTGTGACCTAAAATATGTTTTGGAGACTGCTCAATATGTGCTAGAGAAGAATGAGCTCTTTTAAGTTGGTATATATCTATGAGATTAATTTGTTATTGTTTAGTTTATTCTTCAGCATCTGTGTTGAGTTTCTTTCTGGTGATCCTCTGTTTCCCTGGGAGTAGTGTATTGAAGTCTCCTATAACTATCATGGTATTGAGTGTTTCTTTTTAAAGTTCTGTTGATGTTTGCTTTGTGTATTTTGTATGAAGGAGGAAGTTCAAGCTGCTCTGAAGGGATTGGCAAAATACAGACCCTAGGAATTGATGGTATACAAACTGACATATTTCAACAAACAAGTGCTGCCTTAGATGCACTCACCATGTTGTGTCAAGAAATCTGGAGTACAGCCACCTAGCCAATTGACTGTAAGAGGCACATATTTATTTCAATTTCTGAAACAGGTGATATAACAGAGTGTGAAAATTATCAAATGGCATCATTAATATCACATGCAAGCAGGATCCTGTTGAAAATTATCCCAAAATGACTAAACCAGCACACCAACAAAGAACTGTCAGATGTCCTGGCTGGGTTTAGAGGAGACTGTGGCACTTAAGAACATTTTAGCCAATATTGGATGGATCTTGGCTGAAAGCAGAGTACGAAAGGAATGTCTCTCTATATTTCATTGACTCTACAAAGGCATTTGACTATGTGGCTCACAACAAATTGTAACTAACTTTGAGAAGATTGGGAATTCCGGAATGCTTGATCATATTTATGCAAAATGTATACTTGGACCAGGAGGCAATCCTCAGAACAGAGCAAGGAAACACTGCATTGTTCAAAATCTGAAAAGGTGTATGCCAAAAATGCATCCTATTTCTACACTTTTTCAATCTATATGTGGGACAGATTATCTTGGAGGCTGGACTCTAAGAGGAGGAAGACTTGCTTGCTGAAACTAAAGAGGATCTGAGGCATTCGTTGCAGAAGTTCAAGGACCACAGTCTTCAATATTGATTGAAGTTCTATATCAAGAAAACAAAGATTCTCACCAATGGGCTAATTGGCATCATCATGATAGATGGAGAAGAGATTGAGATTATTAAGAGTTTCAGCTTGCTTGGCTCCACAATCATTACTCTTGGTACCAGCAACCAGGAAATCAAAAGACTTTGCATTGGGAAAATCTGCTGTCAGGGACCTCTCCAGAGTACTGAAGGGCAATGATGGCAGTCTGGAGAGTAAGTTGTGCTTGATCCAGGCTATGGTCTTTGAAATTACTTAATATGAATCAGAAAACTGGACAATGACTAAAGGTGATAAAAGAATAATTGACGGCATTGTCATTCTAGAGAAGAGTATTGAATATACCATGGACTGCGAAGAGGACAGGTCTGTCCTAGACATGGTGAAACCAGGCTGCTCCTTGGAGGCAAGGGTTTTGAAGCTCCATCTGACATATTTTGGGCATGTTGCTGGGGGTGGGAGGGGGCAGTCCTTGGAGAAGAATCCCAGGCTTAGAAGGGTGGAGGAACAGTACCAGAAAGGAACACTCTTCATAAGATGGATTGACTCACTGGGCTAATGGAGGTAGGTATGTCAGAGACAATGAAATTAGCTCAATATAGAGTAGGGTTTAGAGCTCTTGTATATAGGGTAACTATGAATTGCAAGTGACTCTATGGTATATCATTATCACTCGCATATCTGCAAATCACACTGGAGGAGATTATTCATCTTTCTCCCATGCAGAAGATGTTGGATTGAAACCATATACCTTTAGGTTGTCAGTGCAACTCCTTACCACTGGGCCGCCAGAGTTTTTGTTAGATGCCTTTGAGCTGAACTTTGCCCTAATCTATAACTTCCTCATCATCTCTGACACACTGGATCCCATTGCTAAAATCATCATATCCATCCATCTCATTGGGGGGCCTTCTTCTCCTTCACTGACTTTCCATTTTTCTAATTATAGTGTCCCTTTCCAAGGAAAAGCCTTGCCAAGCTACATGTTTATATATAAAAGACAAAGCTTCACCATCTTTGTCTCCAGGGTACACTCTGGCTGCATCTTTCCAAGATGTCTCTGTTCTTTTTGAAGTCCATAGGTCACAAGAGTAGATACTTGTAGTTCTTTGGCTTTTTCTTTTGCCCATTCAAAATAATTAACCATTGTTCTTTTGAATTCTGTGGGAGGAAGTTCAATTACACGTTCTGCTTTCATGAAACCAATTGATTCTGTGTTTCGATAACTTTTGGGGGGTCTTCTCTTGCTTTGTATTTGTGTAGGGATTGAAGTAGTCTGCTTTTCTTTGTCATTGCTATTACAGAGTTTTTCTTGCCTGGGGTCTGCTCCAGCAGAGGAGAGGACAACTCAATTTGTTTGAATAACTATTTGTTCTCTGGGATCATGGGAAGATTTGCTTCAGTTGGAGAGCTCAACACTCCAGGGAACATGAGGGCAACTCACTTTGCCTGAAGGCCTCTCTGATCCTGCCTCTGATAGGAAAGTCTGCCTTGGCTGTGAATCTCACCAGAAGGGGAATTCTCTCTGCTTGAGCGCCTTCCTCCCTGATCCTGGGGCTGGTGGGAAAGCTTACCTTGTCTGGGGAGCTCACAGGGAGGTGAATTGTCCTGGATAAAGTTCAGTTCTTCTTCTCTGGTTCCAGAGCTAGTGGGAAAGCTCACTTTGACTAGGAGTTCACTGGGAACCTGCCTATGGTCTTTCTTCTTTGGTCTGTGAGTTGGCAGGGAAGATCTTGGCTAGGACTTTGATTGGAGGGGAATTTGCCCGGCCTGAACGTCTGCCTCTCTGGTCTATGAACAACATTTTGGTGATGTCAGCACATTGTTACTAACTGTCATCACATCAGCCTGTAGGTCATGGCGACACCATACACAATAAAACAAAACGTACTTGCTCCTGTGCCATCCCCATGATGAGTAGTGGACAAATTTGTTGAGATCCTTAAGACTTTCATTTGTCTGAATTCTGCAAATATATTGCTGGGCTTTTCTTCCAAGCCTGGCTTAGTCTAGAAGATCTACTGAAACTTATTGAGCACCATACCAATACACAAGGCTCCAACTACTGATAGAGGATGGCATGCATGAGGTATACTGGCTGGAATTACCTATTAAGTAAAAGTTTCCCAGTGAATTATTGCTGTCTTTGCTAGGGGAGATTAGTGTGAGTATCATATCTTTTTTTTTAAGATTTGGGGATTAGGATTATTTTTAGTAGTTACTAATGTGTTTTACATAGGGTTTTCAGAGGCCTGCCATTTCAGAAGTGGATGGCCAATCCTTCTTCCTAGTCCATCTTAATCTGAATGTTTAGATTTAGAGGAGTATCTGACAGACAGCAATTTGTGGAGTAGTGAAAGATAAATCCCTCATTTTGGAGTTAACCATTAGTTACAATGTAGTCCCTGCCCTTAGCCCAGTGCCTTGACCCACTTATTTCCCAGCTCCACCCTCTAGCAGGATACCACTTCATAGAGAGGATTAAACCAGGCTGCTCCTTGGAGGCAAGGAT
Source organism: Elephantulus edwardii (assembly GCF_000299155.1). Lineage (NCBI taxonomy): Eukaryota > Metazoa > Chordata > Mammalia > Macroscelidea > Macroscelididae > Elephantulus > Elephantulus edwardii. The sequence continues at coordinate 2,200,731 of NW_006399859.1, forward strand.
TCTGGGGCTTCATCTGACATACTTTGGACATGTTGTAAGGAGAGACAGGTCTTTAGAGAGGGACATCATGCTGGGTAGAGTAGAGGGACAGCGCAGGAGGGGAAGACCCTCTGTGAGGTGAATTGATTCAGTGACTGGGGTACTCGGGATGGGTGTGTCAGAGGCAATGAGATTGGCACAGGATAGAGCACGGTTTAGGGCTGTTGTACATAGGGTCGCTATGAGTCGCAAATGACTCGACGGTACCTAACAACAACAACAACAATGTGTTTTAAGATTATTCAGGTAGATAGGTATTTTGAGGCAGTGACCATCTCTAGTCTATATGCTAGGATATATTATCTCTCTTTTCTCCCAACAATTGTACTATCTACTCCATTTTCCAGATGAGAAAACTGAACTCCTAAATCACGTAACTAAAACACATCAGTGCTGGATGAAAGCTCAGGCAATTTTATTCTAGAGCCTACTTAAAACGCAGCTCCTCCTAAAGAGCACAGTCATTACACTGTATTATTTCTTAAGTGCCCTTGGGATCCATTAGGCCAGAAAGGCATAAACACGTCATGATAATCATGATTGAGCGTTATGGCCTGGGGCAGTGGTGGACATGGAAACTCCTGGGGAGATCTGCACTGCTATTTTGCTGAGAGGGAGCTGAATTGTGACTCTGCAGTTCTAGATCACCACTGACAGGCTGCTTTAAGCGTCGCAAGGATGTCAGGAGCAAATAGTAGCCCACTTGACAATTTTTTAAGGGCTAATAACCAAACTTTCATTGAATTGCTTATCTGTTAAAAAAATCACTATTTTAACATATAACATCTACCTTATTCAATGCATATTTAACAAAATAGCAACATGATTTACCATTTTGAAGCCTTTCTCATCATAAATATTTAAATACCCCCTTTTGCAATAATTATTAGTATTTTGCCAAATTTATTTCTTCTATCCTCCTGCTATTTTTTGTTGTATTATTATAAAACAAATCCAATTTATCATGACATTTCATCTATAAATTCTTTAACATTAATTGTTAATTGATAAGATTTATATCACTCTCTAACCACTGTAATTTTCAGAACAAATAAAATTAGTATAACATTTTAATTGTTAACTTAGAGATAAATCTTTTGCAATGTTTGAAAATGTCTTTTTACACTTGAATTGTTCAAATCAGAAACTAAGCAAAGTCCAGGCACTGCATTCCCTACCTACCCAGTACTGCCAAGTAGATTCCAATTCATAGCAACTCACCATTAGTTTTATGAAGCCAAAATATCTTTACAGGAAAAGACTATCCATCTTTTTCTTTTTGAACATCAGGTGGATTTAAACTCTTGACCTTTAAGTTAGCTGCCTAGTATGTTATGCACCATGCCAATAGACCCCTGAGGCATTGCATTCAGATACTATTAATCTCAAATATCTGGTTTTATTTTTCTCTTTTTATTATATGACTTGTGGAATACCTTCCCTATTCCGCATCTGGTTGATTTATCCCCATGATGTCTTTTAATGCGTCCTAATCTCTGGGTGGTTTTTTGTTTGTTTGTTTGTTTTATATATTATATTTTCTCTGATGGCCTAGTAGCAAGAAACTTTCCAAAGGCACGAGGTTGAGGCCACCACCAGCTGCTCTGCGGGAGAAGCACTGGGAGAAGGATGGACAATCTCCTCCCGTGCAATTAACTGCCTCTGAAAACCTGCTGGAGGGTCTTCTATGCGTTGGTTCTGACTCCATGGTAAACCACAACAACTACTCCCTATATTTCTTTTTTTTTAAATATTGGACAACTATTTATTTTGTACACTTATGAAAATTGTAGAAAAATAACTCAATTAGGGGAAATGATGGCAAAATAAATGAGGAAAATGATTATAAAAATAAAAAACAATCATTTTCTTGCATATTACAGTAAATAGGAGTGTTGTTGTTGTTGTAATGTGTGATCAAGTTGCCTGTGAATCATAGCAACCCTATGTACAACAGCCCTAAACCCTATTCTATGCCGTGCCAATCTCATTGTCTCTGATGCACCTATGCCCATTACCCCAGTCACTGAATCAATCAATCCATCTTATTTGAGGGTCTTCCTCTCCTGTGCTGTCCCTCCACCATCCCAAGCATGACGTCCCTCTCCAAGCACAGGTTCCTTCTCGCAAAACAAAGGGAAATATTTTAAAACTAAAGAGTATCAAAAATATAAAATTATTTTTTAAAGATAATATATTTTTTTTTATTTTATGCTGGTTTATGTATAAAGTATTGAATACAATGTTTTTCATCCTGGATCTTTCTCATTTCCTTTACCTACCCCTCCCTCCACCCATCTAATTTTGTGACCCTATTGTTAATAGCTTTAGTTTGCTTGGCTCCATAACCAATACTCTTGATACCAGCAGCCAGAAACTTAAAAGATGAATTGCATTGGGAAAGTCTGCTGTCAGAGACCTCTCCAAAGATTGAAGAGCAACAATATCATTCTGGAGACTAAGGTGTGCCTGATACAGGCCGTAGTCTTTGCAATTACTTTTTATGCATCTGAAAGCTGGGCAACGACTAGGGATGACAGTCCAAGAATTGAAGCCTTTGAGCTGTGGTGGTGGAGAAAAAGATTGAATATATCATGGACTTCTAGGAGAATAGGTTTGTTCTAGAGAGGGTGAGACCAGGCTGCTCCTTGGAGGCAAAGATTCTGAAGCTTTGTCTGACATACTTTGGATGTGTTGCAAGGTGGAATCAGTCCTTGGAGAGGGATATCCTGCTTGGGAGGGTGGAGGGACAGTACAAGAGAGGAAGACTCTGGATGAGATGGATTGATTCAGTGATAGGGGGAATTGGGGTAGGGGTATCAGAGACAGTACAATTGGCAAAGGATAGAGAAGGGTTTAGGGCTATTGTACATAGAGTCACTATGAATTGATCAATTCATAATAACAACATTAACACACCCTGCTCCATGTCTGCCCACACTTACCCATCCGCTCCTCCCCTCCCACCTTGGATCCTCATACGTATTCTACAATTATGGTCTTATACTGTATTTGTCCTTATGGGATTGAGTTAGTTCACTTAGCATAATGTTCTCCAGTCCCTTCCAAGTTAGGTAGTGATTTACAAAACCATTGTTCCTGTGTGCTGCATAGTATTCCATCATGTGAATGTACCATAATTTCTCAATCCATTTGATTGTGGTTGGACATTTTGGGCTATTTCCATGTTCTTGTGATGGTGAATAATGCTGTTTATGAACACTGTTGTACAAGTCTCCATTTGTGCCTCAGTTCTCATTCTCTGTTCCAAGTGGTGAAGTAGCTGGGTTATATGCAATTTCTATATTCCTTATTTTTTCTATGAGTAGATTGGTTATATTTAGGTTCATTTTAGCATCAAGAAGAAAATAGTTTTATCAGGCACTGTCTGAAGAACATTTTAAGGTCTTGTCATAAATTAACAGAAAATAATTCCAAAATGTATACTCAGTTATGGTTGCAACAGAGCTTTGTGAGTTATGTTGTTGTTAAAGTGCCATCAAGTGGAGTACAACTCATAGTGACCCTATGAACAAAAGATCTGAACCCTGTTCTGTCCTATGCTATCCTCACACTTCCTGACACACGAGAGCCCATTGCAACAGTCACTATGACAATCTATTGTGTCAATCTTCCTCTCCTTCACCGACCCTCCACTTCCCCAATATCATGTCCTTTTCCAAAGAATAGCCCCTCCTAGCAACATGCCCAAAGTATGTGAGGCAAAGCCTCATCATTCCATCTGAATTTCAAGATCATCTTAAAAATTGGTTTGAGGTATTGAACACCAATGCCTCAATTGAACACCAGTGCCTCAATTGAACACCAATGCCTCATTGAACACTAATGATCAAAGATCAGATGATTTGTAGGATGCTATCAAAGATATCCATGAAGAAAGCAAAAGGTTATTATAGAAACAGGAGAAAGAAAAAATAAAAATGGATGTCATAAGAGACTCTAAAGATTGCACTGGAGTGTTGAGAAGCCAAAACAAAAGGAAAACATATTGAAATGAAAGAACTTAACAAAAGATTTCAAAGGGCAGCTTGGGAGGACAAAGCAAAGTGTTATAATGGAATGTGCAGAGAGCTGGAACTGGAGAATAAAAAGGGAAACATTTGCTCTGTATTTCTCAAGCTAAAAGACCTGAAAACCAAATTTATGCCTTGTGTCACGGTATCAAGACGCTGTAGGCAATATATTGAATGACCTAGAAAGCACAGTGGGGAATGTTCTGGATTAGAAGGAAAAGGAAGAACAACTAATATTAAAATGATGACATGGTTAACAGAATGAACTTTTGGAAAATAGTTAGTTTTTATCTTTGGTGGTTAATTTGATACTGTTTTTTTGTGTTATTAAAAACTGTCAGCTTTTTTGTGTTTAACTTGGTACTGATTTTGGTGTTGATGACAATTGTAAGCCTTATTGCATTTCAAGTTTGACATTATTGTTTCTGTGTGCTCTTGAGTTGCCTGTTACTCTCAGTGACCTTAAGTACAACAGCCCTGAACTCTGTCCTATCCTGGGCCAGTCTCACTGACTCTGACAAATCTAAACCCACTGTTCCAGTTTTCATGTCAATATTTCTCATCTGGGGTCTTCCTCTTCTGCACTGTCCCTCCACCCTTCCATGCATGATGCCCTCCTCCAAGGACTAGTCCCTCCTGGCCACGTGCCCAAAGTATGTGAGATGGAGCTTCAGAATCCTTGCCTCCAAAAATAAATTTGTTTTCACCCTCTTTTGTTCTGGAGGTTGAATGAATCCGCTTGAAAAAATCAAAAGCTCATTTGAATTAAAGGTAGATTCTCTTAAATCTAGAAGTGGAACAGACACATAAGAAAAAGAGAGGCATAAACAGAGTCAACAAGTTTGATATTCAAGTTTCCCAAAGCATTAAGTTAATTAAGACAAGAATAAAAAAGGCACCCTGTGAGGTTATTCAATTATGCATAAACACTAGAGTCAGATGGTGGGAGAAAATATGTACATAGAGGGAAGTAAACATGCATTCGATCAAAAGACAGGAGCTTCAACTCCTGCTCCTGTTGTTCCAGTCTTCACTATCCTCTCTCATTTCTGCATCCAAGATCATGAAATAAGAATTCCTACCTGCTGTTAACAAATGGGAGCATCAAATGTGATAATGGATGTGAATGCAGGTGTAAAGTGAAAAGCCCTTTGCAAGTAAGAGGTATTATCACAGCAAAAGTTAAATGCATTTAAAAAAAGGAGGGGGAGAAATCCTGGCCTCCAATTATTCTGTCAAAACATTTATTGGATGCCTAAGTGTCAGAATACTGCTACCAGGATTGACATCAGGTCCCTATTCTCACAGAGCTCTCAGAGAGTTGGGATTCTGGCTACAAAAGGAAAACAAGTTACAAATTGTGACTAATTATAATTCAATGTGTCTTTGGCAAAAGAAAATGAAGTCAGTTTGTAGTTTGGGGAATCTGGCACTACACAGTGCAAGCAAAAAGGGCTTTTCAACCTGGATGTCATAAATGGGGTGGAGTAATTTGAGGTGACGAGGGCTAGAGGATCAATTGCTGGATTTTAAATAATAACAAGGTAAAAAGGACAAGTGCTACAGTGATGAAATGGAATCCAAAATGAAAACAAACCCAGGGAAGTACCAGTGTATAAAGATGCTGAAGAACTGAGATAGTATTTTGTGGAGCTAGCTCATGGGGGATCATTTATTAATGACTAGACTTGCACTTAACTCTTAAGTTCGAATGCAATGTACTGGTGACTTATTACCTGAGAGGCCATTATAAGGAAAAGCACACAGCAGAGGATTAACAACAGTCCTATAATAAACATTCTACAACTTGCCTGACCAGACTTTTCTTCTAGCCTTCTAGACAGATAGAGGCCTTTCTTTTGGGCTAAGCATCTACCATGATGTTGAGGCATCTTGTGCTGTCTAGACCAGCACAATGCAATAGAAATACAATTTGAGCCATATATTAAATAAGATGCAATATTCTAGAATTTACATTAAAAGGGGAAAAGAAGAAGTTAAATTGATTTCAAGAATGTATTTTTCTTTAACTCACAGATATTCACCTGCAACTCATAGCTCATTGAGCTCTGAAACTTGCCCTTTCCTGAGAGGATCTCATTGTCTCTGATGGACTTAATCCCATTTCTCCAGGCACTGAGTCAATCCATCTTATCCTAGGTCTTTTCCTCCTTCGCTGTGCCTCCACTCTTCCAAGCACGATGTCCCTCTCCAAGGACTGGTCGCTCTTGACCATGTGCCCAAAATATGTGATTGGAGCCTCAAAGTTCCTTCCTCCAGAGAGCAGGCCAGTTTTATCCTCTCCAGGATAGAACTGTTCTTCTGGAAGGCATTAACAACTCAATAGATATATTGAGTAACCATAACTTACATATGCCATCAGAAACAAAAAAAAATGGACATAACTTGCTTAATTGCCTTATTTATTTTATTGCAGTGGTCTGGAATGGAACTTATAATTTATCTGAAGTGTGCTTGCATATATTATAGTAATAAAACTTATTCTTTCCAAATGAAATAAATATAAAACATTTATTGAGGAACTAGAAAATACTGTGTGTCCAACTCACTATAGCACATCAATATCTTAGTATGATCCCACAGTTAAAGGGGAATATGGTCCCACTGAGCAATCCAGTTGTGTTACAGAAAACATCACTCACATGGTTCTCATTTTAAAAATTTAATTAAGCTAATTAAAGTAAAATTAAAAATTAAGTTGCTGAGTTACACTAGCTGTGTTTAAATTGCCCAATAACCATGATATCAGGGATAATTTTGTATAACACAGGTTGAGAGTAAAGAAAGAGTATCAGCACCTCAAGAAAACTTGCAGCTTACCAGATCTAGATTCTCTAATTTATGGGCATCACATGATGGGGAAACAGGACATGGCATGAAGTATCCTCCTGTTACTGTCACATGTCAGCTTGTGATTTGTCGCAAGAACTCTAACTTGAAAGATTCAATGCAGTTGAGTTGGAACCAATTTATGGCTAATGCTCCACTGGACTTTCAAGGCTATAAATGATACAGGAGGCGAGCTCTGGTAGACTAGTAGTAAGAAACTGCGCTGCAATTCAAATGCGCATGGTTCAAATCCACCTGATGCGGAGAAGAAGAAGGACAAACAACAACAATACAACAACAACAAATGATTCAGGAAATTAGAGTTTGATCATACCACCTTCTATCTTCATTATGGAGATAAATGGATCATCAATGATGAATCAATAAATCACCTACAGGAGATTGTTGTTGGATGTCATTGAGTCTGAACTGACCCAGAGCTGACCCGCTGGTGGGTTTTCAGAAGCAGCAAATCATATGAGAGGAGATTGCCCAGCCTTCTCCCATGGAGAAGGTAGTGAATCCACACTGTGTACCTTTGGGATTGCAGTGCAGCTTCTTACTACTATGCCACCAGAAGTTACCAACATCTACCTTCCAAGTCATCAGGACCCTCTTTTCTTTGGAACAAGCTGAAAATGCACACGAAAGTAACAACAGAGGGTGTTGAAGATGTGGCCATTGTTTGCAAAGGCAGGAAGCAGGAACACTGATGAGTTTTGTCCAAGACTAATGGTGGTAGACTGAGGTTTGGGGGATTTATGAGAGAAGAAAGAAATATTGGAGAAGAGAAGAGATAGCACAAAGAACTATTATAAACAGAGAGTATGCTTGCTCCCAGACTTTCTAGATATAAAGGAGTATCTTAACTGTACCTTTTATATCATTACTACCAAATCACCACGCCTGGGAATGATGAACTAAGTGTACACGGAGAAACACTCGATCTAGTCCATGACATCATCTATTGGAAAATAATAAACAGAAGACCCTATATTATCATTAATTACAGATTTGCAGAAATTATAGCAGAAGAAATCAACCAGATTAAATCCCAAAAATGTATCTATTTTGCCTTCCCGTCATTACATATTTCACAGTCCAGTTCATTGTTGACTGAGTCTCCTCCTCCTTTGCCAGAAGCAAAGGAGGAAGTTGTGCTGTTAACCCAAAGGTGAGCTAGTGTTGATTGCTGCAACCTGATGTCTTGCTTTTGACTGGACTTTGCTTGTGGCTACAAATACTCAAAGTTTCCTAACTAAACAGAAGGTTCTTCAGCAAAAGGGACATGCTGGATCCCTCACAGTACTGGTTTGATAGGGTGGACAAATCAGAAATTGTCTTTATAAAATGGGGATACTAAGGCATGAGGGATGAGGTAGTTGGTTTACACAAATGTAGTCATTAGCAAGATGATTAACTCATCAAATACAAAGGTTAATGGCTAGAAAAGCCAGGCGGTGGTCTGTGATATCAAGTGTTTATTGTTCAAAATGGTTTTTTTAGACATTGTGTTTGACTTTGCCATGTGGATGGTCAAGGACATCCATGAAGGGGTATGTTGGTGTCTATTCACAAGTGGGGAAAAAGGGGGAAAAAATAGCCTAAAAGCTAATGAAAAGTTGCTACATGTCACTGATAAGTAAGGAATGAAAATAAAAGTAACAATGAGGTATTTCTTACTCCCTCGAAGATGTGTTTATCCATTGCTGGTAGTACTGTAAAATAATCCTGAACTCTTACAGAAGTCCAGAATGAAGGCTGCATAGTGGAGTGAACTTGGGGGGGAAGGATTGCATAACAATGAAAGAGTTTTTCTTTTCAAGGAGAAGAGCGATTTGGGGGGAAGGATTGGGCAGGGAGAAAAGGACAAGAATGAATGACTGGAAATCCTAAGTCTCTGTAAACTTTCATTAAAATTAATAAATAAATTAAAAAAGAATAATCCTGGAATAGATTAATGGATATACAGAATGTCAGATACACACACACACACACACACACACACACACACAGAGTTATTACTATATGTTATGAGTCAGAACTGACTCATAGATGTCCCTCCATTAAATTACCAGAGGTTGTAAAACACATAAGGGGAAATTGCCTTTTTCCCTCAGGGATATATATGTTATTTTCTGTGGAGTTGGACCTGATCCATAGCTGAACCTCCAGTGGATTTTCAGAAGCAATCACTTGGGAGGAGATTGTCCTTCCTTTACCCAAGGTGTATGTATGTATAGAGAAAGTGAAATACTATTAAGTCATAAGGAGACATCAACTCATGATGCATATTCCAACATGGGTAAACCTTGACAACATCAATGAAATAAGCCATAGTATGTTACTACTTATATTTTTCACTCTCATTGATGTAGAATTGGAACCAACTTATAGCTCACCATTTAATAGGTTTTCAGAGGCTTTAAATTGCATGGGAGGAGATTTCCCATCTTTTTCTTGGGGAACAGCGGAGGGTACAAATGGTCAGAGGCAAGGTCTTTAGGTTAGCAGTGCAGCCCCCCACTGACTACACCACCGGAGTGTCCTACTTATTTGTTGTGATTGCTGTAAACTATTAAGTTGGAACTGACTCATGCCTGACCTTCCAGTGGGGGTTCATGGAAGGAGAATGTCAATCTGTCTCCTACAATACATCTGATGGATTTGAACCATGCGTCTTTGTACTGGTAGTGTCAGTTCCAACTTAACAGCACACAACACAACAACATACTATATAAGTAAACTCCCTTACCTATATAATCTAGGCAAGTAAATGGACTCCCTTACGTATATAATCTAGGCAAGCAAATGGAGACCAAAGTTTATTAGTAGTTATCACTGGTGAAAGGGAGTCATTGTTTCGAGGACGTGAGTTTCTGTTAAGAGTAACAAACCCTTGGTAATGAATAGAGTTGGTGCTGTATACTATGAGGAACACGGTATAATAATTAATGTTACGGAATGCAAGAAGAAACGATGGAGTCAAAGGACATTGCCCAAAAAACCGATACGAGCAAGTAACCCTGACTCTCTCATGTGAAAAGGTGAGAAAATATAGAAAGCATGTTACTCAATCCAAAACAGCCGTGCCTACCCGTAATAAAAAACCCAGGGGAATCAGAAGCAAAACCGAGGAAACTAATAAACATCAAAGAAGCAACAAAACAGGAAGAGAACACATCCTACCAAGCCACAGAAGACAGACCCACCCAGACCAGGCCACAGAGGAGCAGCATCTAACACAAAGACACAAAGAACAGATATAAGGCAGACATGAAGACGAGAAGGATACATCAAGGAACCAGAGCCAAAAACATAGACCAAAAGCTCTTGCAAGAACAACGAAGCGCAAAAAGAAGGCAAAAATTGGCAGGCCAAACAACCTTAAAAGAACGGCTTAAAGCCACGAGGCAAAAGGCCAAAGGCAAAGGCAACACAATCTTTTAAGAAAAGCCGAATAAATGTGTCTTACTGCAAACCGGAACCACAGGCATGAAAGGTCACTAACAAAGTACTGTGCCATCTGCAAGCGATCACAATAAATGTTAAAAACAGGAGAGCACAAAAGTCTGTGAAGGAACACGTAAAAACAAGTGAAGAAGTAGAAAAAACATCCATGACAGCACGGAAACGGATTATGTGCGGCGGATCTCCCCTTGCCAAACTTAGAAGAGCCAGAGAGGGCCACAACCATATGGACCTTGCGCAGGATACAACAACCAATCTTGAAAAAACAAGTGCTTTGATACATTACAACCCAAAAAAAAAAACCAGAACTCAAATAAATTCCGATCTATAAAAAGCCAGTGGGAGTGGAAGAAACTGTACCAGAAGAAAATCAAGACTGAAATATTCCACATCAAAACCACCAGCCCTTTGAAACAAGCTGCGTATGGCCAAGAAAAAACACCAAAGAAAAGAGTTAGACGCAGACAAAAAGGGAGGCAAAACGAGGAAGAAATGCTCACTAACAACAAAAAAGTCTTAAAAAATATCTCCAACCACGAAACCAAAGGCAAAAAGCCTACAGGCTAAAGCCCAACCGCAACGCCTATGTAGTCCCTGTATAAATAAGAAACTTAATAAAATTCTGTCATATTGATTGAGTCAAGTAGTGGACTGAGAACACTGGAGAAATAAGCAAGACCATAGTTCATAGATTTATGTAACATGTAATAAACATGTCTAAATCATCTATAATCATTGGCAAAAATGCCTGGTCACCAACCACATAGACCCTGACTCTGACAAGTTCAGAGGCTGTGTTGGGAAATAGGAGTTAAGGAAAGGAGATTCTCCTTGCTCTTGCTTCAAGGTCCAGGAATGTTTCAGTTGCTTGTGCTCTTAGGACACATCTAACAGAATCAAGAGAATGACAAGGATGTGCTTCCACTGTAATACGACTCTTCCATTACTCTTTCAGTTACTGACATCAATCACACCTGAAGATCATGATTATTAAGCCGTGCTGCAATCTTTACCTCCCCAGATTAAAGCACGTGCCTCCTCTACCCTTTCTCGCAGAATGACCTCCTGTACTTCTCATCATTTTCACTCCTCTTTTCTAAGCTCTTTTCCACAGTCATTAAACCTCCTCTGAGTAGAAATGATGAATAATGTGCATCAGCCCTTTATGAAGCTGTCGTTGTGGGCTTGACCTTTAGGCTATTTGAAACAGGCAGAATATACCTATAGGGAACATTCACATTAGAGGAACATGATTTAATCTTTAGTATGAACAGAATGAGATTCAAACAGCAGTTATGGAGCACTTGCTGTGTCCTAAGGAGCCCAGGAGGTACACGCATTGAGGGGTTGCACTGCTAAATTAAAGGCCAATTGTTTAAATCCACGAGCTGCCCCATGGAAGAAAGAGGGTCATCAAGATTTCCAACTTCAGAAACTGAGTGGAAGGTTCCTCTGATGTGACATTGACTCCAAGACAGTGAGTAATAGTAACTGGTCAAAAGCTACACTGCGGGCAAGTCAGAGCAGACCCATAGCTGACCCTTCAGCAGGTTTCTAAGGCTACTACTGGATTTAAGCTTCCAGAGGGTCATAGCCTTGGGTTAGCGGTGCAACTCCTTACAGACTAGACCAGCAGAGCTTCTTGATTGATATTATCCCACAGGACTTTCACATGCCATCTCATTGAGTGTTGGCAATGGCCCTGGGAGGAAGCTCCCTCATCTCAATAATACAAATCAGCTCAAGAGGTAGTATCACCACCATTCAGACAACCCTATTTGGTTTAGAAGGAAAATATTAAGAAACTAATTAAAGTCTGAGTGAAGGGTTGGAAAGACAGAATGCCATACATTACACTTAATGAACCTAGTTCTTTCTCCATCCTCCGTGCTACTGAGTCTCTGAGGAGCAAAATGGTTAAACACTTAGTAGCTAACCAAAAGGCTGGCTCTTTGAGCCCACCCAGAGGTACCTTGCAAGAAAGGCCTGGTGATCTAATGCCAAAAACTTACTCAGCAAAAACCTTGAGGGGCCCACATTCACTGTGACACACATGGAGTTGCTAGGAATTGGAATCGGCTCTGTGGAAACTTTGCAGGGGTGTTTGCATCCGAAATGCAATTGGGGAGGTCCATGTGTGTACTAATGACTGATCTTAGAGGCTGAGAAGAGCAGTTTCTGCCACAGCACACATCAACCAAGCATTCACTACAAAACAGTCCAGTGAGTTTCCTGGTAGCCAGAAAGACCAGAGAGCTCTTTTAGCTCCTAGGAGGAGTCACCACTGAGAGGTTTTTACCAGAGAAGTGTGACAATTTAGCCTGTCTGCAGCTGACATTGTCAAGTTAAATAAGTACTCAAATAGCTTTGCTTACAAAATAGTCTGCCAGGTTTTGTGACAGTCCAGTCCTTCCCAGACAGTGAAACTGTCCCCTTCTGCCTACCCTGGCTGACCAGGTTCTGCTTCTACAATATCTCACTTGACTGATTTGTATTTCTACTTGAATGGAAATAGGCAACTTATGTGAACAGCTGCTTTATGCCCATCTTGGTAATAGAAAGGCAAAAATAAACCCCCTAGCTTAGAAAGAATAGTGTAAAATCCAGCTGCTTTCAAATCTAACAGTAAAAGCTTCAGGAAATTTTGGATATTCAGGAAGAGACGGTTTGCAAATTTTCAAAGTCTCTTATTAGGCCTTTAATATCACTTTTATTTATCACTGTGTGGATGAGTCAATTTTGACTCCTAGTTACCCTAACTGGACTGGTGAGAACTGCCCTATAGGGTATCTGAGGCTGTAAATCTTCACAGAGGCAGATTCCTCTTTTTCCCTCCCATGGAGTAGCTGGCAGGTTCCATCTGCCAGTATTTTGGTTAACAGCCAACACTTAACCCACAGAACTAGAATCCCGCCTGGGGTAAAAATGATAGAGATTCTTTTGTCCTATAAAACAAAACAAAACAACACAAAAAACCCAACCAAAACCAAAACCACAAAAACCAGATTTTTATACAAAACCCCCAAAGATTTATTTGAAAGCCTGGAGATTTGTGCTCACTTATTTGGAAGGCAGAGGAAACTTGAAGAGAATGATCAGTGAAGGGAGATTAGGGGGGGGAACCCAGAAATCATAGCATACAAGGTAAAGCGGAAAAACATCAAGATATTTAGGCAGAAAGAAAGTTTAGGATTAGGGGGACAATTGACGGTGGAAAGGTGGAAGTTACAGCATTATTCTCTTTCCATCAAAGTCCACCCTCAAGAGATCAATATATAACCTTAAACCTAAGTGTTGAAGTTGTTTCTTTCTTGAAAAATATCCTTTGAAGAAGGGTTGCTTCATATTTTCCATCCAGGCTATTTCCTGTTGGTCCCCAAAATGGACAGTTAGAGCCTGAATGATCCTAAATCTCTGTGAGTAAATTGCACCCAACTGATTTTTCTTTGGGGAGCTCTAGCCCAAATGGAGCAGCATTGACAACCAAAGGCCAAGTCTCTTTGACAATTTCATTCTGTCAGCAGTTCTGAAGGAGAAAGAGAAGCAATCTTCTTCTGTGTGATTTAAAGACTTGGAAACCCTGGGGAATGATAGCTTTGAGTTGGGTCCAATTTGATGTCAACAAGTAATAGTAGTAGTAGTAGTAGTAGTAGTAGTAGTAGTAGTAGTGTAGTAGTAGTAGTAGTAGTAGTAGTAGTAGTAGTAGTAGTAGTAGTAGTATAGTAGTAGTAGTAGTAGTAGAAAAAATTTTTTCCCCATCTTTCTGATAACAAGAAGAAGAAGATCTCAGATTTCTAGCATTTGTTAATAATGGTTCTCATCAATAATTTCTAACATTTGTTAATAATGGTTCTCATCAATAAAGAGAAAGAATCAGAGCCTAAAGAATCATCAGTGTATATCTAGAATTGATAATTGCAGCCAGTTACTATATGAAAAAAAAAACCCAAAATCAAACCAAATTGCTATAAAGTAGATTCTAACATATAGTGAGTGACCCTCCATCAGCTTTCCAAGACTGTTGATCTTTACAGGAGGAGACTGCCTATCATTCTCCTACAAAACAGTTATTTTTACAGAATGATCTTCTGTTTATGATAGTCCATGATGCTTTTCCATTGCTGGTAGTTATAACAAGTCCCCTTGTTAATTGCATTTATTTAACAAAAAGGAAACAAAGAGTAAGCATATGTAATTAGTTGTAGAGATTCAATTCATATGAATTAATGGAGACAGCAGCATTTTATAAGACATAACTGAACAAGCTGGGTTTCTAAAATGCTTAAGCAGTTGATAAAATAGCTTTTTATGAGTAGAAATTTTCAAGCACTGTCTTGATAGCTGTTTGACACACTACTGTTGACTAATTCTCCCATTGGGTAGGGGCCAAGAGTCAATAACTCCTGAAGCACCTTCAACCTTGAGATTTCATGGCTCTCTCTGCTTTTCTTTCCTCAAACTTCAATTGCTCCGCATTTTAATTACTTACTTTAAAATAAATTACTCAATTATCCCCAACTTTTCACTGGTGTACACCAGCAACAACCTCGACGAACAAATGAATCTTCCCAAAGAAGTGAAAGTCAGCAGACACCCTGCGTGAGCTCTACTAGAAATCGGCTCCACATATTTTCTTGTTCTCAATTCCAGGATGAGTGACAAGTCCTCTCTACAACATGTTTTTCTCTTCAATGAAGAATCATGTTTCAAGATTTACTTGGATTCAACCTTCATCCTGTTCACTCACATCCTGCTGGCTCAAGCAAGTCAGCTGGCTGGTCCTGCCTGTAGTCCCTACCAAGAGACACTGCAAGTCAAATGCCAAAGAAGGTGCATAGATAATCCTTTTCTGGAAGATAGATGGGAGTGGAAAATTGTGAACAACACAGAAATTTACTAGAGAACCATTCAATCAAGGGATATGTGTATCATAATTAAAATTTCCTCAGCAGGGTAAAACTTAAGACATCTATACATCCAACTAAAACAGCACTGAGATATGCCTCTGTCTAGTCTCCACATAATTAAAAAGCACAGATAACATAAACAGGAGAGCTGCCTAGGAAGTTGGGTTATGACAAATGTTAACACCAGGCAAAGGTAAGCGTTAAGGAATTAAGATAGATTTTTGGTTTCAGCTTTTGCTCTTTTGTTTTTCTCATATGTGGGATACAAAGCTGCTAGACAGTTAAAAGGAAGAGTTGAGATCCACTACAGGGACTCACAGGACATTGGAAAAAATCCTTTCCACTCTGCGACTCTCTAAAGGTGCCTTCCAGTTACTGAACTGAGATGAGAGATGCCAGAATGCACTGTCAAATATCAAAAAGTGACAGCAGCAGGAGAGGAAACCAGAGAATGGAGGAGGAAGAAAAGAGAAATGTGGAATGGTAATCATGTTTATTATTCTTTGTTTCAGCTAAGGTTAATATACTTTGTGCATTAATTAATGACAACTGCATGTAGTGGAAAATGCAATTATACTATAGAAGATGACAATCCAGATTGGGTTTTATTGACCTGAGAAGTGAGAAAAGCAAATACCTAATTATAACATAGATACTGTAGAGAAGGATATAACTTATGTCAAACTCTACAACACCAGGGAGGCATTTACCATAGCATGCTCAGTTGTATCAGTTCCTAGTCTTGTGATTTTGAATAAACCCCCTAGTCTGTGTTTACATATGTACTCCTGCAAAGTTAAAAAACAACAACTACAACAAAAAAAAAACCCCACCCAAACAACCATCTCATTGCCATACCTTTGTTGTGGTTCTGAGGCTGTAAATAGCATAAGAGGAGATTAACCATCTTCTCTCCTCAGGTAGAGATGATAACAACCAAAACTAACCTGTTATCTTGGAGGCTATTCTTGGAGTCATCAAGTGTTTCAGAGTGGAACTCCACTGCACTGAACTTGCAATACTTGTGGCTTTTTAAAAGTATATTGTCAGGCTTTGCACCCAAAAGTCTTCTGGCTTGCTTCAAATACCCAAATTTTGGGTTCATAGCTGAAGACTTAAATACCAGCACCATTCAGCAATGGAAGATTGTGTAACTCATTTTTAACCTAACAAATTAGTAATTGCATGCCTATTATATGCTAGCTATTGTTTTAGGCATTGAGAATTCAGTAATAAACAAAATGAAAGTTTTCTTTTCCTTTAACCTTATATTTTTAGAGAGACACTAAAAGGAAAGGCAAATAAATAAAAATACACCATAATATAGGTGATGCATGGTAAGTAGAATGAAAATCATCATAATTTAGAAAGAGAGCTGTTAAGATCACTGGCAGCAGGGGATTTGTATTTGACCATGTGGACAGAGAAGCCCCCCTTGAGCAATGATCAGAAGGAAAGAAGAGGGAGAGCCATAGGCTAACTGGGAGGTGGGTCAACAATCCTGGCAGAAGATAAATAAGTGCAAAGACCACAAAGAAGGGAAGCAGTTGCTGTGTTCAATGGAGAAACTCAAGGTCTCTAAGCAATTTAATAAGGATGGTGTCAGAGGCCGGATGGCACAAAAATCCAAAAGCCTGACTAGAATGGCCAATGTGAGCTTCAATGTGAGTGAGATGGTAGGTCAGCAGGGAGATGTGCAACGTAGAAAAGTTTTAAAAAGATCCCACAATACTTAACACTGCTTGAGAAATACCTTTCCCTCCTGTGATATTTTCACAGTAAATTAGAGCATCTTCTTGGAATATCTGAACATACACTTTGAATCACAAGGTTCCTGCAACACAGAGATTATGCAACTGTCAAGGAGGAAGTTTTATCTTTAAAACAGATTTATTAGAAAATATTCTTAGATTTCTAACCTTAGATTGACTCAGCTAAACTTTAAAAGCCTAAATTCCCCCAAAATGATCTCGTCAATGAAAGGAATAAGATAATTGGCTGCAGGAAAAAGATCTTTCCCATATGAAGCAGCTTTTGTCACTTTTCTTGTTCCAAATAAATCTTCACAATAGGATGCTGAGGTAACAATAGAGGCAACCATCTCTCAAATAGGAGCAGTGTTGAAATTACCTCTCCCTTGTTGAAACACGCACCAAAACAGCCCAAGCCCACGGTTGTTGTTCATAGGGTTGCTATGAGTTTTACTTGACGGTATCTAACAAAAACAACAACAATTGCTGTTGAGTCACTTCCCATTCACAGCCCCACTCCATTAGGTTCCCCAAGGCTGGAAATTTTTATTGGAGGTGATTGCCCACCTTTCTCCCACAGAACAGCTGGTAGATTTGAACTGCCTACCTTTTGGTTAGTGAGTTTTAGTGGTCCACTGCTTAAGGAGTTACACAGCTAATTCAATGGCAAAGTGATTTGAATCCACCAGCTGCTTTGCAAGAGAAAGGCATGTGCCATTTACAGCCTCTGAAAAACCACCAGAGGGTCATAAAATGAGTTAGTTCTCACTTCATGGCAAGGAATTGTTTGAGCTGATATTTTGGTTTGTAGCTTGATACGTTACACAGGATTCGATTAATGTGCCTTAAAATACAAGCAGAAAGGCTTAAATGGTTGAGAGGCTATTTATATTCTGGTGTGTACCATGAAATCATTAGCCCTTTGGCCATCCAGGAAAGCCTTGAAGAAATAATACAAGAAGGATGAATGTGATCTGGGCTAAACAGATGGACAAAAGGTCAAGAAGATTATTATTCAAAAGATTTGTCTGTAGAAATGTCCAGAGTAGGAAAGCAGCAACTGAAGGACATTTTAGATCTTTAACCTCTGTACGTCTCCGAATGTCTCCACCTCACGTATTGTCCCACTTCTCCAACAACACTCTGATCTTTTAGTCTGTTCTATTCAAATGTAGCCCAGTCTTGAAGTTTCTCTAATTTCCCACCAGAGGGAATTTCTCTTCGAAATTTCTGTACACCTGTCCTTTTGATTCAAATCTCTGAGCACAATTTAACCTTGCATTTTGGTTGCCTGATCTCTATATAGTTGGCTAACTTTAGATGTTATCGACGCATAAGTCTATTCAATTCTGATTACTACTCATAGGCCTATATAAGGAAACACAGAACTGCTCTACACAGTTTCTAAGACTCTGATCTTTTTGGAAGTAGACTACCTCATCCTTCTCCACTGAACAGCTGGAGGAGCTGAACCACTGATCAGCAGCCAAACACTCATTGCACAAACCAAGGCTCCTTATTATTACATCAACCTGAAGCTTTGACTTAGTGTGATTAATCTGTGTGTGTCCATTTCCTAAATCTAAGAGGTGTGCATTGTGCATAACGGTACTTGGCACTCAGTGAGTGGGTTATCAGATGGATAATTTAAATGGAAGGAAAGATGGAGGGAGGCAGATAGGCAAAGACAGATGAGAGAGTGAACTGGTGAATTATTAGGCACATTTCCTATTGGATTGTTTCTTCCTGGAGTAATCACAGCCAGTGCTAACAACACAGATTCCACAGATAGTTCAAGAAGAGAAAAGATGGCTCTTGGTTGGTTTTGGTTTTTTGTTTTGTTTTTTCTCCTAGCAACTACTGCTTGATTTTTCATATAAATGTCTGCTTCAAATAATACATTGACATTACACTGAACCGTCTCCTTATCTCAGTACAATGTGATAACAAGACATATAATGACTAAAGGGAGGTTTTCTTTTCCAAAACACATCTCAGAATATTCCCTCAACAGTGTCCTATAAACTTGGCAGTGGTAAAGGCCAGGGAGTGATTTATGGACTCAATAACAATCAGAAGAGTAATGTCCTTCATGGCATGAGTTAAAATAATGTTATAATGCTCTGAATCTTTAAAGTTCAACAATTTAGGTTAAGGGAGAGCCAACTACACTGGATAAGCAGCTGGTGTTGAAGGTATCAGGACACACAATCAAACTAATACAGAATGGAACTACAGGCAAAAAGGAATTTGCTGAACAGGGAAATGATGGGAATCAATTTTGTTCCAGAGACTGATATGCTTACTGTAGCATGTCATGAGCCACAGCTGGGCAGAGGTGTTTAAACAAACAAAACAAAAGCAAAAACCAGAAAGTGAATGAAACTAGGCTCTTACCTCTGGGAGCTGAAACATTTCAAAGGCCATGAGGAAAAGAAAATGTATTTTGCTCTGCATTTATTTGAATGCAAAAGTCACATTTGGAATGAAACTCAGTTGAACTCAGTGGCCTCTGGAAGTGACTGTAACAAATGCTTTAAAATTTGTTTCTTCCTCATTTGTTGACTGGTGTTAACAGGGCTTTTGGCATGAAGACATTTCCCTCCTTCAATTTAGCTTTTTGTATTCAGAACTTCTCTCTATGGGCTTTGACGTGTGTGTGTTTTGGTTTTGTGATGCCATGAAAAGCCTCAACTTGAGAGTTACAAGACTTGGTTTTGAGTCTCAACGTGGCCACTCAATAGTCAATACTTTGGACGTCTAAAACTCTCAGTTTAATACTCGGTCTTAATTTCTTTATTTCTATAATAGCAATAATGATGATTTCCTCATTAAATAGACTTAACCACTGAATAGCATCAGAAGTGTGAAGAGCTTAGCATAGTGTGCAAAAAATAAATATGCTCCTTAGAGGCAAGGGGAGTTGAGATGTTATCTCCCATACTTAGAGCGTGATATCAGGAGGGAACCAATCCTTGGGGAAGAGACATAAAGCTTGGGAAACTAGAGGTTTATTTAAGGAAAAGGACTGGAAAAGCAACTGTAACAACGGGCTTAAGTGCAGCAGAGATTGTGAGGATGGCACAGGATTAGGCAAGGCTTTGATCTGTTATACACAGGGTTGCTATAGTTGGAATCACATACTTTGAACATGTTGCCAGAAGGGGCTATTCCTTGGAGAGGGACATGATGTTAGGAAGGACAGAGTGTCATTGAAGGAGAGGAAGACCCTTAACCAACTGGATTGACACTGACTGCTGCAATGGGTTCTAGTGTGTCAGGAAGTGTGAGTATGGCACAGGATAGAACAGGGTTCATTCAGATCTTTTGTTCATAGAGTCACATGATACTAGGAAGGGTGGAAGGTCAGTGAAGGAGAAGAGGATCCTCAACCAAGTGGATTGACATGGTGACTGCCACAATGGACTGTAGTGTGTCAGGATGGCACAGGATAGGACAGGGTTCGGATCCTTTGTTCACAGGGTCGCTATGAATCGACTTGACAGCTACTATCAACAACAACTACAGCATTATAACTCTATTGCTATTTATCATTAACTTTATCTTTAAGATGATTTTTAATTTTTAACTCACATGTAATTGAAGAGAAATAACATGCTTCCAACATTTATTTATCAGCACTTTGAGCTCACTCAGTATGAAGGATGGTTTTTTTTGATTGAGGAGCAAAGAGCACAGTGTATTCTATTCTATTAATAAAGAAGTCCTGGAAGATAAGTCCCTGAATGGTAAGCACTCAGCTGCCAACCCACAGATCATGGGACAAACTCACAGTCAGCTGCACCATGGGAGAAATATGTGTAATCTACTCCCATAAAGAAGCTCCTTGTCTCACAGCTACTGAGTCAACACTAACTCATCGCTGAGCTTCAGCTGAGTTCCCAAGGCTGTAAATCATATGGGAAATTGTTCATCTTTCTATCATGGAACTGCTGGTGGATTCAAACTGTCAGAGAAGAAGTTTCAGACTAGTAGCACAATTCTCTATGTATGGACTACTCTAATCAGACCTCCCTCCAATAAGATTACAGCCTAGGAAAAACTATGGAGAATTTCCATGCTGTCCTTTAAGGTTGCTGTGTACTGAAATTGACTCCACGTTAATGGGTTCTTTTTACTCTAGCAGTCAAGAATGAGGGAGCTCTGGTGATGTAGTGATAAGATTCTGCGCTACAAACACAAAGGCATAGGGTCCAAATCCACCAGCTATTCCTTGTGATAAAGATAGACAATCTTTTTTTTGTGGCTTTTTTATTTTTTCTTTTTCTTTATTTTGTGTGTGTGTTTGTGTACCGTCAAATCATATCTGACTGGTACAGGAGGTGATTGCCCCTCTGGTGAATTCAAACTGCATATCTCTGGGATTGCAGTGCAGCTTCTCGCCACTAGGCCACCAGAGCTCCCCAAGATAGACAATCTTTCTGTGTGATTTATTGCCTCTGAAAACCTGCTAGAGGGTCAGATAAGGGTCATATTTGATTCGATAGTACATAACGACAGTCAATATTGAAGAGGTAGCAAGCTGAATAATTTAATTCTGGTACTGAATTTATTCATACTTGCAAATATACTGCCTGTAACCTCTTGAAATAATTTCCAAGTCTATAATCTTATCTCAAATACAAAGAAAGAAAATAATTGAAAATATTACTCCCACCTCATATAAAAGAAGAGGGTGGGGGTGAAACTAGATCAAGAATTTATTTTAAGTTGTTCTGGTAGTTGTTATATGGTTTAATTCATAAACCACAAGTAGTGTTAATACTTAGCAGAAATTTGTGTTAATTGGAATGACCCATTTACAGTGTAAAAAAATGTGTTATGTATCTAGCAATGGCTTGGAGGAAACAAAGAGAGTCACAATTCTGCATATTCAGCCAAGAAATGGAGAAAATGGGCCAGACGCCTCTTCATCCATCTACAGCGCAGCCACTTTCATAAAGTATGAATTCATTTTGCTTGAAGAGTTAAGTTTCATTTTCCATGGTTAATGCAGGATTGCTCATACCAGCTTTGCCCTTTCCTGGGTTCGTGCTGCTCTCTGTCCACAACTGAGAATCGGTGAGAAGGTGGCTCTGGGACTCTCTCAATGGTTTCGTGGGAAACTGGTGGTTGAATTTGTATTAGAATTTTGTAAATAAACTAGTAAAAAAAAAAAAGAAAGAAAAATGATTCAGGCTCAATGTAATCTATAAATAGAGCCATTGCTTCTAGGAGGGAGAGCAAGTCAATCTTTTGATTTTAAGGGTTAAAAACTCTAATCAATTGTAAGGATGTGACCCTGAGAAGAATTTCTCCGAAGGTTGTTTCTTCCCCTCCCCCTTAAACCTATGTGCTCTTATTTCTTCAAAATATAATGATAAAGAGGGATAACAATGGATATTTGTAAGTTACTATTACGCATAAAATAACATGCTACAAATTTACATTCATTTTTGTGTTTAATTTTCACAATACGCCTAGCAAAGATACTACTATTTTGCTAATTTTAAAAAGGACGGATTATGACTCAGAGACTTTATTTGTCAAAGATGATAGGTCCATCTAGTGGTGGTACAGGACAGAGTTGAGATCTATCAAGGTCTAAAATTACAGTTCCTACCTGCTTATTGTAGTTTGAATTATACCTCTCCCCACCCCCACTCTCCCATGCTACAAATCCTGACTTCTGTTCATATAGATATAATCTCACGTGAAAATACTTTTCTTTGTTTTATTTTTTTGATCTATCAGTGTAGGGTCTGTTCACACCATCATTTTTTACATACAAGGAGCCTTTTAGGCACTGAAGCAAGTAAAGAAGAACTAGGGCCTTTCTGGTGTCAATGTGTGGATCATTACAGAACTGAGGGACAGGAGCTAAACAAAGGCAAAAACTTTCTCTTCTCACAGAGAAAGAACTATCTTTTAGTGTCTGCACCTTGAATTTAGACTTCTTGACTCCTAAACTGAATTTTTGTTTATTAAAGCTATCCATTGTATTATTTCTAATGCATGGAGAAGAGATTTTGTTAACAGTTATAGTTTGCTCAGCTCCACAATCAACAATCTTGGCACCAGCAGTCAGGAAATCAAAAGATGAACAGCTTTAGGTAAAACTGCTGTCAAGGACCTTTCCAAAGTATGGAGAAGCAATAATGTCAATCTACAGACTAAGGAGAGCTTGATTCAGATCATTGTCTTCACAATTACTTGCTATGCATCAGAAAGCTGGATAATGCCTAAGGATGACAGAAGAATTGATGCCTTTGAGTTGTGGTGCTTGAGAAGAGTCTTGAGCATACCAGACACTGACAAGAAAACAAATATGTCTGTCTTGGAGAGAGAGAGTGAAACCAAATTTCTCCTTGAAGGCAGGATTTTGAAGCTCCATCTCACATATTTTGGACTTGTGGATAGGAGGGATTAATCCTTGGAGAAGGACATCATGCTAAGAAAGGTGGAGGGACTGTGCATGAGAGGAAGACCCCAGGTGAGATGTATAGATACAGTGACTGGAGCAATGAGGGAAGGTGTGTTGGAATTAGGGAGACTGACTCAGGACAGGGCAGGATTCAGAGCTGTTGTACATAGGGTCACTATGAGTCACAGGCAATCTTACTATTCTACTGTCACTGTTGAACTGTCATAAAATTGACCATACTTTATGTACTTGGTCTTGCTGCTCCAAGTATCTATACCTGAATTATCCATTTATAAAAAGAGAATGAAAATTGTATCTACTTCTCAAGGTTGTATGGCAATAATTAAATAAAGATAGAAAATCACATATGCAAATAACTGGCATAAAATAAGTCCTTAATAAGTGTTGGCTAAAATTTATTGTTTATGAGTAAAGGCTATAGAGACTAATTAAGAGACTTTATTATCCCTCCAGATGAGGAATTTGAAGGACAGCTGACAAATGTCATGAGTGACAATATTTACATTCAGAAAAATGTCAATTTCTGTTTTTAAAGGGCAGGGAGTGAACTAACTCAGTCCCGCAAGGACAAATACTGTATAAAACCATTATTGTAGAATGAATATGAGGATCCAAGGAGTGGGAGGGCGGGGAGGGGAGTGGATGCGTGGGTGGGGAGGCATGTTAATCATAGGGTTGCACAATTTGATGAGTGAGTGGAGTGAAGTAAATGGTAAGGGTCTTCTGTGAAAAACAATGTGTTAACCTTTGTAAATAAATCAGAATAAAAAAATAACAAAAAAGGGGGGCAGGGAGGAATCTGAAAAATTCATGAAGATATATCTAATATCTTTGTAGGATGTCTAGTGAGATTTACATTATTATCATGCCATTTATTACAATATATTGAAACCTGATACCTTCCATTTCCACAACATACTTTGCTAATGTCAGTCAAAATCTGAACAAAACTGCACTTCCAAAATTGGTTCATTGACTTATACCTATCCCTTTACCCTGAGAAATCTGAACTTAAATTCTTTGGCTTTGTGTTTTTAATCATGGCAAAATGAGCAGCACAGTCTAATTCCTGTTAGGTGAATGAGATTAATTAAATATAATGAAGGATAAGGGTAAATGCTGTGATTGTCTGGTTCTTGTGCTCTAAACTGCAAAGAAATATGGAAATATAGCAATAGAAAACACAGAAGGAAGATTAACAGAAACATTAAATTCCTCTGAAATTGTGAAATTCTAACACTGGAAGAAAACCCAAGTCATTTTCCCCAGGGGCTGTGTAGCTTCTTGTTTAGGTAAGATCTTTCCTCACAGATTGAGATTAATCTGTTTTTATTTCTAGCACTTATGCAAAATGATACAAGAAGACAAAAAGATGGTGCAGGAAAACAATATACATGCTTTAATGGAAATTGTCAGTACTCTGAAACATTTTTCAATAATTTTATCTGTAATATTCAACACGCTCCTGATTCTGTTCAAGATTTGCGAACTTGCTGGTAAATTCTGGATATATCTGCTGCTCTTGCTCATGGATCAATACATTTGGGATAAATTATTTCATAATTCCCTAGGGGGAAAAGTCTCAAATAACTGAAAACATAGTCCTATTCCAAAAAGTGACTTTTTAAATTTTTTTTTTTTATAAGTTCCACTGAGTTGACTATGGCGCACAGCTACCCTATGAACAACAGACTGGAACCTTGCCCGACTGAATATCATCCTCACTATCTCCACTACGCTGAAGCCCACTGCGGCCGTCACTGGTCAGGTCGATCCATCTTGTTGATGGTCTTCCTCTCTTTCACTGACCCTCAACTTTTCCCAGTATGATTTCTTCGTCCAAAGACCGGTCCCTCCTGACAACATGGCCAATATATGTGAGGAAAATTTCACCATTTTTGCTTCTAAGGAATACCCTGATTGTACTTCCTCCCCGATAGATTTGTTCAATCTTTCGGTAGTGTATTGGAGAGTCAGTACTCTTCCCTCATTCAAAAGCATCAATTCTTCTTCTTTTTTTTTTTTTTT
>NW_006399859.1:2226440-2228338 GCF_000299155.1 Elephantulus edwardii
ATACTTTTAGACTATTCTCTCCCCCATAGATTCACATACATATGAAATAATTAAAAATATCACAGCTTGCATCAGACACATCTTAATCTCTAAAACAACATAATAGCTCATTAGCATTTTAACGACATTCTACTTTTCTTCAGAGCTTCCCTCCAGAATTCCTCTGGAGGACTTTGACTCACTTGCTAATGCAGTCTGTCTGCTGTATGTGGCAAATGTGTTCTCAGATAAAAAAATAATAACTATAATACTAGTCACCTTTCTTAACAAAACCTCTCTTCAGGTGAGTATCCATCTTCTCCTAAAGGTAATCATGGCTTCTGTAGCTTCTTCACCACTGGGAGAGCTTATTAGCTCTAGAAAAATATTTTCATTTTAGAAAGTGTTCATAAATTTAAATAACCTTGGTATTTTTGTTCCGGTGGGGAGGGACACTGGTGGCTCAGCTTCCATTTGTGAGACTAGGGTTTGATTCTCAATCAATACATTTCATACTACCAATTTATCATTATAGACATTCTTATTGTTATGATGCTTAAAAAGGTTTCAGGAGGGCTTCCAGACACAGACAGACGAGGAAGAAAATCCTGGCAGTCTATTCCTGAAAATCAGTCAACTGAAAAAAACAAACAAACATAAAAACCTATGGTTTATCACAGCCCTGCCTTGTTTGGTACAAGATCACTATGAATCAGGCATTGACTGAATGGAAGCTAACAAAAATAGCAAGAATGATTCCATTCAATTTCCATTTTCCCCCCACTTTGCAATCACATACAAGAACTCAATAATGAATTGTCAAATAATAAATTGTGAATGAAGAAAAAAAATTAAAACTGGTGTGAATAATCACAATGAGGTTTTCTAAAAAAAGTGTAGATAATTCACATTTTAATTACAAAATATCTTAAAATTGACAAATTATGCATTTAAAATAATACTATTAAAATGAAGAACTACTATTTAGGATTAGGCAAGAAGCTCACAAAGAGCAAAAATGACATTAATGTAACAATTAATGTTGTTGTTGTTGTTATATGCTGTTGAGTCGCTTGCAACTCATAGCGACCCTATGTACAACAGCCCTAAACTCTGCTCTGTCCTGGATGTCTAGTGAGATTTACATTATTATCATGCCATTTATTACAATATATTGAAACCTGATACCTTCCATTTCCACAACATACTTTGCTAATGTCAGTCAAAATCTGAACAAAACTGCACTTCCAAAATTGGTTCATTGACTTATACCTATCCCTTTACCCTGAGAAATCTGAACTTAAATTCTTTGGCTTTGTGTTTTTAATCATGGCAAAATGAGCAGCACAGTCTAATTCCTGTTAGGTGAATGAGATTAATTAAATATAATGAAGGATAAGGGTAAATGCTGTGATTGTCTGGTTCTTGTGCTCTAAACTGCAAAGAAATATGGAAATATAGCAATAGAAAACACAGAAGGAAGATTAACAGAAACATTAAATTCCTCTGAAATTGTGAAATTCTAACACTGGAAGAAAACCCAAGTCATTTTCCCCAGGGGCTGTGTAGCTTCTTGTTTAGGTAAGATCTTTCCTCACAGATTGAGATTAATCTGTTTTTATTTCTAGCACTTATGCAAAATGATACAAGAAGACAAAAAGATGGTGCAGGAAAACAATATACATGCTTTAATGGAAATTGTCAGTACTCTGAAACATTTTTCAATAATTTTATCTGTAATATTCAACACGCTCCTGATTCTGTTCAAGATTTGCGAACTTGCTGGTAAATTCTGGATATATCTGCTGCTCTTGCTCATGGATCAATACATTTGGGATAAATTATTTCATAATTCCCTAGGGGGAAAAGTCTCAAATAACTGAAAACATAGTCCTATTCCAAAAAGTGACTTTTTAAAT
>NW_006399859.1:2228438-2247157 GCF_000299155.1 Elephantulus edwardii
TAATAGATGTTTATAATTAAGAATCAAGAATAGCAATAATTCAAGTTCTAGAATGCAAAACAACATTGATAATGTTCAGGTAACAGGGCATCTTTTCCTCCTTTTTTTATTAATTTTGTCCTTTCTTTCATTTTATAAAGACCTTTGTCAAGATTAAACTGTACAGCTAGCTGATTAAAAATGTCAGGTAATAGTAATCTTTAATAATGTTTTCAATATGCAAAGATAGCCCTTAGTCAATGAAATTAGAGAGCTACATTTTTTGGTGGTCCTATTCCTAGTCTTTTCAGACATATTTTGAGACTATTTGGTTTAGGAGCTTATTTTCAATTTGTATTTGCACAAATCTTGAATATTGAAAGTGATTTGGGGTGAATGAGAAACAAGAAGCTGAAGAAACACCTCTTGATTCTCAGTGTAACTAGAGCAACCCTACTTCCAGACACAACATCCAAAGTTCCAGCTGATTTCCATTTATTCACCTATTACAGTGGTTCTCCAGCTAGTCTTATCCAATGCTCCTATTACAACAGGTCCTCTTTAGACTTTTGTTAAGTGCCAAAGTGACAATAACTCATAACAACTGGATGAACAATAGGTACTAATTTTGCCCTATCCTGTGCCATTCTCACCAACTCTGATATGCTCCAGCCTATTGTTGTGATGACTGTGTTAATTCATATTGTCTTGAATTAGTTTTGGTGAAACATTCTTCTAGGTCGTGTAACCCTGGTATGTCGCTGTCCAGAGGTAACTCATGGTTGCTGTGAAGCCGAATACTGTTACCCATGGTGGACGGTGTTTGGTGAAGCCCCTCAATTAAAACAAGCTTGGAAGCAGGAGTGGCATCCACTTCCACAATAGCTTGCCTCTGTAAACCCTATGAACCTGGAGAAAGGACGAAAGTTATATAGGAAGTGTCCAGGACTTTGTTCGTAGGTCACTATGAGTTGCCTGTGACTCGACAGCACTTAACAACAACAATAATAATATACGTGTGCATGTGTGTTATAATCTACAGGCATGTGACAACTGTAAGTGCAGAATGATGCAGAGATATTATATTAGAGTAAAAAATGCCATAAGCAGCACTTCTATAAGTACTATGCTTTTTAAAAATAGTGTCAGAGCACTTATTTGGTGCTAAGCATTATTTTAAGCACATTACATTACTGACTCATTTAATTCTCACAGCATTTTGAGAATGTTCTGATTGTGTAGTAAGTAAGGAATTGAGTTTCTAAACTTAAGGGAGAATTTCTTTGGCAGTTCAAATCCACCATCTATTTTATGGAAGAAACATGGACAATCTCCTCCCATGGGATGTACAGCCTTGGAAACCGAAGGGATGGTCAAATATTAATTGACTTACTATTACTATTTTCAAATTATGGCGAAGGTAACAGAGCACCCAGTGGTTGATTAATATGCTCCAAGTCATGCATAGCTAATGAGTATTGGAGATGAGATTCAAAGTAAGGCAGATTGGTGTGGAACATGTACATCTTAAAAATATTATTTTAGTGTGTTTTAAATGAAAGTTTATATGGAAGTTTAGATTTTCATTCAATTTATACACAATTGTTCAGTAACACTGTTTACGTTGTTCATAATGAATGACTATTATAAGTATTTCCAATGCGGTCTTTTAAATTCCATTAATCTACTTCCCTGCCCACTTACATTCTCATTTTTATTTTGTTTTAAAGTAACCGATGATTGTTTACTCGCATATAAATAAGGCTTTAAAAGAGCATTATACTCACAAGTGATATTCTTTATTTTATGAGCTAATCTGTTATTTAGCTGAAAGATGACTGTGGGGCCTAATTTAGATCCAAAGTTTAAAGAGTATTTCAGGGCAATCGTCTCAAGGAATATTCCAATCTCAACTAGTGCTATAGTAAAGGAGGTCTTTTTCTTTTCCTTAAAAAAGTTGAGGTTCTGTTTCACATTTTTCTCATTCTATCAGAATCTATTACAGCCAAGATAAGAAGAGCTCGTAGGAATATCCATCTCTTCTATGATAATAGTAGACGATACTGTAGTTTATGAAGACTATAAATCCTAAAGACCAATTTCTTCTTTCTCTTTTGTTCCAGAAAATGTTGAGACCAATAGTAATATCTAAGCCACATAAAAACTTTGAGACCTTAGACATTAACAATAAACTAGGATGTAGAATATAAACTTTATGAACTATATTACATCAATTGACCAAGGCATTCCATGAGATCCTAATCCTAATACTTTTAAACCAAGAAAGCAATCCTGAGAGGTGTTTGGCTATTTCTAAAAAATATTTGTAACTGTGCCCTTTATGTGTGAAACTCACTGGAGGGTCAGTAATGAGTTGGTTCTGATTTGATCATACATAACAATAACAATGATAGAGATAGAGATAGGTCTACATACATATATAGATATATAGATAAATATAGATATATAGCTATATGGGTAGATAGATAGACAGATGATAGATAGATAGATAGATAGATAGATAGATAGATAGATAGATAGATAGATAGATAGGTAATTATGTCTCCATCCATCCATCCATCTCTGTTCCCTAACCACTAAATAACAGTAGAACCCAATGCCTTTAAATAAAGTCTTAGTCCTCCATCAGCATTGCTGAGATGATAAATCTCTATGGGGAGATGACTGTTTACTTTTCTCTTAATGGAATTGCTAGTAGATTCGAATTGCCACCCTATTGGTTAGCCACTAGACACTCTAGATCTAAGTACATTACTAAGACTTCTCCAAACTCACTCTTGTTAAGCTTACTTCAATTCAAAACTTTGCACCACCAGGTTTTCAAGGCTGCAAAATCTTTCCCAGAGGAAAGTGTCCATCTTTGTCCTGAGCAGCCACGGGTAAATTTGAACTGCTGGCATTTCAGGTAGCAACACCACACCTAAAGCAGTATGCCACCAGGGTTCCTTACTTAAAAGTTTTAACTCACTGTGGCTGAGTTAGAATCAAGTTCAAGCTGACCCTCCAGAGTGATTCTGGAGGCTTTAAATTATATGAGAGGGGACTGATTGTCTTTCTTCTGAAGAGGAGCTGGTGGATCTCGATCACTAGAGAGAGCCCACCATCCTTGGGGGGAGCAGCCCCTCCTTATGGATTAGGACACAGGTTGTTATTGTTGTTCTTAGGTGTTATTGGATCTGTAATGAGCCATAGCAACAATATGAACAATACATCCAAGCCTTACCCTATCGTGCTATGTTCTAGTCTCATGATTTGTGACATGCTGTCACTGTGCCAATCCATCCTGTCAAAGGTCTGCCTCTCTTTCTCTGACTTGTCACCTTTCCTGGTTTTTATATTTTTCTCTAAGGACTGGTCCCTCCTGACAACATGCCCGAAGTATGGGAGAGGAAGTTTCACTATTCTTGCCTTGAAGAAGCATATGACTGACTATACTTCACACTCCTCAAATGACTGTGTAACCTAAAATTTGTTCCAGTGAGAGACATAGGCCCTGCTGAGCTTCAGACTCAAACTTCTGTCTAAAACCTGGTATGACTCCTTATTCACCACCCAAATTCACTTAAATAGCTTTGTTTTTGTCTGTGAGTGTACTAAATTCCAAGCAAAATTTTGATGGAAAAAGAAATTCTTTTGGTAATTAAAAAAAATAAAAAATAGCAAGGCTCCCTTATGTTGTGTAATGTTTTGCAATTTCATTGTTTTACAATGCTGTATAATATTCCATTGTGTGAATGTACCACAGTTTTCTATCCATTTGTTTATTATTGGGCACTTGGTTTTCTTCTATCTCTTTGCTGTTGTGAGTAATGCAGCAATAACCACAGATACGTATACATCTGTTTGAGTTGTGGCTCTGAATAAACTGAATATTTTTTAAATAAAAAAGAGAGCTTTATCACCATACCCATTGCTCCAACCTCAGACTGCATTGCTTATCTCACTTCATAGAGGGTAACAGAGACACCAGTCTGCAGCCCCCACTGTGTGCTCACATCTTTTCTCTCTCAAGGTAGCGCACTGCTACTGCTCCTACCATCTGTCAGGGCAAAGCACTGGAGTAGCAGACTGCTATGTCAGCCACAAATTTAGCTCCCTGTGCTGCTACCCATGTCTCTGTTTGACAAATGTCCACTAGACCTGTGTCCCTTCAGACCTGTGTGTCCTGCACAGCACCAGTTACCCAGGTGCCATGCTTGGTCCACTCTATCTCATGTGTCCTCTATGAGGAGGTTGGAAGTCTGTTCACCTACTCAAATGTCACTGCCTTGTAAAAAAAGCAAAATAATTCTGGAAAGAAAAATCCCCGAACAGTAAACTAAGGTTTTCTGACACCCATTAGTTGTGTGGCCTTGAGCGAATTACCCTCCCACTCTGGGTCTCAGGCTCCTCAATTGTAAAATGAGAAGTCTGCATTTCAAGTTTCCAGGAGCTTTTCATCTCTAAGCTTCCATCCTTCTCTGATGCCCTCAGACAACTGCAGTTAAAGTCAGTGAAGGGATATATGATTAGATATGATTGTTATGACAGGAGTCCAGAATGAAGCAGCATAGTGGAGTGGACTTGGGGGGAGGGATTGAATAACAATGAAAATTTTTTTCTTTTACTTTTCAAAAAGAAGAGTGAATTGGGGGCTAGGGGTGGGCAGGGAGAAAAGTGCAACAATGAATGAATGGAAATCCAAAGCCTCTGTAAATTTTCATTAAAATAAAATAAAAAAAAAAAGAAGGCAGTGTGTACAGCTCCAAGGCAAGGTCACATTCACAGTGAGCTGGAGATGACAGAGTAATACTTTCTGAGGTGATGGCTTGCTTCCCCACCACACCCCATCCAAGTAAGTTATTTTGACCTCATTCAAGCCTCAGCAGACACTAGTGGCTTGAGGGAATAAATGGAATGGTGTGAACAATAGTAGTGATAACAATGCTTTAGGCTTGTTTGGGTGTTTGAGAATGAGCTTTTGCCTGGATTTTATTGTCTACTTATCCACATCCTCCTCTTGCTTTCTTCCTCTTTATGCCAGAAAATAACTTGTCTGGGAGACTGGACAAGGACTTAAAAAAACAACAAAACGAAGTTACACACACATGAACCCCAAAGCCAGTGAATGAATGAGGCCGAGAGAAGATGAGTGAAAAACTTGGAGCGCAAAGTAATTTTATAAGATGATGATTGATATGTCAAGTGTTGCTTCTCAGAAATAAAAAGAAAATGTTATAAAAAATTTTGGAAAGATGCCAAATGCTATTGTCAGGAAATGGATGGGATGACTTCACAGCAAATTAGAGGCTGAGTTTCTGATGGCTGATTAGCATTTTGCATATTAAAAACAGCCTAAGGCTAGCAATACAAAACTTCAAATTTGAGTTCTAGTTTAGTCTCTAATTGGGTCATGCTGGGAAAATCACTTCATTATTTTGGAGCTCAGTTTACTCATCTGTAATTGATTATTATTATTCCCAATATCTTATATTTTTAGCTTATTGCAAGTTATTAATGAGTCTTACTCTAATCTTGGTGTCACATGCTGTTCCCATTGTCCAGCTTCCCTGATTACTTGCTCAGGATACAGACTGGGTACACACAATGAAAGGCTATAACAAGCTGAACAGTTTTCCTGATTTTAAACCATGCAGTATACCATTGACTTCCAAAAGAACAATGGAATCTGTATTGGAAGAAATGCGGTGGTGGTATGTCTTAGAGGCAAGGATAATGTGCCTTCGGCTCACTTTCTTTGGGCATGTTCTCAGAAAGATCTTATACT
Organism: Elephantulus edwardii; assembly: GCF_000299155.1. NCBI lineage: Eukaryota > Metazoa > Chordata > Mammalia > Macroscelidea > Macroscelididae > Elephantulus > Elephantulus edwardii. The sequence continues at coordinate 2,234,206 of NW_006399859.1, forward strand.
TAGGAAGGGTCTTTACATTTGGAAAAGGATCAATGATGGAGAAGAAGAAAATCCTCTCAATAGGATGGGCTGTCATAGGGACTATAACAATGGCCTTGAGCAGAGTTAGTGAAGATGGTGTACACAGGGGCACTAGGAGTTAGAATTGGCTTGATGACACCTAACGCTAAGGAGCTATGCTGCCATCCCAAAGACATGTGGTTCAAATACATCACCCTGCTCTCTGAGAGAAAGATGGGCAATCTCTTTCCCTGAGATTAAACGTCCTCTGAAAACTTGTTGGAGGGTCAGCTATGTGTTGGTTAGGACTCAATGGCACACAACAACAAGAATAGTATCTCTTGCTTTGTTCTGACAGTAAGGTATTGAGGAGACATTGTAATTAACAGTAGATATTAATCCACAATATAAACAGTCTTCCAAGCATCCTGAAAGACTTACAACCAGAAGAGGATAAAATATATGAATAGGACCCTCTAAGAATTAAATCCCTATGCACACCCAAAAACTTCTCCAACAGGGTAAAAAGGAAGCCATAGACTGGGGGAAAAATATTTGGTAAGGCTTATCAGATAAGGGACTTATATCAAGAATTTATAAAATACTCAAGCACCACAAAAAGATAAACAGTCTAATTGAAAAAAATGGCACGTAATATGAACAGACACTTCACCAAAAAACGCATTCAGATGACCAAACATGAAGAAATGTTCAAAATCCCTAGCTCTAAGAGACATGAAAACCAAAACAAGTATGAGATATCATCTCATCCCAGTAAGAATAGTAAAATTTAACAGCAAACAACAAATGCTGGTGAGGTTGTGGAGAAACTGGAACCCTTATTCACTGTTGGTGGAAGTGTAAAATGGTGCAACCACTGTGGAAAGTGGTGTGGCACTTTCTTAAAAAGTTGCAAATAGAAATACCATTTTACCCAGCAATTCCACTACTGGGAAAATGCCCCAAAGAAACCATAACTGCCACCCAAGCAGATATATGAACACTCATGTGGCTTTGTTCACAAGCAAAGAGTAGGAAACAACCCAAGTGCCCATCAACAAACAAATGGATAGAGAAATTATGGTATATGCAGACAATGGAATACTATGTTACATTGAAAATCAAAGAACTCATGAAGTATAATACTAAATGGGTGACCCTGAAGGACATTATGCTGAGTGAAATAGCTCAGTCACAAAATGACAAAAATGGCATAATGCCACTATTATAAAACAGGACTGATATGGGGGCTTGGGGAAAACTAAGAAAAGAGAGGATAAATAATCTACAGGACATTGGAACAGATGAGGGAGAGAACTGTATAAAAGGAATATATGATTTGGTATTATTGTCATGACATGTGTCCAGAATATGAGCTGCATAGTAAAGTGGTCTGGGATGGGGGTGGGGTCTGTATAACAATGAAAGAACTTTTTTCCCAAAGAAAAAAGCTATCTGGGAGGTGAGGAGGTGGTGCAAGGAGGAAAATGTGCAACAGTGAACGAATGGAAACCTAAGTTCTTTGTAAACTTTCATTAAAATATCAGTTTAAAAAAAATAGAAAAGAGTGTAAATTAATCACTTGTAAATAATATTTTAAAGCAAGTTCATGGATGATTGAAAAAAATCAATATAATCTGTAAACTTGTACTGGGGGGGGAGGAAGACTGGCTGACAGGTTCAACCTCAGCACAATTAAATTCTGAAATTCCCATTCTTCAAAAAGTTATCCATAGTTTGTTATCATAGCAATGATATAAATACTAAGATGAGTCTGATTCAAGTCATACTATTTTCAATCACCGGTTATGTGTCAGACATTACTAAGAATGACAGAAGAAGAGTTGATGCCTTTGAGTTGTAGTGTTGAGATGATTATTGAATACCCCATGGACTGCCAAAAGGACAAACACATATATTGGAGAAAATAAACACATATATTGGAGAAAATGAAGCCAGAGTTCTCCTTGGAGGCAAAGACTACAGCAATGGGCTCAGATATGTTGATGCTGGTGAGGATGGTGGAAGACGAATAGTAGAAGATAGAGCAGGGCTCACATGTGCTGTTCACAGGGTCACTATGAGTAATACTCAACTTGAAAGCACCTAACCACAAAGGTAGGGACTCTGCAGGCAATTGGACTGACCTCCATAAATTATCATAAGAATTACAGTTCATAAGACAGGCCATTATATGGTTCCTTTAAGAGTGTAATCTGAAGGGATTTATGCTGCCAACTCAAAGACTACATTCTTTTCTGGCTGATAAAATTCACTAGCAGCTCTGAAGGACAAAAATGGGTGATTTCTGCCTGTGTGATTTACAGTCCCGGAAACCCACTAGAAGGTCAGCTATGGGTTGATGATGAATGAATGGCAATGAGTAGAAAGTAGAGAATAGTTTCATAAGGAGCTCAGGTGGTGAGTCCGGCAGTGGAGTCTGCTGGTGAGTGGTCCTGGTAACCCAAAGGCAGTGCCTTTCTGGTGGTTTACATCCAACAGCACCACTGTGGGTGAAATCTGGGCAGTCTCTTCCCACGTGAGTTACAGCCTAGGAAATCCAGTAGAGGGTCTTCCAGAAGTTGGAAACACCACCACTGCAATGAGTGAGAGTGACAGTGTAACAAGGGAAGGACACCTTCTTAACCCGTAAGGTTGAGGGGGAAAAAATAAACCCTATGCCTCAGGAGACTCCATGAACTTTGATAAACGCCTTAGTTGTAGAGGGGCTTCAGGCCTTTTTTTTTTTGTTCATAGCGTTGCTACGAGTTGTGCTCCACTCAAAAGCAATCAACAACGATCTACTTTTTAAATACAATTTTATTGTGATTTAAACAAAAATTTACAGAAAATTTGGATTTCCATTTATTCATCGTTGTACATTTTCCTTCCTACCCATCCCAGTTCACTTTTATCTTAAAAAAAACTCATTCACTGTTGCACAATTTCCTCCCTCCCCACCCTCACTCCAGTCTACTTTGCTATTGTTGTTGTTGTTGTTATATGCCATCGAGTCACTTGCGACTCGTAGCAACCCTATGTACAAAAGCCTTAAACTCCCCTCTATCCTGTGCCAATCTCACCATCTCTGACACACCTACTCCCATTACTCCGATCACTGAATAGATCCCTCTTATTCAGAAATGTTGTAAAGCAAATAATGCCTAATCATATATTCCTTTTAAACAATTCTTTCTCTCGTCTGTTCCAATGCAGTTTTCATTATTTATTCCCTCTTTTTTTAGTTTCCCCACAACCCCCAAAATGTCACTGTTATAAAACAGGACTAATGTGGGGGCAGGGGGCAACCCTATCCATTTTAATAAACTTCCCTTAAACACTCAAAGTCATGAACCCTGCTAACATAAAACACGACAAAAACAAATTAAAAGAAAAGTAAAACACCATACACTCAGTTGTTTGGCAAAGCTCAGGAGCAAACACTACATTATTAGAAACTGTCAATCCTTTTTCACAAAAGAATTTTTAAAAAATATTTTTAATTACTTTTATTATTTTTTTTTAAATTATCAGTCCCACAGTTTCTACATGTACCATCAACTGACATTCATTACAGGCTTCAGATTGTCTTCCTCCTTTTCTCTCCCTTAAACTGGCTGCTTCCTAAGGTCCTATCTTATCTTTGCATATATGCTGTTTTCTGTTATATCTCTGACTCAATGATAAAAAACCCATAACAACCTTAACCTACTGCTCTTGAGCAATTCTGAATCATAAAGACTCTATAAAACAGAAGAATGGACCCACAGGGTTTCTAAAACCACTATGGAAACAGACTCCTGCTACAGTTTTCTTCTGTGAGTTGAACCTCTGATCTTTTGGTTAGGTGCTAAGCATTTTGATACTGCGCTACCACAGCTCCTTAAGGGAAATCTTGTTCATGCTGTTGCGGTTGGTGTTAGCCACTCTTGAGTCAAGTACAATCCTTAGTGATCCTATGAACAATAGATGTGATCTTGTCCTATCCTGTGCCATCCTCATCATCCTGACAGACACATTTGAGCCCATTGCTGCAGCCACTGTCAATCTATATAATTGAAGGTCTTCAATATAAAGAAATAGGTAAAAGAAATACAAAGATATGAAGATATGTATTTAAGGGTAGCTTCAGATTTTCTAAGATTTCTAATATAGAGTGTTTTTCCTGCTTAAGGAAAAAAAGGTAATACATTTTATATTATAAACTGGTAATTAATTAAAATTGTGGTTATGTTAGAGTGGTGCAAAGGGTATTTTCTTTCCTTAGGTGATGGGAATTATAATATGTTTCAAACTTGAAGATAACAATAAGATCCTTAAACTTCTGATTTTCAAGTGACAGTTGTATTTCCAGAAACTTCACATGATGATAGGAGCAAAAAAATGTGTACAGATAAACTAAAATGTGCACCTTGAATATGCATAATAAACATGAAAACAGTTCAATTCACAGAGATTGTATGTTGCATGTAATGTGTAAGGCAGAAACTCAAATTATCAAAGCAAGTCAATATTGTAAAGGTGTTGTTTTTTTAAAGCATTGCTGTCATTATAACAATTATTGAAACATGGACTTTTTAAAAACACGAACTATTTTTTTAAGAAAGAAATAAGTGCCTGGATATCCACAAAGTGGAAAATATATGGGTTTGCTTGAACATTTAGCTTAGTTTGATCCAGTTTTAGGTTATATTATCAAAACAAGAAAACGGTAAGAAAAGGTAACACATTGTATGTTTTAGAAAATGTATGAAGAACTAATCAACTTACTAATGAAAAAGTTAGGTCAACTATTTTCAGCAAAATAAGTATAGCTTGTTATTTTGATTTGTCTGTAGATTCCACTTTTGATCTTTCTCATACAGATAAGTCAAGTATTGTTTTACGATATGTATCACTAACAAAGGGGAAATTTGCTGAGTTATTTATTTTGGGCATGTTATCAGGAGGCACTAGGCCCTAAGGAAGGCCCTTTACATTTGTTTAAGTTCTTCATACAAGAGGAAGATCATCACAGAGATTGTGTGGTTGCAGCAACAATGAACTGAAATACAACAGCAGTGAGGATGGCCCAGGACTGGTCAGTGCTTCATTCTGCTGTGCAGGTGGTCACTTTGAGTTGGAAATGACTCAAAGATGCTTAACAAGGACACATTCCTAAACTGGATAACCACAAGCTGCAAAACAGAATTCCCATGTCTCTTTCTCTTTCTTATATTTTTGTCAAGTTGGAATTAATTCATTGCTGGCCTTCCATTGAGTTTTTTGACACTGCAAACCACGTGGAAGGAGACTATCCATCTCACTCCCAAGGAGTCACTGAGGGCTTTGAACTATCAGAGAAGTACAGCCTTTGTGTTAGCAACACAACTGGCTATAGACTTGAACTAGAACACCACCGTCAGAACTCCCGTCACTGTCTTTGTTGCTGGGTGCCTTAGAGTGAAAAATGATCCATAGCTGACCCTCCAGTGGGTTTTCAGAGGCAGTAAATTGTACGTGAGGAGATTACCCATCATTCTCCCTTGGAGCAGCTAGTGAGTTTGAGCCACCTGTGTTTGGGACTGCTATATAGGACTAAAAAACAGTGTACAGTGATAATTCAATAAAGACTTATTTTTGTATCTGGAAGGAGATCTTTGTTCAATTGATTAATTATGGTGAAATCATTGAAGAATTTGAAAGATAAAGAATAGAGAGAAAGGTGTTGATTATATAACATGTTAGAGATGAAAGATATAGATAAAATATAGTAATTGGTTATTAAAATAATTCTATTTTCTATTATGACATCCTTTTACTTGTTCACTAAAAATTACAGCATTTATACAAGACAAGCATTGAAATTGAAGTATGAGCTATTTTATGAGCAAAATTTATAAACGTCAACTCTTCATTATGGGAGATCAATAGAATTTTACATTGAGTGTTAAGAAAAATAAATTTACTTTGATGAACTAATTTTCTTTGTTGTAATATTGTGAATATTCACTTTGGAACAAATGTGGTATATAATAAAACATTTGTACTCTGTAGCTACAAAAAAAACCCCACATTGTAATGTAATGAAATTTATTCTGCTAAATATCATACACCACTTCTCCATTCTACTAATAATATTCTTACTGTTAGTAAGTGCTGTTGAGTCAAGTACGATCCATACAACCCTATGAACAACAGATCTGAATCCTGTCCTATCCTGTGATACCCTCACACCTCTGAATATTAAAATCCACTGGGGCAGTAACCGTGCCAATTCATCTGGTCAAGGTTCTTCCTCTCCTTTGCCATCCCTCTATCTTTGTGATCATCATGTCCCTCTCCAAGAAATAAAGCCCCTCCTAGAACATGGTCAAAGTATGAGGGGCAAAACCTCATCATCTTTTTCTCCAAAGAACAATCTGGCAGCACTCTCTCCAAGATATATTTGTTTGTCCTTTTGGCAGTTCATGGGAAGTTCAGTACTCTTTTTCAACACCACAGCTAAAAGTTATCAGTTCTTCTTCTGTCATCCTTTTCATTGTCCTGCTCTCAGATGCATAGTAAGTGATCAGAAAGACCATGGCCTCAAACAGACACACCCTGCTCCACAAACTAACATCATTACTCATCAATAATTTGGAGAGGTCCCTAAAGGCAGACTTTCTCAGTGCAATTTGTCTCCTGATTTCCTGACTGCTGGTGCCAAGAGCGTTAATTATAGATCCAAGTAAGATGAGGTTGTTGACTGTTTCTGTCTTTTCTCCATCTATAATAATGTTGTCTATTAGTCCAGTGGTAAGAATCTTTGTTTTCTTGACACTGAGAAGCAATCCATATTGAAAGCTGTATTCTTAGATCTTCTGCAACAAGTGCTTCATGTCCTCCTCATTTTCAGCAAGCAGGTTGTGTCATCTGCATAACATAGGTTATTGATGAGTCTCTCGCCAATCCTGATGCCACATTTCTCTTTATAGAGTCCAGCTTCTTGAATAAATTGCTAGGCATACAGATTGAAATGGTAATAGATTGAAATGTTAATATTCTAATCCCATTTAAAAAGGAGTTGTATCACAGATAGCTAAGACACACACACACACACACACACACACACACGATTTGTTACTTATCGACCATCTCCTTATCTGACATTCCATTTTTTTACAGCGGTTACAAAAATCTAATATAACTTTTCTCATTAGTGATTTGTGCTTGCCAATAATGAATAATGAGGTATGAAGTGAGAGCAATGCTGGTTGTGATGGTTTAGGTTGTGTGTCAACAAGGCTGGGTCATCATTCTTGTAATTGGTGTGGCAATTACATAACGATGTAACCCAATAAGTATATAATCCTGTAATTTGACAGTTATGCTATAATGCTATTTGGCACACCACTTGGCATTCATAGTCATCTTCCATTGTATGATTCAATGTGGTCACCTTACATTTTCACATTACACTAATTTTCCAATAATAGCCTAGTCTTTGGACCTTAACTATGTTGATAACTCATAGCATTTGGACGTATGAGCAAGCAGAGGAAGACCTACTACTGACTACCAGCATTTAGAGCTTGTTGTTGTTATTTGTACCACTGAATTGGAACCAACTTATAGGTCACCTTCCAGCAAGTTTTCAGATCCAGTAAACTGCACAGGAGGAGATGATCCTCTTTCTATGGTGAAGTAGCTGGTGGATTTGGATCATGACTCTTTCGGTTGACAATACAACTCCTCACCACTATGCTACCAGAACTCCCTGTTTATCACATACAAGCAAAATATTGCTGAAGATAATGCAAACTGTCAAAAGTTCAAGCTGGGTTTAGAAGAGACCATGACACCAGGGCCATCATTGTTAATGTCAAATTGATCTTGGGCTGTAAACATAGAATGTCAGAAGAATGTCTCTTTGTGTTTTATTGTCTATGCAAAGGCATTGGACTGTGTGGATCATGACAAACTTTGAATAATATTGAGAAAAATTGGAACTCCAGAATAACAAATTATGCTTATACAAAACTTATGCCTAGACCAAGAAGCTATTGTCCAAACAGAGCAAACACTGCCAGGTTTGAAGTGGGAAATGATTTACATCAAGACCATATCCTTTCTTCTATCTGAGAATAGGTATGCTGAGAAAATCATCCAAGAAGCTAGATTTTATGAAGAAGATTGTGGCATCAGGAATGGATAAAGACTTATTAATAAGCTTTGTTACACCTTTGACACAACCTAGCTCACTGAAAGTGAGAAGGACTTGGAGCACTTGCTGCAGAAGATCAAAGACTTCAGCCTGCAAAATGGATTACATCTCAATGTCAAGAAAACAAAACTCCTCCCACTGGACCAATATCCAACGTCATGATAGATGGAGAGACGATTTAAATTATCAACAATTTCATTTTGCTTGGATCCACAATCAATATCCTTGGTACCAGCAGTCAGGAGACCTAGAAATGAACAGTATTGGGAATGTCTGCTGTCAAGGATCTTGCCATAATCCTGAAGAGCAGTGATGGAAATCCAATATCTAAGGCATGTCTTATTCAAGTCATAATTGTACCAATCACATGCTCTGCATCTTAGAGTTGGACAATGCATAAGAATGACATGAGAAGAATTGTTGCCTTTGAGTTGTAGTGCTGGAGGAGAGTGCCAAAAGGCTGCTATAAGACCAGACAGGTATGACCTGATGAACATGAAGCCAGAGTATTTCCTGGAGGCCAGGATAATGAAGTTTCATAGTAAATACTTTGGACATGCTGCTAGGAGAGGGTATTCATAGGAAAATGATATTGTACCTGGAAAGGTGAAGGATCAGTGAAATTGAAGACGACTCACAATGAGATGTATTGACACATTTACTGTGGCAATGGGCTCACGTATATCAGAGATGTTAAGGATGCCACAGGATAGAGAAAGGTTCAGATCTATTATTCATACGAATCATACTTGACTAGACAGCAGCACTTAACTAAAAACAACAATGTGTCTTAATCTGATCCTGGTCTCTCTCTGCTCTTAGATGGTAGTTATTGTTATGTGCCATCAAGTCACCTGAGACTCATAGTGAACCTATGTACAACAGCCCTAAAGCCTGCCCTATCCCTTGCCAATCTTATTCTCTTCAATACACCTATCCCCATTATCTCAGTGATGAAATCAATCCATCTCATTGAGGGTCTTCCTCTCCTGCGCTGTCCCTCCACCTTCCCAAGCATGATGTCCCTCTCCAAGGATTGATCCCCCTTGCAACATGTTCAAAGTATGTCACACAGAGCTTCAGAATCCTTGCCTCCAAGAAGCAGTCTGGCTTCACCCTCTCCAGAATGAACTTGCTTGTTCTCCTAGCAGCAGTCCATAGTATATTCAATACTCTTCTCCAGCACCACAGCTCAAAGGCATTAACTCTTCTCCTATCATCCCTAGTCATTGTCCCCTAGATTTCTGATGCATAGCAAATAATTGCAAAGACCATGCCCTGCATCAGGCGCTCCTTAGTCTCCAGGTTGACATCATTGCTCTTCAATACGTTGGAGAGGTCTCTGACAGCAGACTTTCCCAATGCAATTAGCTTTTCAAGATGATATTGATATGTCATTTTCAATTAATACCTCATCTCTAATGCCACTGTCCAATACAGATTAGTTTCTTTATATTTGTAATAAGTGAAACAATTTTCCTTTTCTCTATTAAGTTATAGATTTTATAGACATTTCTGAAGTCAAGAATAACCTCCCAAGGACCTACACATACAATAGGTGTTCATTGACAAAAATTAAATAACTCAATATGTCCATTGTTTCAGTGACTATGTCTGTATACCCCAAAATATATCTGGAATGTTTGATATAAGGAGACTACCCTGAATAACCCAAGAAGAACTCCCTGAATAAGAGAGCTCTGGTGGCCTAGTGGTAAGAAATTGTGTTATAATCTCAAAGACCATGCAATTTGAATCCATGAGCTGCTCTGTGGGAAAAAGGATGGACAATTCCTTCCTGTGTGATTAACTGCCTCTGAAAACCCACTGGAGGGTCAGCTGTGAATCAGTTACAACTCTAAGGTACATAAAAACGGCCCTGAATAACTGAACTTGTTTAATATTACATTACGTTAGTCTTGCTAAATTACTTTTTTTTTGTCTCTGCTGATATATTTATTTCCCTCAACAAGTATTTATTAAAAGCTTCTACTGAGAAGGTTCTACTGTTTCACGGTGGGGAATTTACAATGTTTTGCAATATGAAGAGAGATAATGCAACCAGGGAATTTTGCTAGATCATTGGTAAATGCAGACAGACTAATGAGTATTCAGTCAGTGATAATACAAGATTGGTTATAGGATTCCAAAGAGTGGCCCAAATCACTAAATTAGACAAACAAACAAAAAAATAGACCTCATACAGTATATTTATCTAAACTGAGAGTTTAAGAATAGGCATTAACCAGTGAAGAGAGTAACTGTGTGAATGCTATAAATAATTTTTAAAGATAAATCTACTTTCTTTTTCTATTTTAGTCCACAGAACATATGCAAATCTTTTCTTAAAGACTTGTGATTAATGTAAATGTACTAAATGTATCCATATTCTAGTTATTTGTAACCAGTACACTAGTACCCATTAGTAACTTTTTACTTACAATGATTCCAAGTATTGTGGAGTAGAATTGTGCTCCATATGGTTTTCAATGGCTACATTTTTGAAAGTAGATTGCCTGGCCTTTCCTTTGAGGTACCTTTTGTTAGATTTAACCTTCCAACTTTGTGTTTACCAGCTGAGTCCATTAACTCTCTGTGTGAGTCAGGAAACTTTTTGTATGACCCAGGAATCTATGCTTTTTAAAATGTTCATCCAGAGATGATAAAAGCAACATTGCACCATTTGCGGTTAAATATATATACTACAAGAAAGTTGGGGTCTTCTTAGTCACTGTGTATCCAGCAAAGCGACAAGATCAAAATAAATTTACTTCAGAGCTATGTTTATTCAAAGCATTAGTGAAATATGTTGTTGAAGATATACTGCCTACTGATGTCAGCTCTTATCAATCAAACAACTGACAAGGACAGAGAACTAACATTTATAAAGAAACTAAAGTGCCTAACTCTCAACATATTTCAATTTTCATAGCCATTCTGGCAAGTAGATCTCTTTTTTTCTGTTTGGGAGCTGAGAAAATTATCAGTTGAAGTTAATACTTGAATTCAGATCTGCCTAATATAAAAGCTATAACACCTGACCCAATGCAAAATCTACACTAGCACATCACCTTTAACATGTGTACATAAAAAATGTGCACAGAATGTTGAGAAAATACAAAATATAAACCATAATTTTTAATACAAAGAGCTATGAAAAGCAGTTGGCATTATGAAATACTTGAAAAGCAGTTCACACCATAACAAAATATGTCAAGTGACAAGTAAGTTGAACATGCATGCACACATGTGCACACACATGGCCTAGAAACAAGAGACAATTTAGTGGGTCATTGTTCTCTTGAAAACCATTTAAATAGGAAATATTTCAAAGATAGGTAATTTTTTTGAAAACCAGAACAGGGAGATCATTCAAGACAAAAGAAACAAGGGAAGCCAGAGTTTGACATGGAAAAGACGAAGTGTGTTCCAGAAAACAGAGCCAGCTGAATGTTGGTACTGGAAATGATCTCAGTAGGTGAGATGTGGGAGGTATGATGAAAGTGACTAATAATAAAAGACATTCAAACATTTGAAATAACACACAAGCTCAGCAGAATTGTGAAGTTAGTACAGTTAACACCTATAATACCTGTTTTCCACAAATTTTACAGCTCTTTAACAACTCACTCACTTAAATGTGGTTGTCTAGGGTAAAAGTATTTAACATAATTCTAGTCCATACAAGCAATGAGAGTTGCAGGCTTTTCTCAGAAAGCCTCCCAATCCTGAACTCCACCACTCCACAGAAACCACTCTCTCTTCTTACCTCCTGGCTCCTTCCTTCTGCCTCACTCTCTTTTAGCTGCAATAACAGAAGCTTCTCTTCACGTCTTGTTCCTGACATTAAAAATTCTTCACTTTGCAAGGCATTTCATCAGTGAATTAATAAACATTTGTTTATGTTTCAGAAAATACTCTTTTCAAGTTCTCTAGTTCTCATTCCCAAGAAAGGTGACCTAATACAATGTAGGAATTATGGAACAATATCATTAATATCATATGCCAGCAAAGTATTGCTGAAGATAATTAAAAAATGACCAGAACAGTACTTTGAGAGAGAACTGCTAGAAGTTCAAGTAGGGTTTAGAGGGCATGGCATTAGGGACACCATTGCTGATGTTAGATGGATTCTGGCTGAAAACAGAGAAGACCAGAAGAATGGCTATTTGTGTTTTATTGGTTATGCAATAGCATTTGACTGTGTGGATCCTAACAAACTATGGATAACAGAGAGAAAACTGGGGATCCCAGAACACTTTATTTGATTACCTGAGACCTTTATCTAGACTAAGAAGCTGTTGTCTGAACAAGAGCAAAAGTAGACTGAATGGTTTAAAATCAAGAAAGTGTAGGCCATGACTGTATCTCTTCTCCACACCCTATTCGATCAAGCTGGACTTTAAGAAGAAGATTCATCAACAATCTGCTTTATACAAATAACACAACCTTGCTTGCTGACAGTGAAGAGTCCCTGAAATACTTGATGCATAAGATCAAAGAATACAGGGTTGGGTTTTTTTAAAATTTTATTTTATTTCATTATATTTTTGTGTGTACCATCAAATCAGATCTGACAGGTACAGGAGGAGATTGTTCCTCCTTCTCAAGCAGAGCATCTGGTGGATTCAAACCATGTACCTCTGAGATTGCACTGCAGCTTCTTGCCACTAGGCCACCAGAGCTCGCCAAGAAAAGGTCTTTGGATTCCTAGCCTAGGAAACTTAGTAGAAAAGAAAGCAGCGTCCTCCAACAATGGAAATCAGT
>NW_006399859.1:2248323-2254713 GCF_000299155.1 Elephantulus edwardii
TATTTGCAACTTTTTGAGAAAGCGCCACAACGTTTTCCACAGTGGTTGCACCATTTTACACTCCCACCAACAGTTAATAAGTGTTCCAGTCTCTCCACAACCTCGCCAGCATTTGTTGCTTGCTGTTCTGTTAAATTTTGCTAGTCTTACTGGAGTGAGATGATATCTCAGATATCTCATGGTTGTCTTGATTTGCATCTCTCTCAGGGCTAGGGATTTTGAACATTTCTTCATGTGCTTGTTGGCCATCTGAATATCTTCCTTGGTGAAGTGTCTGTTCATATCCTGTGCCCATTTTTCAATTGGATTATTCTCCTTTATCTTGTTGTGGTGCTCGAGTATTTTACAAATTCTAGATATAAGTCCCTTGTCTGACATGTCATTACCAAAAACTAATCCACAACATAAAGAGTCTTCCCAGTATTCAGAAAAATGTACAACCAGGAGAAGATAAAATAGATGAATGGGACCTTCTAAGAATCAAATCCCTATGCGCATCCAGAAACTTCTCTAACAGGGTAAAAAGGGAAGCCACAGACTGGGAAAAAGTTTTTGCTTCCTCTATTCTTAATGCCAACTTACACCACAAAGAAAACATTCCTTTTCTCTGAAGTTTGACAGGTGCAGCGTATCATAACCTAATCCCAAAAGGTCTTGTAACATGATAATCATACAGATGCAAGGGAGAATTGCTTATGCCAAAGGGCCTTGATGTACAGCACCACCAATACATCTTTCTTTACAATGGGCCCACAGAAACAGACACGATGGAGGGAGCACTTTACTGACTACTGCCATTGAGTCAACTCTCATTCACAGTAACCCTACGTACAGCAGACATAAACCATCCACAGAATCTCCACTGTGCTCAGGCCTGTTTTAATGATCTAGCTCAAACTCATTGCTATGAGGTTGAAATGTTGTTGTTGTTGTTAAGTGCCGTCGAGTCACAGGCAACTCACAGGAACCCTATGAAGGAGACTCCTCGACGCCTGGGTGCCTTTCATCCTCTCTCCAGGTTCATAGGGTTTCCGGAGGCAAGCTATTATGGAAGTGGATGCCACTCCTCCTTCCAAGCTTGTTTTAATCCGAGAGCTCCACCCCACTCTCTGTCCGCATTGGGTAGCCAACCATTAATGCATTTCACACATCAGTGTCACAGTGTTCAGCCTCACAACAATGAGGTTGAAATAGACTCTGAATATTTCAGAGGCTGCAATTCACACAGGAGGAGATTGCTATCTTTCTCCTGCAGAGTGTCTGGTGGATTTGAACTACTATAAATGTGTCATCTTTGAGTTAATAGCACAACTTGTTATAGGCTATGCCATCAGGGCTTTGGTAACCAATAAGAAACTCTGTCTTGCAACCATGCTGAGACTATCCTGTAATAAACTGAATATTATTATTGTATGTGCCATTGAGTTGGAACCAACTCTAGCTGACCTTCCATTGGGTTTTTAGAAGCAGTAAATCTCATGGGAGGAGACTGCCCATCTTTCCTCCCACAGAGCAGCTGGTGAGTTTGAACCATGTGTGTTTGGATTGGTAAGGGCCACTTCTAGGCCACCAAAGCATCTACTTTTAATCAATCATGTAACTTGTTTTTGTGTTATGAAAATTATGTCAAATTCTTGCTTGTAGATATCTCACCTTGAAGTGATGCTTTTAAAATAAATTATGAATTTTGCTAACTTTTGGTTCTCACTCTGATTGTATAAGAATGTACATACCCCTTTCATCAATCTGACACTCTGTGATTATGGGTGTTTCCAGACTCGCTGCATCCTTCCATAAATAGCCTTTACTTTAACATTAGGTTGACTCTAGAGTGTGTACCACAAGGGTTTTAAAGGGAGACATCAGCACATTAGAAAAGCTTTACTTCTCATTATGTTTAATTAGATGAAAAGCAGGTAAAAAGATAAAAGAAAAGGAAATATGTTCACCATGTAACACTAATTACATGCTGCTGAAATGGTATGTATTTCAACACCCAGAGTAAATTCAGTGAATTATGAGAAGAAATTACACATTATAAACTCAAACAAAAATAAACCATTCCCTCCACACACACCCCCTTCTCCAATCATGGGCCTGAGTTGTTCTTTTTATAAGCAGGTGAAGGGAAAACAGGTTCTTTGTCTTTCAAAAAGCTTTCCTTTTATTCTCCTTTGCACCTATCTTTGTAAAGAAAGACAAAATATCACAAATCAGGCAAAATTAACCAATCAGAAAATGAATACAAATATGTTCAACATTTGTAATTGTTGATCAAAATTACAAAGTACTACGTTCTCAAAGAAAATAAAGCACACTTTTACTGAGCACCATTATTTAAACCTGTTTGAAAGGAAAAATTGAAGATGCTGTCAAACTAAGTTGTTTGAAGAGAATCTTACTGGGAAGTGACTACATGGGAGTGTTCAAAAGAAGCCTTGGAGAATGGCATAGCTAACTGGAAGGTAGACAGGTTAAATCCATCAGCAGTTCCCAGGGAGAAGAGAAGTATTATCTTCCATTAAAGATTTTCAACCTTAGAAACCCCAGGGAAACTAACCATGAGTTCACAGTGGGTTTGATTTTAATTTTAGCAAAGAAGTTGCTAATGTAGTCTAGCTGGTCAAAGAGACGAGAAACCTTTCATCTTTATTTAAGGACAATTTAGCAATAGATTTCTGATTGGTCAGTCCATAGAGTGTTGTGCTGTTAAGTAAAAGGCATGAAATCTTTGGCAGTTTGAATCCATCACCATATCTACAGGGGAGAGATGGGCAGTATCCTTTCATTAAGATTGATAGTCCCATAACCCAATGGTGTGTTGCTATGAGTCAGAAGTAACTCAGTGGCAGTGAGAAAGTAATGGTAGAGTGAAAGAAGTGAGGCTTACAAATCTTCAAGATTTGCTTCAACAAAGCAGATAGTCTAAGCCAGGTAACAGTTCTATAATTATTATATCAGGACAATCATAATTATTGAGATTTTGGGGGAGTGAAATAGGAAAACACTGAGAAGAGCCAAAGGTTATACAGATATGTAGGCTGACTCCAATAGCTAGGTCTCTTGTTTCTCTTCCTAAACACAAATAATTTCATATTGACTTGAAAGAGTGAGACTAAAGTAAGATTGCTTCTTAATCATGTATGAAGATGGATTAAAAATAAGAGCACATTTCAAATAAACAGTCCACTCTCTTAAGACTGACTTCTACTTCTTTACTAATTATGATGCTAGTCTTATTGACTTATGGGTATAAAGTTTAAACTATTTCAAGCATACATTTACTCCTCATCTATCTAGACTAGCCCACTGTTTTGTTGAAATATCTCCAAACCATTTTACGCCTGACCAAATCCTACTATAAACTACCTATGGAGTTTGTCGTTCAATATGGCTTTTCTGGCATGGATGACTTACTATGTGGGTGGGTAGAACTATGCAAATAGGCATGTTGACTTATCTACAAAGGCTATCTACCATTCTATAAGGGGAGTGGAAAGCTTCAATAATCTACATAAAGATTAACTTGTCTCACCAATAAACTGAATAACTCTAGCCAGAAGAATCATAATTCTACCCCCACCAGAAGAGGAAAGAGAGCTAGCTGCCTCAATGCAGAGAAATGTAGAACATACTTTGAGACAGCAACGACTATGGCCAAAATAGAGACATGACGAGAGATGAAACCTTGGTTGAAGGTGTGGGGTAGAAGGCACCAATACTGGTCGTCTGAGAACTTTCTTAGACAACTGGGGAGGAGAGCCAATATTGGGAGGACTGAGAAATTGGAAACACTTAAAGCTACAAGACTAGAGGTTGAGATACCGGCCTGCACTTTTCTGGAGCTGTCTTAACTGTATCCTTTTAATACCCTTAATATGATCCTGTGTAGTCTGTGAACTATCACATCAAATTTTGGACCTAGCAAAGCAGTAAGATTGGTGTAAAGATGGGTAGAAAGAGGCATGGAAGCATAGGCGACATGTCTGACCTGAAGGTTTGGTTTTATTGATGCTGTGGACAGGGACAATTACCCTCTGTGAAGTTGGTACAGGTCAGATATGGAGCTCCCCATGTGGTCTTTGTTGGTTTTGGTTGGGGTTTTGTTTGTTTGTTTGTTTGGTTGGTTGGTTGGTTGTTTTTATACTACCGCTCAGTATGTGCTCATTAAGAAATATCTACTATGCTTTATGATGTTCCAAACCCCTGTTGTAGTGAGTAATAAATTCAGCTTTGATTGACTGAAGGTATATCTGGACAGGCTTTTGTTGGTGAGTATGAATTACTTATAATTACTTACATTTCAGTGAAATGAAATGAGGTTCATAGCAGAGATTAGAAAGTTAATATCAATAAAGGGGTACTAGTGTTGCAGTACATGAAGAATCAGACTGCTAACCAAAAGGTCAGTGGTTTGAACCCATCAATCACTAAAAGAGAAGTCATTCGGATTCTGTAAACTTTCCTGGCCTCAGAAGTACTATGGGGCAGCTGCTCTGTGTTCAATGAGGTCACTATGAGTTAGAATCAATGTGACAGCAGTAAGCTTGATTTTTCATTGAGTAACAATAAGAATTAGCAATAGCCAGTATTTGCAATCCAAAGTCTATTATGAGGGTAATAAGAACTAGCATTAACAGTGTTTAAAATAAATTTTGTCTTTGTCTTCTATCTTTATTAATACCTTTAGATATGTTTCGATAGCATTGTATTCACAGTATTTAAAACAGTTCAAACAAGTCATTGAAGAGACAAAAAAAATATTTTAAAAACCGGCACAAAATTTGCTATTATATTCTAAACAAGACTGAAAAAAAGCACAAAAATTATGTTACACTTGTGTTGACAATAAAATGATGTTCATTTTAGTCTTTAATATTTACTAAATACAGCTATTGTCAATTGACTTAATATTAACTCTAACCCACAATGACCTTAAGAAAAATATTGTCCTGTACTGTGGCATCTTCAGTGGTCACTGGTATGTTTGAGTTTATTTTCCCAGTTACTGTGCCAATCCATCTCACTAAGTACAATGCTTGTGTTTACCGGTCTGCACTGTCAACCCCAAATTATGCAGTTCAAAGCTACCAGTTGTTCTGACCGGATGCTCCATATGAGAAAAATGAATACGCTCCTCCCAAGTAATTTACTGGCTCTGAAAATCTGTTGGAATTATGGGGTGGTTTCTACTCAATGGTATATAACCACACCATCAATACATTACAGAAGCAGATCACCAGGTTTTTCTTCCGTGATACTCCTTAATGGGTTTCAGCTGGAGATCTTTAGGTCAGTAGTCAATCTCAAACTGTCTGTACCAATCAATAATTTCTTACAGTTATATAGATCAACATATGAAAGACCAAGGTAGACAAAAGGCATACTGGAGGTCTCAGACCAAGCTATTCCAATTTATGTTACAGACTAGGAACTCTCCTTGCTCCATGTCTCTTCTAACTGATAAAATTGCACAGACTTTGTCATTAGCCCAGTCAGCCAAAAGAAAATGCATCATAATATATTTTCCTGCTTAAAAGTAATCTCCAAATTATCTGGCATTTGAATTTCAAAGCTTATGCAACTCAGACAGTGTGGGCTTGGAATAGCAAACTTGCCTGGAATAACAAGTCACATGTTTGCCATGCACAGCATTGAAGTCAGTGTTTACAGGGAAGACATGTGACTTCCTTGAATTTACTACACAAGATTTCTAATTCATTTGCTGGTTTGAATAAAGTAAAACACTCTCCACCTTCCCGTTTGAAAGCTAAAAGGGGAAATTCATTTAAGCTCATGCTTCATCTCTCTTTCCTCCCAACTTCTCAATGTTACTTTAATATGTAAGACCATAGCTTTATTACAATTGTCTTAAAGAGGCTTTAAAACATTTTTTACTTTTCTGTTTCATTTTGTTTTAAGGGAACCAGTAATCAAATTATTAAACCAATTTTTCTTTCTGCATGAACAAATTAAAAGCACTTCCTTTGAATAAAAGTATGAAATTAATAACTAAAAACAAACAAAAAGTTGCCATCAAGTCAATTCTGACTCATAATAGCTCCATAGTATAGATTCGTACTGCCCTGTAGTCTTCAAGGCTATAAATCTTTCCAGGCACAGATTACCACATCTTTTTCCCTCTCAGTGGTTGGTGGGTTCAACTACCACTGAGAGTTGAATCCTTAGATCTGTCTCTTTGAACAAAACAACTCATAGCTGTGAGTCAGAACCAACTACAGCTTCCCTTCCAGCTGATAGTCAAAGGGTGTAATTGCACGGGAGGAGACTGTCCATCTTTTTCTTGTGGAGCAGGTAGAGGAATCCAATTGTCTGCCTTTAGCTTAGGAGGAAATTTCCCTATCTACTACTAGACAAACATAGTATATA
>NW_006399859.1:2254813-2255515 GCF_000299155.1 Elephantulus edwardii
TCCTCCTTCTCAAGCAGAGCATCTGGTGGATTCAAACCATGTACCTCTGAGATTGCACTGCAGCTTCTTGCCACTAGGCCACCAGAGCTCGCCAAAGAAAACAGTTTTTAATATCCACTGTATCTCAGCATCAAGAAGATAAAAAAACCCTTACCACTGGACCAGTGAGAAACATCATGATAGACTGAGAAAAGATTGAAATTGTCAGTTATTTTATTTTACCTGGATCCATAATCAATTCCCTTGGCACCATCAGTGAGAAGATGAAAAGACATATTGCATTGGACAAGTCTTTGGTCAGAGACCTCTCCAAAGTATTGAGGGTCAATTATGTCAGTCTGAAGACTAAATTATGCTTGATTTAGGACATGGTCTTTTCAATAATCCCCTATGCATCTGAGAAGGATGACAGCAATTCATAACCACAAGACACAATTTCAGTGAGACACAAAAAGGTGTTTGTGCTGTTTAGTTTTGTATGAGAGTTTCAAATCAGAGACATGTATGTCTCTAATTAAAGCAGTCTTCAAACAGAGGATTAGCCTAATTTTTATGCCTTCATGTGTCTGGAATATGTACTGTTTCAAAGCTGCCTTTTCTGACACTGCTTCCTCTATTCTTTTTTTTTTTAATTTAGGTTGTTTATTTTTCATTTCAATGAACATCTACAGAGATTTTGGAATTCCATTCATTCATTGTTGC
>NW_006399859.1:2262950-2325487 GCF_000299155.1 Elephantulus edwardii
ATATATATATATATATATATATATACACACACACACACATACACACACACACACACACATATATACATATATACACATATACATATATACATACATATACATACACATATATACGTGTGTGTGTGTGTGTGTGTGTGTTGCTAATTTGGAATTGACCCATAGCTGACCCTCCAGTAGGTTTTCAGACGCAGTAAATTACACAGTAGGAGGTTGCCCATCCTTCTCCCATGGAGCAGTTAGTAGTTTCAAACTATATGCCTTTGGGATTGCCACACAGCTTCTTACCAGCTGACCACCAATAAAAGGGGGAAAAAATATCCTCGCCCTTCTTCCTTTTCCAGGTTTCCCTCCACGGAAATCAGTCATCAATAATGGTAGGTCACTTACGGTTCCTTCAAGAGAGTAAGTAAAAGGTACGTAGATCATGAACCCTATAGTAACAGATGTCTTGCTAATGTTTTTCTTCTAAGTAAAGCAGGATGCATATTACCTTTAAATTTGCAATATCCTATCAAAGAAAAGAAACACTAGGAAATTGGAAGGAAAAGTGAAAGAAAAGATGCCCTGAGATGCATATCAGCAACTGAATTGAAATCCTCGACCCAAATTAACAATAATAATGATAATCTATCATCACTATCGAAATTTAAGTTTTTAAATTGGTTAAGAATGCTGGCAGAAACCCCATTGAATTGATTTGTTTTAAGAGAAATTATTTTCACTAATTTAGATTTATTTTATTCTCCATATTGTTGTTGTTATGTGCCATTGAGTGGCTTGTGACTCACTGCGACCCTATGTACAACAGCCCTAAACTTTGGTCTGTCCTGTGCCAATCACAACGTCTCCGATACACCCATCTCGATTACCCCAGTCACTGAATCAATCCACCTCATAGAGGGCCTTCCCCTCCTGTACTGTCCATCCACCCTCTCAAGCATGATGTCCCTCTCCAAGGACCAGTCTCTCCTCACAACATGTCCAAAGTATGTTAGACGGAGCCTCAGAATCCTTGCATCCAGGGAGCCACCCGGTTTAACCCTTTCTAGGATGAATCTGTTTGTTTTGTAAGCAAAACCATGTCTTTACTAAAGTCTGTAAAGATTGGAAGGGAGCTGTGGTGGCTTAGCAGTAAGGAATTTTGCTGCCAATACAAAGGTAAACAGTTCTAATCCACCAGCTGTTCTGAGGGAGAAAGATGTGCAGTCTACTCTTGTGCAACTTACTGCTTTTGAAAACTTACCAGAGGGTAAGCTATGGGTTGATTACAACTCAAGAGTACACAACATTATTGGGTCTGGTGTGCTCTGCTAAAAAGAAATCAATGCCAAAACTAAATTAGTACAAAAAAGTATTAGAGTTAATGTGTAATACCTGGCAGGGGCACAGGAGGAAACGATGACATCTCACATTCTATGTACTATGTATATTTTTTGGATTGGAATAATGATGACAATTATAAAAGCAATGGTTTCTTGAGCATATGTTTGACGGTAAGTGAATAATTAATGCAGTAGTTATGTTCTCTGTTGCTAACCAAAAGATTAGCCCTTATTACCACCTATTCCAAGGGAGAAAGATATGGCAGTTTGCATATTTAAAGATTTCTGTCTTGAAAACTTTAAGGGGCAGTTCTGCTCTGCTATAGGATCACTGTGAATCAAAATCCATTCAACAACTACGAGCTTTGGTTATGGGCACCGTCTTCATGATATTGGTATGTTTGGGTCCATTATGCTATGTACAATTATAGTTGAATAAAAGAGGAAGTTTTGTAAGATTTTTCAGGCAGTAAATGCAGAACCCTTAGTCTGGGAAAATTGTAGTCATATATAGAAATAAAAGAGTGGACAAGTAACTGCATTGGGGCACAGCTCCCTAGGAAATTTATTAAAGACTCTCTCTTTCCTCTTTAATAGCTCCACCTTTCTAAGCTCATTGCCTTGGCATCTCAGTTTTCCATAAGTCTCACCTATATGCTCCATGTCAGTTTATCTAATGGACTGGTTAAGGATTCTTTCTTCTAACTCCATTCTTCCTGTTATTCATGGATCCAGCTTCTCTTTTCTGTTGTTAAGTACCGTTGAGTCGTAGACCACTAATAGCAACCCTAGGAATGAAAGTCCTGAACATGCATAACTTTCATCATTTCTCTAATTCATAGTTTCCAGAAGCAAGCTATTTCGGAAGTGGATGTCACTTTTGCTTCCAAGCCTGTTTTAATTTGAGAGGTCCACCAAACGTGGTCCATTATGGGTAACCATTATTGCATTTGACCCGTAAATGTCACAGTGCTTACCATCACAGCAACCACAAGTTACCTTTGTTCAGCAATTCTTAGACTGATAAAAAAAGAAAACCTCACCATTAAAACATTAGTGCCATGATACTTATAGAAGTTCTGTCTTCCAAAATTAATCCTAACAGATCATATCTCAACACTAATTTGTCACTATCCTTTGACCAAAGAAAATTCAGAGACTGAAACACAGAGGATTTAAATATTTATACATATGTAGGTGGAGTTCTTGTGCTTTCATTATTAATAATGAGGATATCATGTCCAACAGCTGGTCCAAAGAGAATGAGAAGATATCTGAAATGCACAAAACTTCAAACAGTTTGTGAATTATGGCCAATCATCATTTGGCCAGTGTATCAGAGTTCTAGCCAAACTGAAGATATGTGGGTGAGGGGGAAAAAATATAATGAAAACTGGCTTTGCATCCAAGACTTTAACTTCAAGTTCATCTAATAATTTGGTAGACCTAATCACCAGTATTAAGTTTACCAAGTGATTAGATATACCAAAATATTAGATGCCAAGATAGAGTAAGAGGTATCATGAACTTAGAGTTGAAAACTTGGATTGGAAGTAGAAGTAACATCCATTTCCTAAACTGCATGTCTCTAAAAACTCTATCAACTTTGATAAATGTTGATAGTTGTAGAGGGGCGTCAGGCCTTTTGTTCATAGGGTTGCTATGAGTCATGCTCGACTTGAAGGCAATCAACAACAACAATAACAATCACCAAGAAATGAGAGAAATACAAATTACTAAAAGCTGTTATATAGTTACTCTAATAGGCTAACATAGTTGTAATTATTAACAATAGTTTCACGTTGCTACAAAAAATTGGCAATTCTAATTAGGAGCGTATTTCAGCTAGGCACTGAAAAATCAATTCTACTTAGTATTATAGTGCACATTGTGCTTACTTACTGTGATTGCTAATTCAGTGACAGCTACAGACAGAATAAATGTGATAAGCTGAGCTGCAATCCTGAAGGCATGCAGTTCAATTCCACCAGCTGCTCCATGGGTAAAGAATGGCAAGCTCTTTCTGTGAGATTAACTGCTTCTGAAAAATCACTGGAGGATCAGCTATGACTGGGTTCCAACTTGATGGCACACCACAACAATGTAGTCAGATGATATCCTCACAAGAGTATGTGTGCGCTTACACGATGAACACTGAAGCTTCAATGGTGAAACACTAGATGTATCTATATAGAAATATGCATTTTTGTACTAGCAATATCTTTTCAAGAACATTTTAAACATCCAATTTGCATGAAAATCTTTCATCTTTACTCATTTTAATCTGTGATTTATGATTCTCATAAAAATTATAATAAAGATTATGGATTCATTCATTTTTTAGCTGGAATTTCATTTTTTTAAGCCACTGTCTATCGTATGCCAAGGATTGTGGGATAAAATGATAAATAAGAAACAGACTCAGCCTGAGTAGATTATAAGCCAAACAACATGCCAAGGTGGTGGTGCTGTGGATGGAGTGCTAGGGACTAGTGCAGCAATCGGTCAGTCCATGAACAGGCGTTACAATATGAATAGTGCAACAGAAAGTTTTCAAGGAAGTATAAAAATGCTGAAAAGGGCTAAAAGGACTTCCCACAATGCAAATGCTTTCTCCTGTCTAATCCCATAATAGAGCTCTGGTGGCAAGCTGCCCGGAATAGAAATCTCCTCCTATCCTATCTCATTTTCACGATCTTCATCATGCTCAAGTCCATTGTTGCAGTCACTGTGTCAATCCATCTCCCTGAGGGTTTTCCTCTCTTTAATCCACTCTACTTTTTCCAGCAAGATGCTTTTTCCCAAGGACTGGCATCTCCTAATAACAAGCCCGAAGTGTGTGAAAGAAGGAGATAGGAATTCTTAGTAAAGGGGTGGAGGTGAGCATTAGTCTCTCTATCATAATTTTCATGCTTCTTTTTTTTGTAGGTATAGAGATAGAATGGACTCTGGTAGAGTAGTCTATAGGAAGTCACACTGCTAACCCAAAGGTGATACCTTGCTGGCTGTTTACCAGTAACTGAGTGGGAGAAAAATAGGCAATTGCCTTTCTTGCAATTTACAGTCTTGGAAGCTCAATGGAAGGTTAGTCATGAGTCAGTTCCAATTCCACTGCAATGAGTTTGAGTTTGAGAAATTTAGGCTTTCATGTCTAAGAAAATTTTGAACATACTCTCTTACTGTTGCCCAGCTTCCACTACCACCAATAGGAAGTCATTGCCATTCAGAGTTTATATCTTTCTGTGAGGAATTTAATATAGCCCTGAAAATGAAATAATTCCTGTTCCCCACGTCTGTGTTTATAATCCCGCTTGGGAATGACTTTTCTGTGCTTATATATACAATATTAGGGTAGAATGTGTCTCCAGTCAATCTCCTGAGTTGCAAAAGAAATTAAACAAACAACATAGGCAATAGAGGCAGAAAAGGAAAGGGGAAATTGGTGCTAAGCCAGGTGGAAGTTTTCGAGGTACCAGGAGACCAACTGAAGAGACAAGGACTTACCCACAGAGCTGACACAGAGAGAAAGCCTTCCCACACAGATAATAGCCAGAATTCAAATGCCTAGACTTCTTACTCCCCTACTAGGGAGTTCTGGTGCTCTAGTGGGTAAGGAGTTGTGCTGCCAACCCAAAGGCAGGAGGTTGCCTTTGCTCCACCTGCTGCTCCAAGGTTTTTTTTAAAAGATAGGCAACCTCTCCCATGTGTGATTTACAGCCTCTGTAAACCACCTGAAGGGTCAGCTAGGAGTCAGTTCCAACTGGATAGCATATAATAGCAATAGTAATCCCTTAAAATATGAGAAAATAAATTTGTTTGCTAAAGCCACCACTACGTTATGCAGATGACACAGCCTTGCTTGCTGAAACTGAGGAGGGCCTGGAGCACTTGCTTCAGAAGGTCAAAGACTGTAGTCTTCAGTATAGATTGAAGCTCAACATCAAGAAGACAAAGGTTCTCACCACTGGGCCAATTGGTAGCACCATAATTGATGGAGAAGAGATTGAGGTTGTTAGCACCACAATCAACATTCTTGGCACCAGCAGTCAGGAAATAAAAAAAGGCATTGAATTGGGAAAAATCTGCTGTTTGGGACCTTTCCAGAATACTGAGTAGCAATGATGTCAGTCTGGAGACCAAGGTGCACCTGATCTAGACCATGTCTTCACAATTTCTTGCTATACATCAGAGAGCTGGACAGTGACTAAGGACACCCAAAGAAGAATTGTGGTACTGGAGAAGAGTCTTGAACATACCATGGACTACCAAGAAAATGAATAGGTCTGTGTTGTAGAGAGCGAAACCAAGTTTCTCCTTGGAGGCTAGGATTTTGAGGCTCTGTCTCACATACTTCAGGCATGTGGCCAGGAGAGACAGATCCTTGGAGAAGGACATCATGCTCAGAAGGGTGGAAGGACAGTGCAAGAGAGGAAGACACCAGATGAGATGGACTGATACAGTAACTAGAGTAAAAGGGGGTAGGTATGTCAAAATCAGTGAGACTGGCTCAGGACAGGTTAGGCTTCAGAGCTGTTGTTGTCACTGTGAATCGCAGGTGACTCAATAGCACATAACAACAACAAGGTTAGAAGAAGCAGTCAGGAAATCAAAAGACAAGTTGCAGTAGGGACCTCTGTAAAGTGCTAAAGGGCCATTATGGGTCTCAGGTGACTCGGCAGCACATAATAACAACAATAAAGATACTCTAATTTGGTGATTCTCCTATAACAGCATTAGGTAACTAAAACAGCCAGATGTAAGACCTGCTTTCCCATTGCTACCTGGAAGCATTTATGATCTTTTCTTCTGATATTTGGAAGTTTCATGGCATGTGTCTAGTTAGCTAGTGAGCGCTTGATACCTGGCAACACTCAGACTTCATTGCTGGGAAATATATTCATTAAATTTTTGTGAGTGTTCTGTTTTTCTAACTTAATTATTCAGAAATTACCTTTCTGAACTTGCCTTCATATTGTTTTAGTTTTCCTGTTTTGAATCGTTGGGGGAGAACATTGGGGTTATTTTACTTTCTTGGAGACATTGCTAACATTGTTAATACTAATGAATACTTTTTTCTTTTAGTTTATCTGCTAATTTCTAACACCACTTTCTTCCTTTTTTAACACTATTTCACTGTTTTTGAGGTTAAATGTCGTTTTCTTCCTTTCTTCTTATATCAGGGACTTTCCCTTGGCATTTTTTCTGACTATAGTGTTTCTTTTACTTTTTCTTCTCTTTTCATGTGTTAGGTTTTCCTGGCTATTTTGTTGGAAGACATATGAGTGTGTACACCTATGGAGGCTTAGCTCATAACAAGTTTTGCTCCTTAAAGGCTATTCCTCTGCTGGTACAAATCCACCAGCTTCTTTGAAGGAAAAAGGTAGACAATCCCCTTCTGTGCAATTTATAGGCCCAGAAAACTCTGGAAGATCAGTCAATTCTGACTTGATGGCAATGAAAGATTTTAGTATCTAAGGATCTTTTAGCCAATAGATTTTTCAGAGAGAAAGCCTCTTACCACCTTCCTAAGAAATAAATACCAAAGTGCCAAGTACAGGAAGAAAACTCTCATGTCATTATTGTAGCATTTGACATACACTTACATTCCTGAACTTGAGTTACATGGCACAGTATTTTTTGTATTTGATATACCCAATCACATTATGTGTATTTTATCTATATATAAAATGTGCACAATGTTCATAGGACAGGAATGTATAAAGAGGTTGCTTGGTTTGCAAAATCTGCCAAAATATGCATGTTATTTACATAAAAATGAAGTACCCTCATAAAGGTCTTGGCTGTGCTGTACATCCCCTCTTTGGAATTTTTCTGGTTTATCTTCCTAGAATAGCAAACTCCCTGTATTCTGCTAGGAGATAAAGGTGCAATTTTCAGAAATGAGAATTTAACTGCTCCAAAGACTAATTTTCACCCTACTCTCCTCTTTATATCCTTACACTTTATCTGCATTATCAGAAGTACCTTGTGATATCAATTGCAAGTAACCCTGCAAATACTTAAGTTTCATTTTTCTTAAATCTGCTGTCAGTTTCCACATGTTCCTATACATTTTATCTTTCAATGTGCTCCAATCATTATCACCTCATATCTTTCTCTCTCTCTCACACAATTTCCTTACTACAATTTCTATATTTGTTAATTTACTAAGAATCTGAACTGGCAGCAGGGGAAAAAAAATGCATGTTTTAATTCATTATGTTTATCTTTCATTATCTCCTATTTATTATTTTAACATGGGAGATCACCAAAGCAGACAAATTTATCTTTATTTTCCAGAAAAAGGTGAGACTCTAAGACTTAATATCATAGTTTTATGATAAGACCAACATTTGCAATCTCAGTTACATTAATTTTCTTCATTCATTAATTTATTCCACATGGACTTCAATGTAACAGGTGTTCCTGTAAATATGCAAACCACTCACTCACACACACACACACACTAAAGTTCTGCCTCAAATATGATGGTACTATATCCAATCAATCTGTATACATAGAGGCATATATACTTAGCTTGCCATTAATGGAAAAGCAGGAATATAACAACTTATTAAGAAGTGTCCAAAAGTTACTATTATTCCAATAGGAATATTATTACTACAGCTACAGCTGACAGTCTACTGGGTTTCCAAAGCTGTAAACTGCATGAGAGGAGACTGCCTGTCTTCCTCAGGTAGAGTCACTGATGGATTCTAATCACCAGAGAGAGAGAAAAGTGTGGCCTTTGGGTCAGCAGCACAACTCCCTGTGCATAATGCCAAAAAACCCTCTCTACTGTTAGGAATTGCATTTGCAAGGGTGACATAGAATTTCACATAAGCCTCCAAAATTGTAAATATACATTTTTTAAATATAATTTTGTGAGAAATACTTGATGAAAGTTCAAGTTCTTAAAGACTGAATGAGTTACTCTCTAGGATCTTCCAAAACTACATCCAAGATCTCCTATCTCTTCCTAACACATATCCTATATTACCTTTCTCTCCACCAAAGTGACAATCTTTTTCTTCCCCCTCAAGGTTTGCAGAAGTATATTTTGGAGTCTTATTGCAAAGATGTAAATCAAGTTAATAGCAGCAATGAAGCTCTTCCTCCTCGGAACCAGCAACAGGAATACTTTTAGTGTCAGCTTCCTCATGCCTCTGATGACAGTGGTGGCTGCACAGATTCATGAGGAAAGGTGAACTCATAACTGATTATGATTCTATTTCTGTGACACATCAAAGCTTTCTCCAATCTCTAGCTTAGGAGCTTCTCCCCCCCCTTATGTTCAGGTTAGCATTAATTGTCCCAGTATTATACAAAAATGTGATGGTTTCCATGACAACAGATGGAAAAACTTAACTTATAGGATTTTTGCTTTCTATTTAATGTGGCATTTTCTGAACTTCTGAAATTGCCTAAAATGAATAATAAAAGCATGTTTTGCACATTGTCATCATTAAAATATCATTTTATCACTTATTTTTTCTTCTACCATGAGTTATTGCTTCTATTCTATTTTTGGGGATGGTCTCATAGCTCTTATGTAGAAAAGACTTAATCAAAGGTAAAGTACTCTAGATATAGTGTAACCAAAAGGACACAGTAACCACCTATATCCTTCTCTTTGTCTTCTCTTATGTAGATTTCCTGGAATAAGCAAATGTGAACAAGTAATGGGGTAGAGGAAATAATTATTCTTTCTGTTCTTGGGAAGTATCTTTTAGTCTAGGCTATGCATGTTGCAGAAATAAACAATCCTAATGCTTGTTACAGCAATAAAAGTTTAATTATAATAAACTTTACATATCTGAGCTTGTTGGCTGCAACTTTATTCTCATTTTCTCTGGTTGGCTATCCAGAGAAAAGGCAGAGTCTGATGTAAGACAGGCCATATTTGTGACAGGAAAAAAAAAAGGCAGCTGAATCATGCAATGGCTTTAAGTTTCTAATCAGATGTGGTAAAATATATTTCCACTTATATTTTATAGGCCAAGAAAGTCATGTGACCATGACTGTTGTCAACAGAGAAGAAAGTATCATTCTTTTATGAACAGAAACCTTATAAGAAATAATGTAGGAATGTGGCAGGATGTGATGTGATGTGCCCATCATTCGCGCAGCCAGTTGGTTAAGAGATGAGTTTTCCTTGAAGGTGTGCCTAGAGGTGAAAGTTCTGCAGAAGTTTGCTTCTACACACTGAATTCTTCCTGTTACTTTACCTCCATTTCTTGGGATTTAAGTGTACAAAAGTCTCTAGCATTCTACATGACCCAAAATTTTTAGATGCATCAGATTCCACAATGTTTTGAGTCTGCAGAAGTTTACAAATGACACATAATCAAAAGGCCATGCACCTCCATTGGTGCCAGGCCAACAGAGGGAGAAAGATAGGTAGCCAATGTCCATGAAATTTATGGCCTCCAAACCCTAATGGAGGGTCGCTGTGAGTCAGAACCAACTCTATGCCAATGAGAGGGGATCTCTATTTCTCTCGCTTACTCTGCCTATGTTGTTACATACCTTCAAGTTGGAAGTGACCCATAGCTGACCTTTTGGTGGATTTTCAGAGACAATAAATTGCTCTGGAGGAGCAGAGTCTACTTTTTTCCTGCAAAGCAACTAGTGGATTCAAACTGCATGCCTTTGGGATGGTAGCATAATTCATTACCACTAAACCACCATCAGAGCTTCTCCTCTCTCTCTCATCGTCTTTCCTCTAGATAATTAAAATAAAACATTTGGGCAATTTTTGCTTGTCTAATATAGGAAAGAAACAGGATTTTTTTGTTTTTAATATTGTATCTCAAAATCCTCACGGGATGAACTGTTATCTGATCTCAAATGTCACTAGGGCTCTGTGAGGATAGATGATATTTTGTTCTGATGCAAAGATTCTGCCTGTATTAAATATGAAATGATGTCAATCTTTATCTTTTGCTCAAGATACAACATAGATTCTTAAAGCTGCCTTATTACAGTGTGCATCCAATACCAAGTTTGTTGTTGTTGTTGTTGCTGTTCTTGTTATTATGTGCCTTCAAGTCACCTGTGACTCAGAGCATCCCTGTGTACAGTAGCTCAGAAGCCTGCCCTGACCTGAGCCAGTCTCACTGACTCCAATACACCTACCCCCATTGCACTAGTTACTGTATCAATGTATCTCATCCAGGGTCTTCTCCTGTGCTGTTTCTCCACCCTTCCTAGCATGATCAACTCAAAGGCATCAATTATTATTTTGTCATCCTTGGTAGTTTTCCATCTCTCTCCTGCATAGCAAGCAATTTTGACAAACATCGCCTGAATCAGATGCACCTTAGTCTCTAGAGTGGAATCCTTCCTCTTCAGCCCTCTGGAGAGGTCCCACTGTCCTAAGGGAGGAATGTTGTTGCTGTTGAGTACCACTGAGTCAAAACACACCCAGAGCTGATCCTCCACCAAGTTTTCAGAGGCAGATAATCTCATGACAGGAGATTTCCCATCTTCCTGAGGAACAGCTGGTGGATTTGAACTATATGCCTTTGGGATTGCAGCACAGTTTCTTACAAGAGGCCATCACAGCTCACTGAGAGTGGTGTAGTTTAATGCAATAGCTACCTAGGTCATGGTCACATAACTAGCCAGTAGGATCTTAACACTAGGATGTGATTTTGAAAGCCATTCTCCCATATCTCCCTGCAGCTTCCATTTACCAAACCATAGAAATATATTAATTTGGGTGAGAGGTTTACAACCTTCAGCATCTTCATCAGGAGCAAGAATCATCACACTTTTGCTCTCTATTGTATTTCCAGGACCTCTCCTCCAAAGTTGAACATAAGTAGGTGTTCAATAAAAGTCTGTTGAATAAGTGAAAAGTCTTCTTGTTATGTGCTGTCATTTCACCTGTGACTCATAATGACCCCATGCATAATAGATCTAAACCCAGTCCTATCCTGAGCCAATCTCACTGTCTCCAACTGTTTTTAGGAGAAAGACAGTCTGCTTGGAAAGGTAAAGGGTTGGCAAAAGAGTAGATGACCCTCATTGAGATGCATTGACATAGTGACTGTGGCAATGGTCTCAAGTCTCAGAGATGATGAGGATGACACAGTGTTCAGATTCATTGTGCATATGTGTCACACTGAGTCATACTTGAGTCGAAGGCTCATCACAACAACAAAAAGCGGGTAGAGTCAAACATGCAGGATTGGGATATGTTATTCGTGGTTTGTTTTATTTTTTCAGAGAAAACAGTATGAGCACAGAGTATGACAAAGGGCTAATGGGGAGAACAGAGGACACAGGACATCAAGCATCATTCCACTGAAAAATCAAACAGGAAAGGAAGAATAGGATCAGATTATTGGGCAAAGAGGAGTGACCCTGAGAATCAATCTAATATCGGAGATGGCATTCAAGCTATTGAAATCCATCCATTTATCTCCTCTAGAATCTTGCATTTTAAAAGCAGCAATATATCAACTGCTAGTGGTAAAACACAGTATGATTTATAAAATACCATGTATATGTATTGACGATGAAATAATTATAAGAACAAAAAATAACTAGCCCAGTTCTAGTTGAGAGATAAATTACTGTTTCCTGGGATTGAATATGCCATTAGCAAGGATTCTGAATTCTTTAAAACCGTGAAGCATAGCTTAAAATAAACAAACTAACAAAAAACCCAACCAATGGGAAACTGAGTAAGAAATTGAAACATCTTTCAGTAACAGCTAAGTAAATGTAACAAAAATAGCATTAAATACTTATTTGTGGATTCTAGAAGCTGACAATGGCTAATGGCAGGACAAGGTTCAGATATATTGTTCATATGGTTCCTAAGAGTCATGGTAGACTAAATGTCACCTAACAATATCAACACAGAGTAGCAGAAATGTACTTGTTAGCTGTCCTCAAGCTGGACTCAGACTACTTAGGATGATCCTATTCACAGTGAAATAAAACAACGTTTTACAGCCTCAGATTTCACATGAGAATGTTGTGATTGATAGGATATTAATAGCTAGTTTTCCAAAATAGACTGCCAGGTCTTTCTTCCTAGTCCATTGTGGCTTGGGAGCTCTGCTGAAAATTGGTCAGCATCACAATGACACGCACATCTCCAACTACAAGGCATGTGATGGTTACTAATGAAATGCCCTGGAACTGGAATGGGAAGGTGACAATACTACAACAGAACTGCCAGTGTCCCCATATTATCTGGTGGTGGTGGTTGTTGATTGCTGTTAAGTCGAGCACAATTCATAGTGACTCTATGAACGAAAGACCTACTGCCTTTCCATAACTGTCGTCATTTCACCAAGTTCATAGAACTTCCAGAGGCATGTGGTTTGGGAGGTGGATGCCAGTCCTGCTTCCCAACGTGCTTTACATCTGGGAGCTCTACCAAACACTGTCCACATTAGGAAGCCATTTGATAAACGGCACAAGGTTCAGCATCACAGCAAACCCAGGCTATTTCATACTGCACATTGACAAAGAGTGATGTGCAAGGCGGAAGAGTATTCCTCAGATAAAACAGTGCTAGTTTCACTTAGTGGTTAAGTGTCATCAAGTTGAATCCAACTGAGAGTAAGTTTTGCATAAAAGATCTAAACTGTTCTATGATTAACATAATTTCTTTACATTACTCTGTTCTATAACTACCATCATTGCTGTACATTTAAAGAGTTTACAGAGTTTGTAGAGTTTCCAGAGGCATTTAGTTTTAGGAAGTGGATGCCACTCCTGCTTCCCACCATAAATCAATCTGGAAGCTCATCCAAACACTACATAATGTGTAAACTTTGTCATATTTGAAAAGACTATGGAAGAGTGTACAGGGTCACATCAACACCAGGTTATTCAGTTCAGCAAATAGACAAAAGATTGCTGTGTCATTCAAGGAATACTCATTTGAAAATTAATAAATTTGGCCCAAAGACCACAGGCCCGAGGGTCCTGCAGGGTTTTAAGCCAAGGACTTCGATCAGACTTACACCCTAGGCAAGGCTGAGGGAAGCCCGCTCTGGGGGGGGGGGGTGTCAGAAGAGCAATAATACACATCCAACATGACCGCAAAGAAGCAAGACCCCAAAAACTTATTTTCACTGGCCCATCCGGAGTAGCACCCACAAGCAGCAAAAAGCCACATGCCCAGAGTGGAGTCTTCCAGGCCTACCTCTGCTGGCAAGCCCCTCATTTTATAAAAAAAATAAAATAAAAGGCAGGAGAAGCGTGAGGCACAGTAACAGTAAATGTTAATATAGAACATACTGTGTTCCAGGAGCCGATTTCCCATGTAAACTCATTTAAAAGTGGGAGCAGGCAGCATATCACAATGATTAGGTTTATGAATCTAGAGCAACTCAGGCTGGAACTGGGGCTACATTCTGCCATTTATCATTTAGTGCACTATGAACCTGGTGGTTAGGTACAGTTGAGTTGAATATGATTCCTAGAGATCCTATAAATGTAAGCTCTGAGCCCTGTATTATCCTGTGTCATCCTCATTATATGACACACCTGAGCCAACCGTATCAGTTACTATATCAATCCATCTGATTAAGGGTCTTCCTCTGTCACTGACCCTCCACCTTTCCAAGCATGACGTCCCTCTCCAAAGAACAGCCTGTCTTAACAATATGCCTAAAATATGTGAGGGACCCTGTCATTTTCCCTCAAAGGAGCACTTGGGCTGCACCATCTACAAAACATACTTAGTTGGCCTTTTGGCAGTCTATGGGATAGTCAGTACTCTTCCCACACCACAACTCAAAGGCATCAATTCTTTTGTAAGACGCATAGCAAGTGATTGAAAAAGATCATGACTTAAATTAGGTGCACCTTAGTCTTCAGATTTACATCATTGCTCCTCAGTAATTTGGAGAGATCCCTGACAGCTGACTTGCCTACTGCAACATATCTCCTCATTTCCTGACAGCTGCTTCCAAGGATATTTGTTATGGATCCAAGTAAGATGAAATTGTTGAAAAAGTCCATTATTTCTCCATCTATTTATAATGTAATTTATCAGTCCAGTGGTGGCAAGTTTTGTTTTCCTAATGTGGAGATGAAATCCATATTGAAGGCTATTGTATTTGATCTTCTGCACAAATAACACACTAAGCCGCCAACCTGTTCCCATGTTGCTTCTAGTACTATTCCCTCTTAAGATCATTCATCACAAGCTCATCATTTGTTAGCTTCAGGATTCTTCAGATATAATTCTTATTGTGTGGTAGTCAGTATTTCAGTAATGGGGGAGAGGTCCTATATGTGAAAATCACTGCTACATGAAGAACTTCTCAAAATAAAGAGGAAGTAAGGGAGAAAGAGTATCCATTTATATGTGTAATTTCAACTTTCTTCAAAAAATTCTGGTCTTGTTAGATGAAATTTGTTAAAATTATTTTCAATGTTTTTAAATCCCTTTGCTTCATTTTCCTTTACAAATTGTTAATTAATGAAGGTGGGACAGGCCTTGAAGGAGATAGGCTTTTGAACAAGATATGACTATCTACAAAGGACACCATTTAGGAATCTAGTCACTTGCACCATCTCCAATACATATCTGTTTGTTCTTTTGGCAGTCCATGGAATATTCAGTGCTTTCCTTCAAAACCACAGCTCAAAGGTATCAATTCTTCTTCTGTTATCCTTATTCATTGTCCAGCTCTCAGATGTGTAGCAAGTGATCAGCAAGATCATGGCCTGAATCAGACACACCTTAGCCTCAAATGGATATCATTATTCCTCAATAATTTGGAGAGGTCCCCCACTTTGGACTTCCCCAGTGCAAAACGTCTCCTTATTTTCTGACTGCTGGTACCAAGGGTGTTAATAGCAGATCCGAGTAAGATGACAGTTTCAATCACCTGATTGTTAATTAAATAAACATTACCTACCTTCCAGAAGTGTTTCAAACTTCCTTAGAGGCAAGGATAGTGAAACTGTGCTTCTCATACTTTACCTTCAGAAAGATGAAGTGGCCCAATGATTGTATTGACTGCCACAGCGGGCTTGAATAGGATCGCATTTATAAGGATGGAGAAGGGCAAGGTTCTGCTCTTTTGTTCATAGGGTTGCTATGAGTTGTAGTTGACTCAACAGCATCTAATAATGTCAATATATGTTTATATAGGTAGCCACGTTGTTGTTGTCAGGTGCCGTTGATTTGGAACTGATTCATAGCTGGCCCAACAGAGGTTTTCAGAGGCAGTAAATGGCACAGTTAGAGACTTGTTGTTGTTGTTGTTGTTATGTGCCGTCGAGTCACTTGTGACTCATAGCAACCCTATGTACAACAGCCCTAAACTCTGCTCTATCCTGTGCCAATCACACTGCCTCTGACACACCCATCCTGATTACCCCAGTCACTGAATCAATCCACCTCATAGTAGGTCTTCCCCTCCTGCATCTGCGTTCCACCCTCCCAAGCATGATATTCCTTTCCAAGGACCTGTCCCTCCTTACAACATGTCCCCTGTAAAACAACTGGTAGATTCAAACTGTGTGCTTTTGGGATTGCAGTGCAGCTTCTTACCACTAGGCCACCAGAGATCATTATATAATTACATAAATTAACATAAAATACAGTTGTTGTTGTTGTTGTTGTTGTTGTTGAGTACCATCGAGTCAGAACTAATCCATAGCTTACCCTCCAGTGGGTTTTCAGAGGCATTAATTGCTTGGGAGGAGATTGTTGTTGATTGCCGTTGAGTTGAGGATGACTCATAGTGATTCTATGAGTCAAAGACCTAATGCCTTTCTATAACTATCATCATGTCTCCGAGTTCATAGAGTTTTCAGAGGCATGTGGTTTAGGAAGTGGATGCCACTCCTACTTCCAAACCTGTTTTATAACTTGGAACTCCAGCAAACATGTGCAAAGTGGAAGAGTGTTCCTCCAGATCAAAAAAAACAGTACTAGTCTCATCTAGCAGTGGTTAAATGTCATCTAGTTGAATATGACTCAGAGTAAACTTTGTACAAACGACCTGAACTCTGTTCTGCAATTAACATAATTTCTGTACATTTATAGAGTTTAGGGAGTTTGTAGATTAGAAGTATTATTGTATCTCTAACTATATCTCCTGTAAAGTTACTTTAAAGTCTGCACAAGTAGATCAACTACAGTCAACTGGAGGACAGGAAAACAGATAATAAAGTTTGTCTTCAGTGGAGAATCAGCATGTTTACGCAAACATCTTACGCAGGGTTTTCTTTTCTCTCTAAAGAAAGATATTTGCTTCCTGCAGTGTAGCAGCAGGAGCTCCTAGATACTGAAACATTGCACAGCTCAGTTCATGCCATAGGCACAATTCCTTCAAAGGTGCACAGCACCAGAGTAGATTTACTAAGAGGCTCCTCTCCCTCCTTCTCTATCCCCTCCTGAGAAGGGAGACCATAGCGAATGTTAAGAACTGTGGAAGCACTAGTTCCCATCAAATGGAACTTAATTAGTGCCACCTACAGTGATACTTTTTTTCAATATGGACTTCAATATGGACTGAGGCTCAATGTCAAGAAGACAAAAATTCTCACCACTGGACCAATCGGTAGCATCAGGATGGATGGCGGAGAGATTGAGATTGTTCACAGCTTCAGTTTGCTCGGCTCCACGGTCAACACTCTTGGCACCAGTAGCCAGGAAATCAAAAAACGTATTGCGATGGGAAAGTCTGCTGTTAGGGACCTCTCCAAAATACTCAAGAGCAACAGTGTCTCTCTGGAGACTAAAGTCCGCCTGATACAGGCCATGGTTTTTGCAATCACTTGTTATGCATCAGAGAATTGGACAATTACTAGGGAGGATAGAAGAATTGATGCCTTTGAGCTGTGGTGCTGGAGAAGAGTATTGAACGTACCGTGGACTGCCAAGAAAACAAACAGATTCATCTTGGAGAGGATTAAACCAGGCTGCTCCTTGGAGGCAAGGATTCTAGGGCTTCGTCTGACATACTTTGGACATGTTGTAAGGAGAGACAGGTCTTTAGAGAGGGACATCATGTTGGGTAGAGTAGAGGGACAGCGCAGGAGGGGAAGACCCTCTATGAGGTGGATTGATTCAGTGACTGGGGTACTCGGGATGGGTGTGTCAGAGGCAATGAGATTGGCACAGGATAGAGCACGGTTTAGTGCTGTTGTACATGGGGTCGCTATGAGTCGCAAACGACTTGATGGCACATAACAACAACAACAACAGTGATACTTGGCACAGATCTCCAAATCTAAATACTTAGCACTCATTCCCATTTCCAAGTGTCAGAGACAGAGAACAGTTAAAAAATAAAACAAAACCTCTCAAACCTTTCTCCCTTTAACCTTCTTTCAGTTAGGCAAATGGAAGGCAATGTGAGATATGTGGGATAACTGTCCTTTGCAAAACCAGTGATTAAAAGCCCCAGCCTAGGTTCTCAGCTGCCATAAAAAGAAGGAACATCATAGTGACATGGGCCACTCCCTGTGCCACTCCCAGAAAAAGAATGAAAAACAATGGGAGAAGAAGACAATGACTGAGAAACCAAACAAACCAACACCAGAAGTAAATCAATCCGCCAGGCACCCCCAGTGCATTTTTATTCTCAGTGCACACACATTCAACTAGAAGAGAGTGCTGCCAATCAGAATGCTGAAAAATCAGACAGCCTGGTGTTATCAACTTCATACTGAGACATTCAAGCCTTCTTAAGTCTGGGAAAGATGTACTTACCCCATCCTGCTAAATCACTTGCTTCTCTCCAGGGCAACTGGCTTCCAGGCAGCCCCAGACTGCGCACTTCTGAATAGGGCTGGCTAGCAAGCACGGAAGCACTTACCCACCTTCCTCCACTGGCTCTGGCCTTCCCTTCCAGGACATTTCTGAGAGCAAGGGCAGGAGGAGGTGCTTCCAGGGCTAAGAGTTTCTGAATTGAGTTTAGTATCTGTGGTCAAAGCTCCAGTTTGCTCTAATTTCAGATGTCTCTAATAGTCCTAGAGGAATGAATACCATTTACTTGACATGGTTAAATTGAGTAATTCAAGAGGTACTTTTGGGGAATTATTTAGTCTTCATTTCCTGCTGGTGCCTTTATTTTGGGCATCTTTCTGTTCTTTATTGCAAGGTTGAGAAAAGGAAAGGAGGTGATTGGGGTCTTTCTATTGAATGTAGCAGACTGTTACAAGTTTGAGAGTAAAGTCCTGCCTTGGAAGGGGTTGATAGTATTCTATAATTATCTGTGAGTTCTCTTAATTAAAAATATTACAGTATTTAAAACCCAAAGGATAAAAAGAAACATTCTCAAAGAGCCGCATTTCCACTTGATAAAATGTCCTTTAAAAGCCAAAGGATTCAAAGAAAATTATAACTTGTAAGAAGAAAGAAGTAGTATATTTATGAGGAATCTGGAGATTTCTCATTAAGACAAAGAATTTAGGCTAAAAGAAAGCTTACTAGACATAATACACGTGAGTACAGCTTAGTCCACTTTACAAACAGCCTCAAAATCATACTTGCAATTTTTTTGTAAGTCTGTGATTCTTAGACTATTAGCTATGGATGTCTCTTAGTTAATAAGAGTCATGCTTTAGAGAGGAAGGCCCTAGACGAGATGGATTGACTCAGTGACTGGGGTAATGGAGGCAGATATATCAGAGATAATGATGGTGACTCAAGACAAAGCAGGGTTCAGAGCTATTGTACATAGAGTTGTTATGAGTCACAAGCAATTTGATGGCACATAACAACAACAACAGGCTTTAGAAGGTCAGTAAAATTGTTTTCTCACTCATAGAGTGAATGAGATTGTTGAGGAAATATATGTATATGTGCAAATATTTTTCAGATGATTCTTGATGTCAATCAACTTACAAGAGCAATGTGTGTATGTGTGTGTACATAAGGGAATCAAGAAAGATAAAAAAAGCAATCCCCAAATAGACTCCTTTTCCCACTAGCTGAGACAGTGGCTATTACAATGGGCTCATGCATGCCAATACTTGTGAGGATAATGCAGCACGAGGCCGTTTCTTGGTATTGTGCAAATGGACCAAAGCCAACTGAAAAGCATGAAATGACAGCTTTCTCCCTTGACACTACCCCGTTACATCAACCCCAAGAAACCAAGTCCATTACTGTCTAGT
Source organism: Elephantulus edwardii (assembly GCF_000299155.1). Classification (NCBI taxonomy): domain Eukaryota; kingdom Metazoa; phylum Chordata; class Mammalia; order Macroscelidea; family Macroscelididae; genus Elephantulus; species Elephantulus edwardii. Next base: position 2,282,387 of record NW_006399859.1, read on the forward strand.
GGATTCCAGCTCCGAGAAACTGTACAGGACAGAGTGGAACTGCTCCACCTCTTTTTACAGCTACATCACTGTTGGGTTTGAACTACTAACCTTTTGGTTAACAGTCAAGCTGTGCTACCAGGACTCCTCCCCTCTCATAAAATATTCAAATTAGATGTATTTCCAGAGACCTGTAGCTGACCCAGTGGCACAGAGCTCTCATGCATTCTCTGTCTGCTTCAAGCTCATTAAATTCATAATTAGGCTTTCTAGACTATAATCACGTTAGTCAAGTTCATGAATATCTTTCTCCCTAGTCTCTAATTCTGGGTAGGACTGGGCTGTAAGGCTTCTTCAAGACCAGCCCATTATTAAATAGAGGGCTGTAAAAATTTTACTACCATCACGCACAACAAAAGCCTGATCATACTATTATTGCCTCTATAGGAGGTATATAAACCCAAACACTGCTTACACCCCCCCACTGAGGCCCCCTGCCATCTGAAAGCTGATGAAATATGTCCTACATTTTACCTCTGGAGGGATTGATTCAAATAGTGACAGGTCATGGAGGGAAATAAATGTTGATATCTTGCCATAGTCTCAAAAAAATATTTTTTCTAAATCAGAGCAACTGCTTTGCCATTCCACGGAAATGGTAAGCAGCTGAAGATGGGGGATGGGGATGAGACAAGCGAGATGCTTTGGCACAGCTGTGCAGACAACACAGGTCAACACAGAGGATGATGTGAGGCCAGATAGCAGAAGGCCAATTTCTTCTTTCTAGTCTTGATGCTAGTAAGGTGTTAGATGTCTCACTTTTCTGGGATTCAGGTTTCACAAAAGTAAGAGGAGGAAAAGCAAACAAATAAACAAATGAAAAACCAACCCCAACACCACAAAAAAACGCACACAACAATTCATCTCTCTAAGCAGTCAAACTTTCTCTAGTTTTGATTCTAGTTTCAAGTAAACTCAACCAAACCAGAAGCCAGTGGGCTGACTCCAAGTCACAGAAGTCTCATGTGCATCTGAGTGCATGGTCATCCATAGGGGTTTCCAATGGCTGATGCTTGAGTAGAGCACCAGTGCTTCCACAGAAGGTGCCTCTGGTGGGTTTAAACTTTCACACTTTCAGTTAAAAGCCAAGAAGATGAATTTCTTGCATCACAAAGGGTTTTTTTAATTTTATTTTATGTGTTGATTTGTGTCATTGTGTAGGAACTGACTCTTAGCTAACCCTTCAGAGAGTTTTCAGAGGCTTATAAGTCACGCAAGGGAGATTGCCTATCTTTCTTTTGTGGAGCAACTGGTGGATTTGAACCTCCTGCCTTTGAATTGTCATTGCAACTCCTTACCACAAGACCACCCTTCAATCTTGTGTAGGAATTTAATATGTACAACCATATATGTGAAACTTTTAAGATTCATGATGGGAAAGGTATTAAAAGCTTTTCTCAGTTTTCACTCATGCACAGAAGCTGAGAGTAAGTTTTTCCTACATTTCCAAAACCACCATAATTGAATGGCCTTCTATATTTAACATTCAAAATGCTGGCTTATCTCACATTCCAGGTCTTAGAATTCTAGACGACTCAACAGTCCTGAGCACCTCCCAGCCTCATGTTTCTAATATACTAATAAGGTGACAGCAAGCAAGAGTTCCAAGTGCCTTATAAAATGGTACTCAGGACTTTGTTTCCTATTGTTTTCATATGTTGTGTTAGTAGACATTTTTCTATAGTCAAAGTGTCAAAGTATCAAAATATTGGGTTATCTAGAACATGCCATTTAATGTGCATATGATGGCGGGCAGAGGCTGTGCCATGACCAGGGGCCAGAATCACTGCTCAGGATGTTCTGAAACTTACGTATAACATCCTGTGATACTTTTTGATTAATAAATGGTTATAAGGGAGCTCTGGTCATGTAGTTCACAGAAAGTTGTGCTGCTAATGTAAAATTCTCGTTGGCACTTCAAATCCAACAGTGGCTCCATGGGAGAAAGATGGGCAGCCTTCTCCCAAGAGACTGACAGCTTTGGAAACTCACAGGTCAGGTGAGTCGGTTCTGATAACAGCAAATGAGCTTGTGGTTTTTGGAAGGGTTATAAAGAGATCCTGCAGGGCAATAGCCAGGCTTATGCAAATAAGGCAGGAAAGACTCAAACAAAGGCTAAAAGTAGATCTGTCCAGTGATGGCATACGTTCTGCGTAAAATGACCACTGAGAGCAGAACTCTGGAAAGAGATGCAGAGGCACCACATAGTTTATCAAGGGTTCTGAAGCTGACATTGTGGCTCTCAGGTTGATACAAAATTTCTTTCTGAGACTCATTTTCTATGGACTCACTTCTCTTCAAACAAGTCTAAACCAGATGGCTAAGCCTCAATACACTGAATAGAGGCAACAGACTCAGAAGGACTTGGCTCCACATCCTCACCCTTAGACTTACTGACTGGGTGACTTGGGACAACTGACTCAACTCCTCTGGAATAGAGTTTCTGTTCCTGCAAAACTCACTGCACAGAGCTCACCTGAGCATTACATCAGACTAAGAAAGGAAAGTGTCTGATTAAATGCACAGATGATGTTAGTTAGTAATAACTAATAATTTACACTTGCCAACAAATATGGCAATTGCAACCCAAGAAAAAGAACTTTCACATTTCTAATTCCTGTACTGAATTCTCTCACTGGTAATAGAGAATTCAAAACTGGAGAGTTCTAAGTTTGGAAGAGGATAAACTTCCTTAGAATTTTTATAATTATATATTCAGAGAAAATAACTACAAAGAAAATATGTAATTTTATTTTGCTTCCATCAATGGATGTTTTGTAAATGTATATTTTTTTAAATGTGTGAGCATCTTATATAAATTTGAAACTTATCTGCAAGCTTATTAAAACTATACTTATAAAATCAGTCATCATAAATGTCCCAAGCAATAACGAATGACTGGAAACACTAAGACTCTGTAAACTTTCATTAAAATTTATTTTTAAAAAAATGTCCCCCCCCCAAAAAAAGTAAAATGTCCCAAGCCACTATGCACTCTAGGTAAATGGACTCAGATAAGAAAATCAAGGGTGCCCATATGGCTGGTAATGAAAAAGACATGAGATCCATCAACATAAACTCATAATAAATGCATAGTGGAAGTCATTAAACAAGACCTGCCAAACGGCTTCTCAGTAAAAATCTCCAGCGTTGTTTGAGATCCTATGGAGGCTAATTAGGAGGGGAAGTGGTCACATTCAGAAGCACGGTCTGGTGCTTATGAAAGCTGGGGTGTCACATCTCACTCACCTCACTCACCTCATCCTAATCTCTGCACTATTACATCTAAATATCTAAAGAAAAAATAGTATTGTTTCATCAAAGATTTCTTTTTCATTATCGCTGTTGATGATGTGTGCCACCAAGTTGACTGCAACTAATAATGACCCTGTGAATTACAGCTCGAAACCCCATCCTATCCTGTGCCATCCTCACCATCTCTGATATATTTGACCCCACTGGTACAGCCATCATTTCAATTCATCTCGATCAGGGTCTTCTTTCTATGTTTTCCCTCCACCTTTCCGACCATGACACCAAGTCATGTCAGACTCACAGTGACCTTACGTACGAATGAGATGTTGCCTTTTTCTTTTCTAAAGACTAAGTCCTTCCTGGTATCATATCAATTATGTGAGAATTTCATCATTCTGTCTTCTATGGAGCATCCGGGCTATGTTGTTGTTGTTGTTGTTGTTGTTATGTGCTGGTTCATCTGTGACTCATAGCAACCCTTTGCACAACAGCCCTAAACTCTGCTCTATCCTGTGCCAGTCTCACTGTCTCTGATACACTTATCCTCAATACCCCAGTGACTGAATCAATCCATCTCATCAAGGGTCTTCCTTTCCTGCATTGCCCCTCCACCCTCTCAAGCATGATGTGCCTCTCCAAAGACTGATCTTTCCTTGCAATATGTCCAAAGTATGTCAGTCGAAGCTTTAGAATCCTTACCTCTAAGGAACAGCCTGGTTTCACTCTCTCCAAGATAAGCATGTTAGTTCTTTAGCAGTCCATGCTATAGTTCTTCCAAAATAGAATTAATTCTTCTGAAAGTTGATGGTACATTCAATATTCTTTGTCAATATCATAATTCAAAGTCATCAATTCTTCTTTGGCCTTCCTTATACACTGCCCAGATTTCCTATGCAAATGACGCAGCTGAAACTGCCACGGTCTGGGTCAGGAATAAGTTAGTCTCCAAGCAACATGTTTGTTTTGAACACAATTTTAATTGTCTTTTGAACAAAGAGGTCTGTTGTTGCTGACACATAAATGAAATAGCTAATTTGATTTCTTGATTGCTGTTTCCAAGAACATTGATTTTGAATCAAGTGAATGAAGTCCTTAATAATGCCGATCTTTTGTTTGTTATGATATTGCTCATTATTCATTATTACTGTTCAGCTGTTAAGATTTTTGTTTTATCTTAAGATGTAATCCATACTAAAAGAGAACTTCAAGCTTTCTGTGCTTTCAGAGAGCAAGATTTTGTTGTTTGTATAACAGGTTATTCTTCCTTAAATCATAACACTAGACTCTTCTTCAAATAGTCCAGCTTCCAGATTATTTGTTCAACAAATAGACAGAAGAAAAAAAATAGTATGGTGAAAATATATAACTCCAAGAATTTTTCCCCCCTTATTTTAAGCCAGACATTGTTATTCTGTTTCAGTAACTCTTTTGTTTTAGGTTCAGGTTTCACATGAACACATAATCCTCTCTCTTCACAATGTTACTCATAATTTGTGATGATCCACACAGTTGAATGCTATTGCATAGTCAATTAACTACAGTTGAACATCTTTCTGGTACTCTCTGCCTTCAGCCAATCTCATCAGTCTGATATCAGCATGTTATTCCTTATTCCATGTCTTCATTTGAATCAGACTTTGATTTTTGGCAGTTTCCTATTGATGTATTAATGCAACCATTTTTTCCCAGTTATCTACAGCAAGACCTGATATTAATGAGGCTGTTTGATAAATTTCACATTCTGTTAGGCCCTTTATCTTCTGAATGGGCGGGTATATATGAATATTTTCCAGTCATTCGTTCAAGTATCTGTCTTCCAAATTTCTTGCCGTCAATGAGTATGTGCTGCCAGCATTCAGTTCATTTGAAGTATCTCTGCTGGGATTCTGCCAATTCCTGTAACCTTGTTTTTCACCAATATCTCAAGGGCAGTTTGGACTTCTTCCTTCAGTACTACTGATTTTTGATGATACGCTGTCTCCTTGAAATGACTGAACGTGGACCAATTTTATTTTTTGTACAGTGATGTTGCCCATTAGCCCAATTGGTGAGAATATGTGGTAGACATTAAGCTAATATCTTACAAAAACCCCATGGAATTCTCTCAACCTTCTTAGTTATATATTTATCCCCCCCCCCTTTCTGATTAGGAAAATTGGGAACAAAAAGTGCTATGGCTCTCCTGAGTTTGCATACTAATTTGTGAGGAAACCAGGGTTTGAACTTGTGTACTCTAACTCCAAAATTGGTACTATTCCAACTACATACAGCTAGTTGATTAAGAAAAATAAACTGGCTAGGCAGAATTCTCTAGCAAAGTAGACTGGGGGTATGATGATGAAGTGGGATGAAATTATGCAACAATAAATTTATTTTTTTTTAGAAAAAGTAAACTAGGGGTGGTAGGGAGGAAAATGTGCAACAATAAATGAGTGAAAATTCAACTTTTCTGTAAACTTCTGTTAAAATCACAATTAAAAAAGATATTACCACATGAACCATCTGTTGGGGGGGAGGGAAAGGAGAGAGGAAGGGGAAAAAAAACCTGTGAATTTATATTAAGCTAATTCCCTCCACAACTAAATTGCTGTTTATCAGTCACAAGCCATGGTGCCTCTAATCCCACAGAAACAGCATAAGCCATGTGCTCCAGAACAGTGCCGAGCGCTCGCCAGGCACATGACACTACCGGGACTTCATGGTCGACAACTCCGGATCAAATATTCTCTCCACTGAGATAAGGAAGATGCAAATCATTTTTGTGATCAAATAGCATGAAGCTTTTAAATAGGTAGAGATTACTTATTACATCTTCCTGCTGAAAATCTCAATAAAGATACCATAAACAGAAATCTACACATGTAACAAATCACACCTACAGTGACTCATATCTGATTTATTCTAGGTTACAAATTATTGAATCCTGTGAATATGCTGTTGGAACGGAGCCCAGACAAGAAAATAAAGTAAAAAAAAAAATGATGGGGAAAGAAATATTTTCTCTTCTCTTCTCTGCAGCTCTCCTCTCCAAAGTCCTAAAGCAAAATCTGATGGAACCTGAAATTTACTCAGGATGTGTTCTCTCCATTGGCACTTCACTTTCTATAATAACCACAGATTTCACTGTTGACTATAGAACTGAAATGAAATGAATGACAAAATGGTGGATACGTGATATACCTGAGACATTAATCATTTGGTTCTCTCAAACAGTTTTGTTTACTTGTGTCAACATGGTGAAGCACTGGAAAAGGATAAGTAATCATAATTTCTATTGTCTCAGGGGTGGGGAAAAAGTTCCACTTAACAAAGAAAATAGATAAAAGTCCAAAAGAGAAAGGGGGTTGGGGGGAGAAGCAGGTTTCGGAAGGGAGTAAATGACTAGGATAGCAATTTGATGAAAAGAGAAGGATTAATGTGAAGGAATTAGGAAAGACCCAACAGGGACCTGAAAGACCGTGGTAACAGCAAGCATAGCTGAATGGTGATTTGAATACAATGTATATGAGTAATAGTCTGAAACACAATGTGAACGTAGGGATGTGTGAAAAGAAGTGTACATGAATGATATACAATGCAAACAAATTTTGTATGCAAACCAATTTAAAATAAAGTTTGAGGGGGAAATAAAACAGAAAACATTGCAATGCCGATAGTTGTTAAAACAGGCAAGGGTTGTCAGTTGCTGTGGAGTTGAGTGTGACTCAGAGCTCCTCCATAAACAACAGATCTGAACCTATCCTGTCCTGTGCCATCTTCATTATCTCTGACACACTTGCACATCTTGCTGCAATCGCTGTGTCAGTCCATCTCACTGAAGGTCTTTCTCTCCTTTGCTGACCCTCTACCTTTCCAGGCATGATATGCCTTTCCAAGTAATAGCCTCTCCTAGCAACGTGTCCAAAATATGTGAGATGATGTTTTGCCATGCTTGTCTCTAAGTAGCACTGGCTGTATTTTTTTTATGTGTCTGTTTGTTTTCTTTTTGGTCTTTTGGCAGTCCATAGAATATTCAGTGCTCTTCTCCAACACCAAAACTCAAAGGCATCAGTTCTTCTTCTGCCATTCTTATTCATTGTCTATCTCTCAGAGGCATAGCAAGTGACTGAAAAGATCATGGCCTGAATCAGTTATACCTTAGTCTTTAAAGTGGCATCGTTTCTCTTCAGTAATTTTGAGAGGTCCTTGACAACTAACTTGCCCACCACAATATTTCCCCTGATCTCCTGACTGTAGATACAATAGTGTTGATTGTTGATACATGTAAAATTAAATCTTTGTCAGCTTCAATCTTTTCTCCAACTATTGTGAGGTTGTATATTGGTCCAGTGATGAGGATTTCTTTTTCTTGCTGTTAAGTTGTATTCCTTATTGAAGGCTGTAGTCTTTGATTTTCTGTAGTAAGTGTTTCAAGGTCTCCTCAAGCAAGGTTCTGTTATCTGCACAGTGCAGGTTGTTGATGAGTCTTCCTTCAGTCTTGATGCCATATTCTTCTTCATCAAGTCAAGCTTCTTGAATGATTTGTTCAGAGTACAGATAGAATACAGCTGATATATAGCTTTTCTGATTTTAAACCATGCAGTGTTCCCTTGCTCTGTTCTCACAATATCTTCTTGGTCTAGATATATTTTTTGTATCAATGTTAGCCATCATTTGTTATGATCCTGACAAAAGCCCTCAATAATAGACAAATGGACATTTGTCTGGTATTCTCTGATTTTAATCATAATCTATCTGACATCACCAATGACATCCTTTGTGCTATGGCCTCTTAAAAACTCAGCTTGAGCTTTAGAAAACTTCAGTTTTCTAATCATTAACCTGCAATGTATAGTTATTTTAAAATTGCTTTTAAAAGAGATGAAATCTTATGGGAATGATTTATACATGAAATTAGTAATTTAAAACTCATGCACATTTTTCTTTTTTCCTCTGCTTTGTATGAGTTTTTTTTTTACATCCTTTGATTTTTCATGGGTTTTTTTTTGTCATGAGTCTGTTAGTGTCTGTGTATTTGAGAGAGAAAAAAGACAGAGATCAAGAGAGTGAGTGAGAAAAAAAAAAAAAAAAAGAGAGTGAGCGAGAGAACACGATCCTTCCAGTGACAAGCTATGACCTGTAAGAAGGTGACAGATGGCATCTAGGCTAGTATTTGCTCATCTGATATGATAAAATATGACCAGTTGTATTGCAAATAAATGTCATGTCAAAGTAACAACCTTATAATGAACAGATTGGAAATCAATGCTCTCATTAAAATGTGCATTCTGATCTTGAGGCTCTTTAATAGGCAACTACTCCCCAGCCCACACTAACTTAGCATCTATATCTTTTAAAGTAGAACTACTGGAAAGGCTGAAGCAAGAAGAAACAAAGTCCTGGGGCATTTGGCCTCATTTTCTTTTCAGTCTAAATCAGTACCCTGCACTGTTGAAGAATCAGCAGCTAGATAAGTACGAGCAACGGCCCTGGTACTACCTACAGCTGGAATATTAGGATTCAGCTAGGTTTAGAGTTAAACAACAACAGGAGCTTTATAATAAGGATGCTAGTCAAATTTTATTTTTGATATTGACTCCAATCAGTTAGTTGAGGCTAGTGTGACTGCTGTGTTAGGAAGGATTCTGAGGAAATATCTGGGATTCTAGTAAAAGAGAACTACAAACAGCTCATGTTACCTGCCATTGGAACAGCAGCCATGTACTTGACAGCCCTGTACGCAAAGCTTATAGGTAACACAGAAAAAATGAAGGTACATCCCATACAAAGAATAATCTAGGAATTTCAAAGAGAGAAAGAAAGACATCATATTCAACTATAAGAATCAGGGAATTCTTCATAGGAGATGTCATTTGAAATAGACTATAGAGAGTGAATAAGATTGGTAAAAAAAGAGAAAAAAACATCAAAACTAATCAACCAAACAAAAAAACAAAACAAGAGAAAAGATCTCTTGGGGTAGAGGGAACTACAGAAAAAAAGTTCTAGAACCAGGAGTGTTCAAGGATTACGTGGAGGAATAGGGAGTAATTTAGTTAGGAGGTCAAGGTACATGCATGAGAGGAATGGGAGATGAAGTAAGGAAGGTAAAGGTTGCCTTCCTTTACAAAAGTCATATTATCCTTTTCGATGATTTTTGTTCACCTTGCCATCAAGCCTGCCCCTAACCGCAACTAAATTGCCTCATGTTCCATTTTTATATCCTTAATTTAAATTTCTGGAAGATAAAATCTAGTTGGTTCCACTATCTACCCAGTGCTGCTCCAGACATTAAACATTAGCCTCCTAAAAACATTAATCAAGACAAATCTGACCAGAGATCTACCATTTACTTGATATGTCCAGAAACAGACTTGCAAAAAAAATAAAAGGGGGGGGTAGTTGATGGAATTGAAAAAAAAAACATCAGCTATCAGGAATTTCCATCAAAAAGATTTAATTCAAGAGGAAGACGACATGCTCACCTTCTCTCAGGTCCAAGATTTTTCAACTTGTCTACAAATCATTATCAAAGCAGCATGTGGCTCGATATGGCAAAGGATTTATCTAAGAACACAGATTTGTGCTTCAGCTGCTTGTTGATAAGTGCCTTTGAATCGACTCCAACTCATGGCTACCTTTTTTTAAAAATTAATTTTAATGAAAGTTTACCGAGACTTAGGGTTTCCATTCATTCATTGTTGCACTTTTCTCCCTGCCCACAGCCTCCTCCCCAATTTGCTCTTCTCTTTGAAAAGTAAAAGAAAAAGTCTTTCATTGTTATGCAACCCCTCCCCCCCCAGTCCACTCCACTGTGCAGCCTTCATTCTGGATGCCTATCATGACAATAATACCTAATCATATATTCCTTTTAAGCAGTTCTCTTCTTCATCTGTTTCAATGCAGTATACATTATTTATCCCTTCTTTCTCAATCTTCCCTCAATCCCGATGTCAGTCCCATTTTACAACAGTGGCACTATGCAGTATTTATCCTTTTGTGACTGATATATTTCACTCAGCATAATGTCCTCCAGGGTCACCCATTTTGAATAATATTGCATGAGTTCCCTGGTTTTCAATGCAGCGCAGTATTTCATTGTGTGAATATAAAACAGCTTTTCTATCCATTTGTTTCTTAATGGGCACTTGGGTTGTTTCCAGCTCTTCCCTATTGTGAACAAAGCTGCAATAAACATGGGTGTGCATAAGTTACGGCTACCTTATGAACACAGATCTGAATCTTACTTATCCTATTGTGTGCTGTCCTCAGAACCTCCATCTAGTTCAGATTCTTTGTTGCTGTCCTGGGTCAATCCACCTTGCTGAGGATTGTCTTCTTTTTTTATTGTCTCCTTTTCTCAGCATGTCATTTCTCAAAATTGGCCTTTCTTGACAACATGCTCAAAGTTTATGTCACAAAGTCTCACCATCTTGCCTCTATGGAACACCCTGGTTGCACTTCCTTAATGATAGATTTGTTTGTTCTTTTGGCCGTCCATGGGACATTCAATATTCCTTGCTAATGCCAAAATACAATCTGCTTAGGAAGTGATAAGGCTGCAGAGAAGTTAATAAAGATTATAAGGAAGAAAGTAGTACATGAAGAGAATTGTTTGTCTTAGCAAGCGTTGTTATGGATGAGAATATAATATTTTGTATTATTGTCATATTCCATCTCTATTAAGTCTGATTACCTCAGGATACAGATCTCTGTGTTCTTTGCATAACAAATAAACAACTTGTAAATAATAGATATTACAAAGAAAATTAGAAATATTTTGCTTTTCTTGCAATGGAAAAATTAGGCAGACCAAAGCCAAGCTATTCCCATATTCTTCACAATATTGAGTGGGGCCATGCATTTCACTCATTGTTGGGATGCTAAACAAACTACCATTAAAATGTACAGTGACAATGCCAGGAAGGAAGGATGGAACTGTATAGCAGCACGGCCTGAGGCTTCAAAGGAGTTTATGTGATTGGAGAAGAGCTTGGTGGGCCCAGGAGGCCACCCATGAGTGAAACCACGCAGTTATTCTAAGCTGTAATTGAAAAGTGCCCTTAGAGACCAGGAAGCTCAGCTTTATCTTTTTTTTTTAATTAAAAAAAAAAAAAGCAACAACCTGTAAAATCTTGCCTCAAACCAAAGCTCACTTATAGTGTCTTAGCTTCTCTGTGCTGCTATATTGGAAATACTATAGCACCATTGACTTTAAAGAAGTTATTTCTTCACCCTTCAGGGAAAATCAAAGTCAGAATTCAGGATCTGAGCTCTAGTGGCGATCCTTGGGAAACTGCACTGCTCACCCAAAGTTATGTCTCTGGCAATCCAAATCCATCAGCATTTCCAAGAGAGAAAGATGGCCATCTCCTCCCATTGCTATTTATAGACTCCAAAAACAGAACTGAGGGCACGTGAGTGAGTGAGTTCTAGGGTGAAAGCTCCCTCGGCCTCTCTTCTCACTCTGTGGGAAAGCTTTGTCTCCACTTCCCCACCACTTCCCCCAGAATTCCTTGCGCTCTCCATGTACTATCTATCTTTTCCTATTGATTCTCACTTTTCTTTTCTAATTTGTCCTTTTTATATCCTAAATGGCATTAGGTTTAAGACATATTTGTTCCTGGACGAGTCTCATTACTGTAATAAAGAAAAACTATTTAAGCGAGCTCTGGTGGCCTAGTGGCAAGAAGCTGTACTGCAATCCCAGGGATGCGAGTTTCGAATCCACCAGATTCTCCACTGGAGCAAGAGGGACAATCTTCTCCCGTATCAGTCAGATCCAGTTTGATGGTACAGGGTACAAACACACACAAAATAATAAAATTTTAAAAAAATTAAAAAGGAAACGCTATTTAAATGGCATAGCATTCACTGACACAGGGGTTTGAATTCCAACACATATATTCAGGGGATGTAATTTAATCCACAATAGTTGCTATTTGCTTGAAATCAAGATGAAAAAGAAGAACTACTCTGGTTGAACTAGGAGTTGGGGACCTAAAGTTAGCTTCTCAGCCTTCAGTTTACCCCAGCTTTTATCCTAAGAGATTTGACTGTTAGTAGTTGCTTTGTAGTCAACTCTAACTACTGGTGATCAACGTGTTACCGAGTAGACCTGTTCTACAGGAGTTTCTTGGCTAGAACTGTTACAGAAACAGATTATCTGTTGTACCTTTGGGTGGATCTGAACTAACAATCTTCACATTAGCAGTTGAGCACAAGTCACTTTCACTACCTAGAGATTTTCTTTCTGTAGAGGATGAAGGATGATAACTAAGGTGTTAACTTAGAGGAAAGGTTGATCAAACGTCATCACACCTACTTTGGATATGTTGTAATTTTTCCTTGGAAGATGACATTATTTAAAAATAAATACAGGGTCAGGAAAGAGAAGAAGACCCTCATTGAGATGGACTGACACAGAAATTACAACAAAACACATAGTGGCATCTGTAAGAATGTCACAGGATAACGCAACTTTTCAAGCTGTGGCTCATATGTTGCAACAAGTTGTAGTCAACTTGACAGCATCTAATAGCAACAGAGACCTTACTAAGAGTCTAAAGGTAAAACCAAACAATCAATCAAAGCCCACACTGGCAGAGTTTTATCCCTCTACATTACTGAGGAAAAGACCTTTGAACTGGAACCCAGCAGCCCCAAGCACAGAGTCTAGGAGGACTGCTGAGCTTCAGATGATGAATAATGGGTTAAAAACAACCAAGGCTTAACTTCAACACCAGTCCACCCTAGTTACAAGCTGGCCTAGTGGCAAGAAGCTGCACTGCAACCCTGAAGGACAAGGATGGGCAATCTCCTCCTGTGCAATTATCTATCTCTGAAAACTTGCTGGAGAGTTCCAACTCTATGATATGCAATAACAACAATGATTCTCTATTTTAATATAAAGTTATTGTAAGGGTCAGATGTAAAACATCTTTCTGTAATTCCATTTTATAATGCATGGCATTGCAGCAAAACTCTTGGAAAGGGTAGTGACATATTATCTTTCTTTTCCAATGTGAAGTGAAGGCTTGTAAAGGGACACCTGTTCTGGGGAGGAGGAAGTCAAGCTGTTCCTTGGAGGCAAGAATTTTGAGACTTCATTTCACATATTTTGGTCATGTGGCTAGAAGAGTCCATTCCTTGAGGAAGGAAGGGTGGAAGGACAGTGCAGGATAGGAAGAATCCAGATAAGATGGATTGGCACAGTAACTGGGGTAATGAGGGTGAGAGAAGGTGAGAATAGCCCAGGATAGAGGAGAGTTCAGAGCTATTGCGCGTGGGTTGCTATGGCTTGCAGGCAACTCACCAGCACATAACAACAACAACAACATACAGGAGACACTTAAGAAGTTAGATCTTTAAGCCTGATTCTACTATAATTCCACAGTATGTGTCATATATTCAAGATAATGATAAAGTCTTAAAATAATAACACTCCTATCCTTTAAGTTAAAGAGAAAAATGACTTTCTGGAAGACAAAAAAAGAAAAACAGAAAAATATTAAATCAGCCAGGAAGTCCATTGTGAATATGTGACCTGTCATAGTTCAAGTAAAAAAAGAAATATAAATAAAAAGCAAATGTGGTACAGAGATTTATTGAGATATTGTTTGTGTAGTTTTCTTAGTTTCCCTTCATGCCTTTTAAAGTGTAGCCAACTTCTTCTTAATTGCAGGTCTGAAATATAAAGTTGCTTGAAGGTTACAAGTCCTTTATGATAAGTTCAATAAAAGGATTAAATGAATGGGGGTTTGGGGTGGGGAAATTTGATTTAAAAGTATGAAAGCAGTACATTTTTCAACAAACAGAGAAAGGGATGGAAGCAGATACATTCTACAGGAAGTGAGTACTTATTACCAACAGCCCACAGAAGGGACAGGCATGAAATTGAAGGAGACAGCTAAATGTTGTGCCTGAGAAGGCACGTCTAAAAAAATAAAACAACTGGGCTCTCAGTATTAGAAATATTCCCAAGTACTTGTTTTAAATGCCCAATATCCATTTTCATTCTTCCTGTAAAGTTCTTGACTTTCCATTGGGGATTTTTCTTTCCCTTCTCCCTGTGGTTCATACAGAATTATCTACCACTGTCCTTTAATCCAATAAGTGCAATGAAAACCAATTATGGATACATTTGTTGGAAGACTTAGAGCACTCTTTTATATCCTCCAGGATAACCGGGGTGTGAAGATGAGTGCCTGGGGAGACAGGCAGCCAACAATTCACCATGGAGAAAGAATTTACTTATAATAAAACTAACTCAGATGAAAGCAGATCTAAGAGAAAAAATAGATTCAAAACATTGTTTGAGTACCATTATCTAGTTATGGCTGAGTTGAGGATAGTCCCTTGTACTTTGCAGTAATTTGAAAAAGCTTTTCCTATTTTGCTGAAGGATGTGGGCTTGGATTTTCATCATTTATGACGCCATAAGGTTTTAAAAGACTAGGAAGCATTGGTCCCTGAATATCCAATCATTGATCAATGCAGACCACAAGAAAGACATGATCAAATGTTTTGTGCCTTAAAAGACTCCAAGATTTTCACTGTTGTTGTTAGGTGCCATGGGGTCAAGTATGATTCATAGTGTACCTATGAACAATCAATCTGAACCTTTCCCTTTTCTTTTCCATGCTCATCATTTCTGATATACTTGAGCCCATTGTTTATTATAGTGTCAGTCTATCTCATTGAGGGTCTTTCCTTCTTTAACTGACCATGATAGAAACTTGGAAATAACCTCCTTCTCGAAATGTAGTCAAGATAGAATTCTCAACAGCGTATGAGAGGAAGTCCGAAACAGAGGAGAGATTTCAGTTATTAAAAGTAGAGTGCATGGCTATTTCTGTACAACTGAATCTATGAAGTACAATTTAACATTCTTTAGCAACAAAGAGGGAGTTCTGGTGGAACAATTCCTTGCAAGTTGCATTGCTAAGCCACAGGCTGGGCATCTCTGAGAGTTCTAATCCACCAGAAGCTCCACAGGAGAAAGATGGGCAGCCTTCACTCATAGTGATATGCCTTAGGAACCTGATGTTGTTGTTGTTATGTGCCATCAAGTCTCCTGTAACCTGGAAACCCTACGTACAACAGCTCCGAAGCCTGCCCTATCCTGAGCCAGTCTCACTGACTATAACACACCTACCTCTCATTGCCCCAGTTGCTGTATCAATCCATCTCATCCAGGGTCTTTCTCTCCTGTGCTGTCCCTCCACACTCCTGAGTATTATGTCCCTCTCCAAGGACTGGTCCCTCCTGGCCACATGCCCTAAATATGTGAGACAGAACTTCAAAATACTAGTTTTCCAAAGAGAAACATGGTTTCACCTTCTCCAATACAGACTTATTTGTTTTCTTGGTGGTCTCTGGTATGTTCAAGACTCTTCTCTAGCACCAAAACTGGAGGGCATCAGTTCTCCTGCTGTCATCCTTCCTCATTGCCCAGCTCCCTGAGAGAGGATTTATCTGGCAAGGAACCTGGAGGGACTCAACAGCAGTGAGTGAGTCAGCAGCAGAGTGCCCTCCACAGGAGTTCAGTTTTCCCCTTCTCTGACCTTGTTGATTACCCCTGAACTTATTGACAACTATGCCATTGCTCACTTTTTAAGCAAAAGCCAGTATCAATAGGGACAGCTAACCCTCAGCTGCTCTTAGCTTTGCTTAGTGTCTGAGGAAGAGACATATTTGTGATGTGAATCACTCTCTTAGACTTTAGGAGTGAAGTGGATGCTCTGAGTTCAAAAACTTTAGTAGACTTCACATGTTGCTGATGGAACACTAAGGGAGATCCTTTTTCTCAGAAGGCCTCTTAGATTA
Source organism: Elephantulus edwardii (assembly GCF_000299155.1). Lineage (NCBI taxonomy): Eukaryota > Metazoa > Chordata > Mammalia > Macroscelidea > Macroscelididae > Elephantulus > Elephantulus edwardii. Next base: position 2,298,488 of record NW_006399859.1, read on the forward strand.
GGAACTACAGTATAAACAGCCTTCCTGTTAAGGAATACAATTTTTCACTCTTAGAAGAATGGTAGAAATTTAAGCACTATGGACATTGAAATTAAAGGTGAGTTTGTGAAGAAATAAAAAAGAGGGTGGCAATTTCTATAAAATTATTATTTCTGCATTCGTTAGAACGTCCTTCCTCGTTCTGCTTTCCGCCTGATTGAGACACTTCACTTGCAGCCTCTTGGCGTGACTTGGTGATGGAGTGAAAACAATTTGCCATAATATGAGAATATCTGGATGCTCATGGCCAACAGAGCAGCTATTTCAGACAGTGCTTGAAATGTCATCGTTAGAAACTAGTATTTCATGTCAAAATTGTAACCTTTAAATTCCCTTGTCTAAGTTCCCTTATCATTCTTTAAATTCCATTTCTAAACAGCAAATATTTCAATTTCATTTCTAAACTACAAATACAGTTGGGAATTTTTGTCTTTAAGCTTCAATGTTTTCCTGTGGATGATGATATATAAAATTACTTTCTTCTCATATGTAGCAAGGGTGAGGGGGAAAAAAAGACTTTGTAAGTGTGGAAAGAAATCAAAAAAAGACTCATTCTAGAGGGTAGTTGTCAAATTTCATACATATGAACATTTTAGTAAGATCTGACACCAGAGAAGTTAGATGAGAAACCAAGCTTCATTGTGGCCACTTTTTGACAAGTGGAAAGAGTATCTAGAAGGCAAGTGGACTTTTCCAAGCCTGCATCTGCTCTTTTAAACTCAAAGCACAAGTCTTTAAAAAGGTGCCATCATATTTGAAGATCCTCTCTGAGATGAAAGGTGACCTAATGCTCTCTGTTTTGCCTGTTTTGTTTTGTTTTTTTTTTAAATTAAATTAAAAGGGTAAGAATGGAAGTTAAATTGAAAATATACAATGGTGAAGGAATAGATTTCTCCCTGCTTTGCTGCAAAACTGTGGAGTAGAGGTAAGTATCATATTTGTTACTTTATGTGCAGAGTGATTAAATAAGTTGTTGTTATTGTTGTTAGGTGCCATCGAGTCACATATGACTCATAGCAACCCATGAACAAAAGATCTGAACCTAGTCTTGTGCAGCACCATCCGCACACTTCCTAATACACAAGAGCCCATTGCAGCACTCCAGTTCAATCCACCTGGTTAAGGGTCTCACTCTCCTTCACCAACCCTCTATCCTCCCCAACATCATGTCCCTCTCCAAGGAATAACACCTCCTAGCAATATGTCCAAAGTATGTGAGGCGAAGCCTCATCATTCTTGCCTCAAAGAGCACTCCGGCTGTACCTTCTCCACAACATATTGTTCTCTTGGCCATCTATGAGATGTCAGTGCTCTTCTCCAACGCCACAGCTCGAAGATGTCAATTCTTTTTTTGTCATCCTTACTTATGGTCCAGGTCTTGGACGCATAGCTAGTAATTGGAAAGAATATGGCCTGAATCAGATGCACCTTAGTCCTCAAACTGACATCACTATTCCTCCATAATAATTTGGAAAGGTCCCTAACTGCAGATTTTTCCAGTTAAATGTGTCTCCTTATTCCCTGACTGCTGGTATCAAGGGTATTGATTGTGGATCCAAAATTAAGCTTGTTTTAAGTCTCCTCTATCCATCATGACACTGCCTATTGGTCCAGTGGACAGAATCTTTGTTTTCTTGATATTGAGATGCAATCCACACTGAAGGCTGCATTCCTTGATCTTCTGCAACAAGTGTTCAAGTCCTCACTTTCAGCAAGCAAGGTTGTGTCATCTGCGTGATGCAGGTTATTGATGAGTCTCCCTTCAATCCTAATGCTGTATACTTTGCATAGAGTCTATAGATTAAATAAGTGGGAAAGTCATAAATTTATTGACAGATAAGCAACATGTACATTCAGGACACCTGATGTGAAGCTCATGGCTCTTCTGACACAGTATATTGCCTCTACAAGTTCAAATACACTTTCCACTCCTATGAAGACCTTATACTTGAAAGACTAGAGTCTGTGAGCTTTCTCGGATCAGGTTACAATTTCTTTCTTCAAATGATGCACTTTTCCACTTACCAACTACCATCTTTGGTATAGTTCTGAGGTGATGAACTAAGCCTGCCTCCAGCAAAAAGCATAATTTTTTGAGCCAATTTGAACAACTATCACAGGGAGCATAGTACAATTTGCCTCGTCCTAAACTGCTGATGGTAGTAGGATGCAGGACAAGTGTCTGTTCCCTGAGTGTGACAGCCTTTGCAGTGCTTACCTGCACTCTAGTGTGCCAGTTAAGCACTTTATATTTAAGAATTTTGAGGAAAGCAGTTACTTTCTATTTGTCCAAATGTTAAAGTCTTTCCAATTGCCCTCTTTTAATTATTATATATTTCTTATGTTCTTCCAGACTGTCCTCAGTGACTTACAGTGCCTTAAATACAAAATTCACCCCCAGGAGGTCGTATATAATCAATCTGATAAAAATCTTTTATGTTTTCACTGCAAAGACAAGTTTGTTTCCTATTAAGATTGCTTTTCTAGCAAGTGGCATTTTGGCCTTAACAGCCAATGCTACAGAAAGGTTTGTATTATTTAAAGTTAAAAGAAAGAAATAGAGACTGTAGTACTTTTCTTTGCCACACTTATTTCACAGCTCTGTGACATTCAGAAAGACACTGTGAAATTTGTCATTGCTACCATCGCTGGGGTCTGAAATATATGATTTTCTGTTTGGCAAGGATCCTTTCAAAGGCTTTCTCTCTTTCTCCCTCTGTTTCTCCCTTCCTCCCTCCATCTCACTCTCCATATCCCTGGTCTCATCAATATTTCTGTCTCTATCTAACCTTATTTGTAGTTGTTGTCTTCCTATTTCTTTATTTCTCTTACATTCCTTGTTTTCCCATGCTTTTAAACCTAGTTCTTTATCCATGCAGAGAGAGAGACAATGTATAATACCAATAAAACAGACATTAAGAAAGCTGGGATTAGAAATCAGTGCAATAAAACAGGTTAGGAGATGCCAACAGTGACATGTTAACATAACTCAAAGTTTCATTTTCTTCATTTATTTGCGGCATAGGTAAATAAAGCTTTGGAGGCATAATGGTTAAAATTCTTGGCTATGAACCTTAAAGTTGGCTTTCAAATTTACCAGCCATATCCCATGGGAGAAAGAAAAGAGAATCTGCTCCTATAACATTTATATGGTCTTGGAAATCCCTGCTCATTGGTATTGTTTTTGGAGTTTGATTTTTGCTTGTTTTGTGCCACAGACAAATCATTAGTACACACTAATTTATTTTTTTTATTATGATTGAGTTTTGCTAGAACATAAATAAATAGTTTCCCTCAATTCATGAAATGAGTACAGAGGGTATGTGTTTGTGGTTGTTAAGTGCCATGAATCATGTACAACTCATAGTGATCCTATGAATAAAAGATCTGAACCTGTTCTATAACTATTGTCATTTCTCTAAGTTCATCCAGTTTACAGAGGCATTTTGCTTAGGATGTGGATGCCATTCTTGCTTCACAGCCTATCTTAATCTGGAACTCCACCAAACACTGTCCACCATGGGTGACTATTATGGCTTTTAACACATTAGTGGCAGAGGGTTCAGCATCACAGCCCCAAGTTATTTCAGTAGAGCAAATTTACAGACTACTTAGAAGAATATTCATCCCAAACACAATTAACACTAGGCCCGAGGGACCAATTGCCTCTTAAATACAAAGGCCCTCTCATCAGATCCTCTTTGACTAAAATAAGAGGCCTCCATCCCACAGCTCAATGTTAGCTAAATTCAACAAATCCAATCAGCTCACACATGATTGTGAATGAAATAAAAAAACAACCAAACAGTCCACACTGACCCTCAGCCAAAACAAGAGAACCCACCTTCCAGAGTCTAGCTGCTTTATACAGGCTCCAAACTGAAGACAGAGGATATAGCACATGCAATCAACTTTAGAATGAATGTGAAATTACTGAAGGGATTGAGAGTACACTGAATGGGAGAATCATAATGCAAAATGAACAGCCCGAACTTATAGAATGAATCTAAAAGTAGAAGTTAGACGTGAATAAATATAAGATGATTTATGTAGCTACGGGGACATTCTGGTGGATGAGTGGTAAGGAACTCTACTGCCAACTCAAAGGCAAAGGGTTCTACTTCACCAGTTGCTATGCAAAAGAAAGATGGGCAATTTCCTCCCATGCTATTTACTGCATCTGAAAACCCTATGGAGGGTTAGCTATGAGTTGGTTCTAACTTGAAGGCACACAATAACAACAACACTGGGATTCTATCTATGAGAGGGGCATTGTTGTTGCTGTACCTAGAGTCAGAACCAACACATAGTTGACCCTCCGGCAGGTTTTCAGAGGCAGTTAATCACATGAGATTGCCCATACTTCTCCTGTGGTGCAGCTGGTGGCCTTGAGCCATGTGCCTTCATATTGCAGATTGCAGTACAGCTTCCAAGGCAAAGACCCACAGCAAAAGCACAAGGAAGCAAATGTCACCTAAGTATAGGAAAGGCTTAGAAACTTGGATCAAATTCACTACTTTGTATGAGTAAGTTCTTATTCACGAATTTTTTAAAAAGAAATCCAAAATAAAACTACATTTTTAAAGTAATACAGAATTGATCTATAAGAAAACAAAATTTGGGTAAAGAGTAAATGCATGAGGGTTAAGAATTAAATAAGAAAATTTCTGATCCTAATCTTCAATCATGAAACTGTAGCAAGGTCTCTGTGACTCAAATTAGAGTTTCACGAAAGCTTTATTGAAGAAAATTACGAGGGGAATAAATTAATAAACAGAAATAGGAGTTGTTTAAAATTAGTATTTTAACACAGATTGTTGTTGTTGTGTACTATCAAGTCAGAGTAAACTCATAACTGGCCCTCCACCAAGTTTCCAGAGGCATTACAGTATATTACAGAGGAGGATATGTCCCATCTTTCTCCCATATAGCAGGTGGTGGATTTGAACCATGTACTTTGTGTTGGTTGCACATTTCCTTGCCACTAAGCCACCAGTTGCTAGGAGAGGCACTAGAGAAGGACATTATGCTTGGAAAGGGGAAGAACCTCAACCAGGTACATTGACAAAGTGACTATAAGAATAGGCTCAAGTCTCTCAGAGATTGTGACAATAACACAGGAGAGAACTAGGTTCATATCTGTTGTACTCATAGGGCTGCTATAAATCATACTCTACTCAACACCAACTAACAACAACAACTAGAAGCCACCAAAGCTCTCTAATCGGATTGTGACACTAAAAATGTGTACATAAATAATCTTTCTATTTGCAAAGATAATCCATCCATGAAATTCTGAAATGAGTTGGCAATGCTATATTGAGGTAACAGAAAGAAACAGACTTGTCCAATGTAAGACTGTCAATTAACATCATTTCCCTAAGTTAACTGTACCTTTCCTAACATCTTTCATTATCAGCATTGTAGCTTTCACTTACAAGAAATGATCTTGCCCAATAAATGAGGGTTGAGAACACTGTTTTAACATGCAAGTTCTTTGGCTAGACGGCTTAAACTCCAGCTCCAAATCCATCCTATTTTATCCATATAATTACTTAATCTATCTCTGCTTCAGTTCTGTAGTGTGTAAAGTGGGCATAATCAACACTAAAATAAACATACATGTATAGAGAACTGAAATCTGCAACTCAAGTAGTGTTCAATAAATATTATTACTACTTATCCTTTTAAAAAAATCCTCACAGCACCTATCATCCTGACTTGGCAGGTGAGGAACTAAAACCCAAAGACCTTATAAAACTTGTGCAATGGTGCACACTTTTAAGTTATGAAACCAGACATCAAAGGCAGTCTCACTTTGGGTCCATGCTTGTCTCAGGACTGCCCTCCACTTCAATCTTACATGTATACTTAAATATTACCCAAGTCACCAAAACTAATCAGATTAATAAACTTTGAATAATGAAATGGAATCCCTTAATTATTTGTTTTATAGCCACAGTTATGGCCACTTGAAGACATAGAAATTGATAGGTTATATACTCCATCATCAACTTTCTAATTTGTTGTTTTGCTCAGACCGTTATAGCTGATATCAAGTGGAATCTGTGAAGGGACATGTGCTTATGAAAGCTGAGGTTGTCTAAGTTGGATCTTGTTGCTTTTCTTCAGACTATACATGGCCCTTGTACTCAGCAACAACAAAGCAGGATACTACAATGACCAATGTGAGTAATATTCTTAACTATTGCTGAGCAAGTAGAAAAGTCAAAACTTGTTAATTCTAATGAAAAACAAAAATTCCACTGCTGACAAATTGGTTCCAACTTTCAAAGACTTGCCAACAAGCTGTAAATCTTTATGAGAACTGACTTTGCCTCATTTGGCTCCAATGGAGCACATGGTGGATTCAAACCACAGCTCTTTTCCTTATGAGATCAAGACATAATATTTATGACACCAGAATTCCTTTAATTGCAGTGTTTTTGTTGCTAGATGTTATCAAGTTGACAATTTTAGTGACCTTAAGAACAATAAATAGGTCAAAACTATACCCTGTACTTCCTCACCTTCTCTTCCACTCTCATTGTTTAACTCATGTGGCAGTTCGTCTGGATGAGATTTCCTCTCTTTTGCTGACCTCCGCTATACATTTTTTTCAGCACTAGAAACTGTGCTGCAATCCAAAGGTACAAGGTTTGAATCTATTAGCTTCTCCACAGAAGGATGGACACTCCCCTCCATGCAATTTACTGCCTCTGAACATATAAAATGCTAGACACATTATTTTATAATAAGGAAGAAAATAATAGTGTCCCCATCTTTGTCACTATTTAACATCATTCTAATATATGGTGGCCTAGTGGCAAGAAGTTGCACTGCAATCCCAAAGGCACTTGTTTTGAATCCACCAGCTGCTCTGTGGAAGAAAGAGGGACAATCTCCTCCCATGCTATTAACTGCCTCTGAAAACCTACCAGAGGGTCAGCCATGGGTCAGTTCCAACTCTATAGCACACAATGATAAAAACAAAATAAACATGGGTAAGATAGAATCACTGTTAGATAAAATGAGAAAGCAATTAAAAAATAGGAAGCCTAAAGACAAACCAGCATAGAAGAGGATATTAAACTCATTACTATATTGCTATTTGTTGTTGTTAGGTGCTGTCAAGTTGACTTTAACTCACAGAAACTCTATGCACAATAGAGAGACTACAGTTCAATGACCTTCGACATACATATATTGGAATGGAAAAGATCTGAAAGACAGTGCTATAAAAACTTGAGAAGATGCATTTTGCACACATGTAAATCTTCATGAACAATAGGTATATCTGTGTCTGATAGATAGATATACCCATTCTTTAAATAACTGGATGACTTAAACAAATAAACTCATGCATGCATTTAGAGCCATGAATCAATCTCACCTTTGATTAAAAGCAATTCTGACACAGGTACAAAACTGGACATTAAAAGGTTGTTCATAATAATTGGTTGCTGCAGAGAACTTGTAGCTGTTGAGGCTTTATCTCTGGGAGAAATATATTAGGAAAAGGTATTGAAAGCACCTTAGTAAATACTATTACCAGGTAAAAATCGAAGTAAATGACTCTTTAAGTTAAATGGGGCATAATCTAAATCTTACATGAAAGGAGAGTGGTGAGCTGAGCTTTATAAAAAAGGATCATGATAACATATATAGGATTACATCATTTAAAGAAAGTGAAAGTCAAGACATGCAAAGGAGGAATTTCTATATAAAGAAACATATAGGTATAAAGAAGTATCAGGGACACTAGAAGAGTAGCCTGCAGGGTAGGGTGAGAAATGGCAGTAGGAAATGGAGAGAGACACAGAGATTAAAGAAATAAACAAAAGAAGAAACTTGTACCAGCCTATGATGACACAGCAGGATGGTGTACAACAGCTTTAGGTCATGATTAACTCACCCCTCTGTGCATGCAGTTAATACGAAAACTTTCAGGCCTGACTTCTCTCTCCAACTAGATCACACAGCTTTTCCAGGACATTTCTTGCAATTTCACACTTCAAAACTTAATGCATGCCATTCTCTCTGTCTGGAATGCCACTTCTCCCCTTAAGGTTGGATGTGAATTTTAATCATTCCTTGAGGGTCTATCCAGATACCCTGTCATTCATGACAGTTTTTTTTATCTTGCTACCATTTTTCAGAAACAGCATCTTATCCCTTTAAAAACCTACCAAAGCACTTTATGCCGCTTGTCCGGAATTTATCACTCTTAAACTGCATGTTAATAACTATTTATATAACTTTTTTATCTCCCTGGCTAGAATTTGAGCAGGGAGTTATTTTTAATTGCTTTTGTACATATCAAGAATTCATTAACTGTTGTTACTGCATCATTCATGGTTAAATAAATATGTGAGGATTCGCATAAGAAGTCTGTGTCATAAAATCTTTGTATTTCTTCACTGTGTTCCTTTAAAAACTTTCCCTCTTACTGGGATAAAGCCAATTTATTTTCTTGTGTCTAATATTCTGAAACTTAGTAATTTACTTTTTAAACCACTGAGTATTTTTATAAACTTCATATATGTAAATGACTGAAACACTACTATAAATGCTATACCTTTTTAGAATTTAAAATTATATCTCTGGGGCTATGGGGGTGGGTGTGTCGGAGTCAGTAAGAGTGGCTCTGGACAGGGCAGGTTTCAGAGTTGTTGTACATAGGGTCACTATGAGTCACAGACTCAATGTTGGATAACAAGAGCAGCATAAGAAAACTTAGAAAAATACTTGCACCTTACTCTCTCCTCTTGCAAGTTTAGTTCCCTTTAATGTTTTTCTCCTCAGGAAAAACCAACAACGGAAGGGCAGGTGATGAAAAAGTTTACAGGGTCTGATTTACTCAATTACCAGTTCTTTGATGACAAGCGACTGGGGCAAAAATTCACTCATGAAATGAGGGAAGTTCTATCACCAGGGATATGCAAGTGAAAACTACTTCTGACAAAACTTGCAGCTACATGCTACTGAGATTGAAGAAAGTATTGAAAAGACGGTTAAAGTCCGCACGAATTGACCTGGTCTCTCTAGCTTACAAGTCCTCTCAGCTAGTGGTTTCTGGTTGTTCTCGTTTTGTTTTCTTATTTTTTTTTTTTGTCCCCCACCCCATTAATCGAGAAATTCACATACTTGGTTGATTTTGAAGATTGATGTTTCTTTTTCTTATTTGTTCAGAAGCCTTCCTTGGCTGAGGCTTCAATCCAGGCATTATTTTGTTGGTTTTTTTTTAAATCTAGTTTGTTTATTTTTCATTTCAATGAACATCTACAGAGATTTTGGAATTCCATTCATTCATTGTTTGCACCCTTCTCCCCGCACAAACCCCTCCCCCCCCTTTGCTCCTCTCCTTGAGAACCTGATGTAATTTCCACTGATGTTAGGAAGCAGAATTATGCTCTTAATATTTCATGCTTTTCAATGTTCTACATTCTATGACATGACCTGTGATATTTCCCATACAGGGTGAAATAATGGAAGAGCTACTATTGTTAAACACAGGACATAATTCCACTCTATCATGAAGAAATTCTTCCACAGTCAAAGGAGCCAGGTTAGTGGGTGAAGTGAGATTTGGAAATGAAATGAGTCATTTAAGTAGACATGAAATGCAAATATTTCTTAGGTATCTTGCCCCAGCAGCCAAAAGAAGATTTTCTTTCCATGTATTTTATTTGGTCCAATTCAGATTCAAAAGTTAGAAGGAATGGGCTTATTACCAGTTTGCCAAATCAGCCCATAATCCATTCGATCTTCCCCAGAAGGTATACTTGACTTTGCTGTATGCGATTAAGTTTCAGTTCCGACGACCTCACTTTATTACGAACAGAATACTTCCCACCTCAGGATCTCATTCTCCAGATTCTCAAGGCTTTATGACTCCTTTAAGAGTGAGTGAGGAAGAGGAGGAGGTTAGGGGAACCAATCTCCCAGGCACCTCTTCTCATTATGTGTCTTCCACATTACGCCTCATGACTTGCTCACATCCAGTAAACCCAATCCACCTTTCATTTTCTACTTTTCATTCCTTAATGGTTTGCAACGTATTTTTCATGGAGATTTCCCCACCCTAATGCTCACTGCCCTTAAGTTAGAAACAACTCATAGCCACCTTCTGTCAGATTTCTAAGGTGGTAAATCACACAGGAGGAGATCATCTTTTCTTTGGAACTGCTGGTCGAGGCTTTGGTATGGTGCAACTCCCTAAGAACTAGGTCACCAGAGCTCCATATTTCCTACTCCAAACAACACCTTTGGCTTTTTATCCAATCCAGTTAGAATTCTTATTATCCACAATAGTTATATTCCTATTGCTCCTTGGGGAAGTACAGGATCAGCCTCCTACGAGCCTCTGGGCATAACATTTTCATCGATTGATCACTACATAACCTTGTTTTGTGGGTGTTTCTATTGAAAGGCACTTGTTTACTATATATTGCTGATTCATTGGCATGGGATTTATGACCACCTAAAATGCAAGCTTACACAAAGGTGATACACACATTTTATTTTTCTTTTCTCTGAGGCACATCACAGCCTTCACTTATTAAGAAATAAACAGCACTTTAACACCGTGCTTGGAGCCATGTAAAGATGAAATCACCAGCACCACCATCAAGAATGTGAAAAAAGTGGTACAAAGAGATCAAGAAAAGAACACTTGCTTATAGCATAAGAGCTAAAGAGAAAAAAGCATAATCTTCCTTGGCATCAGCTGGGAACTTGGCAGGGCCCTCAAATGTTTGCTACTGATTTGAAGATTATAAATACATTTTTCTAAGTTGTATGGTGCCATCGAGCCAACGTTGACTCATTGTGAACGAAAGTTGGAAACTTGCCCTATTCTGCTCTATTCTCATGATCTCCACTATGCTCAAGTCCATGGTTGCAGTGCCTATGTCAATCCATCTCATTGAAGGTCTGTCATCTTTTTTGCTGACCCTCTGCCTTTCCCGGCATGATATCTTTTTCCAAGGACCAGCCCTTCCTGTTATACTAGTAGGATTCATGAGTAATGACAGCTAACTGTAATTACTCTTGTGTCCTCTTCAGTTCTACAAAAGTGCACACCACTTGGGTTCTGTTAAAATTGGCCACCTATTAATCTACATAAGAACTCAGTAATTCTGATTCTTTTTAGATAGAAAAACTTCTGGTTAGAGGACAAATAGGAAGGGAACTTTCACTCTTTGTCCTTCAATATCTATATAATACTACAACAAGCTTAAAGTATTACATCTTAAAAATACTTGTATTTGTATATAAATTATGGTTACTTTTAGGGTTTTGCACTCAGTGACAGCAGTAAGGACTGACTTTATCAGATTTTGTAATTTCGGCTACATGTTAATTAGCTAATTTGTTTCCCTGCTAAAACCAACAATTGACCTAGGTATAAACATATTTCCTTTAATGATTTTTGGTAGAAATAGTACACAGTGAAGCTTGCTCACATTCTATATATGTAATGCCAGCTCTGTCAACATGAGACCCAGAATAAAAATGGTTCACTGCACATGGTAATAAGCTAATACCCTAATGAATGAACACAATATATACACATATGCGTTCTGCACATATTATTTATAAACCTCAAAAAAAAAGAGTATGATGCAGTTGGAAAATATATGTATAAAATAAAGACATTAGGTGGTCTGGCATTTGAATCTCAGAGCTCCTTGTGCTTATTATAATCTTGGGAGCTTTTCTTATATTTTTTCAGGCATCAGTTTTATTCATTGAAAATTGTGCATGAGGACAAGAGAAAATCCTCTAGAGTGAGTATGCAAATAAAAGGAGTTATTTTATATATAGAAATATCTTGACACATACATTCAATTAAAAGTAGCTATGTTGTCAATGATTTTAATTTTAATGTTTACCATTTTAACTCTGAAGCAGTCATCTGAGCAATACAAGAGAACTACTGCACAGTTTAAAATCAGGAAAGGGGAGCATCAGGATTGTGTCCATTTCTCTATGTCTTTTCACTGTGTAAGCGGAGCAAATCCTTCAAGAAGCTGGATTCTATGAGGAAGAATGTGGCATCAGGATTGGAGGAAGGCTCACCAACAACTGGTTCTATGTAGATGACACAACCTCACTTACTGAAAGTGAAAAGGACTTGAAACATTTGTTGTAGAAGACCAAAGACTACAGTCTTCAACATGAATAACATCTCAAAATCAAGAACAGAAAAATACCTACCACTAGACCAATAAGTTGTCAATGATTTAATCTTACTTGGGTTCACAGTCAACACCCACGGTAACTGTAGTCAAAAAGAGAAAAAGATGTGTTGCGTGGAAAATCTGCTGCCAAGGACTTTTCCAAAGTGCTAAAGAGCAAAATTGTCAGTTTAAAGAATAAGGCATACTTGGTCCAAGAAAAGGTCTTTTCAATTACTTGCTATGCATCTGTAAGCTGGACAATATGAAAAAGAATGGAAAAGAAAGAGAGGGAGGGAGGGAGGAAGGGAGGGAGAGAGAGAGAGAGAGAGAGAGAAACTATGCCTTTAAGGTGTGGTGTTGTGGATGGGCGCTGAATATTACACGGACTGCCAAAAAGCTAAACAAGTCTGTCTTAGAGGAAGTGCCACTAAAATGCTCTCTAGACAAAAGGAGCACTTTGACTCACATCTTGTGAGCATGTTGTTAGAAGGGGCCAAAATTTTGACAAAGTCATCATGCTGGAAGTGGAAGGTGGGAGAAAGAGAATATCCTGAATAAGATAGATTGTCACAGTGACTGTGCCAATGCGTTTGAGCATAACAGAGAATGTGCGGATGATGCAGGACAGATCAAGGTCCATATCTGTTGTTCAAAGGGTCACTGTGAGTCATAGGCAACTGGATGGCACTTGACAGCAAGAAGTATGCACTATGCCTTTAGGTACCAATCCAATCTTCCACATCTCGGCCTGAGACTATTCTTTATTATTTATGTTTCTACTAGGAAAAGGTCTACAAAGTTCCCAAATTAAAAGCATGCATACACAAACACCAAGTTCGGTACTTCTAAGTTTATTCCAACTCATCACAGCCCTCCCTCAGGTCTCCACAGCTATACACCTTGGTAGGAAGAGACTATCTTATCTGCCCCTCCCAGGAGCAGCTGGTGGGTTAAAATGACTGACCTTTTTGTCAGCAGCCCAACATTTCATCTACTAAGCCACAAATGCTTCTTGCATGAACATAACCATCTCATATTTAAAAGGTGAACTAAGCTAGTACATAGTCAGCTCTTCCTCAACACACTTCTGTCTCTAATTCCCCTTACCTCAGTTCATATGCTCAAAGCAAATCTCTGTGGCAGCGATCATCATGAGGATAGAAACATGACAGGGCACGGTTCCTATCCAATGTTCATAGGTAACTAGGAGTCCTACTTATCCTAATGACACTTAGCAACAACAATATTCCTTATGGCTCTTTTCATAACTCCCCTTCTTACACTCATGAATCCAATATAGTTTTTTATGGTCCATCTGCCCTATTACAGTTTTAAGTATATCTGGGAGTTATCAAATGTGCCTGTGTAACCCCAGCCATCTCCCAGGGAGATGGTTTCAGACTGCCATCCATCCTTTGGATTAAGTAGCTCTACAGGCCATGCACTATGCATTCAGGGAACCTTTGTGAGTATCAGTCATACATACACATATATAAAAGAACACTTTGCCTTTTTAAAATTAGTTTATTTCTCAAGTCACAAAGCTCTGATCATGTTTAAATAAACTGAGATATCAGGCACAGCTTTTCCTTTTGCTTTATTGTTTTCAGTTCAGCATTAATTATTTGCCATTTATCACCTCCCCCCCCCCACACCCCACTGAGCAAAGTGCATTCAATTGTAATTATCCTTCTCGGACTTAATTTTGCTATTCTGTGCCCATAGCTTTTAAAGCTTTTGACCCCCTGGTCTTTCTATATTATTCCTCAGTTCTCCCTGGTGTTTGCGACTTCCACTAAGGACCATCTGTAGATTTAATTAACTTGTTGAATAGTCTTTCTTCCAGATCATTAATGAAGTTGTTAAATAAGCCTGAGCCTGGTGTTCATCCTTGTGGTATCTTGATGGTCCTTCAACCCCAATTACGCACTACATTTCCCTATATTTACATTCCCTCGTCATTTCTAACTATTGAAAGGTTCACTTCCGAATCATTGGAAATGATATTTCAAATAAAAATTTACATGAAATAGTTCTTGCTTATTTTTCTTAAATCTGACTTAACGATCCTTAGTGGAAAGGCAATTTATGGCCACAGTTTCCCATATCACCTTGCAAATTTAGAGGGATAATTCATTTAATATTTTAAATCATGCTATACTGGTCTTTAAAATCAGACAGCTATTCTGCTTCAAAAGGGGCTATGTCTACCTTTCCAGGGAGTCTCTTTTAATACAGTTGATGTTTAAAAGGTGATTCTAAACACTGTGACACTGATGTGTCAAATGCAATCATGGTCATCCGTGATGGACAGTGTTTGGTGAAGCTCCTCAATTAAAACAAGCTTGGAAGTAGGGATGGCATCCACTTCTGAAATAGCTTGCCTCCTGAAACCCTATGAACTTGGAGAAACAAAGAAAGTTATACAAGTGTTCATGTCTTTTGTTCATAGGGTCTCTAATAGTCATCTATGACTCAACGGCACTTAACAACAACAACAATCCATTTTCTAAAAGAAAAGTGTTTTATAGTATCTTTTGTTTGTCTTCAGAGTCAGCTGCACTGTTGTGAATATGAAGAAATGATCATTTTGGTCAGGGCTGTTGTGACTTTTCAGTTGTGGCTGTGGAAGGATTAAGTTGTGATTAAATGTGCTAGATTGAGCACTCATATTTCATTTCTCTACCGCCCCTAAATCCTACAAAACACCTTCAAACACTGAGTAGGTTCCAACTCATAGCAACCCTTTTCTCTTCTTATTACTGGTGAGTCAGTTTCAACTCCTAGCTGACCTTCCACTGAGTTTCCAATGCAGAGAAGCTGATAGACTGGAACCACAGAGGAAGTTCTGCTTTTGAGTTAGCAGTCCAACTTTCTACAGACTATGACACCAGAGCTCAGGAAGATGGTAAAATAATTTATAAAAGTCATAAAACCTCAAGGACAAAGCACATGGAAGTGGAGGCAATGGCAATATAAATTTTGAAGCTAGAAATGAGATGGATGGGTGTTAACTCACACTTGAGAAAATTGAGTGCAATGGACAAAGCTAAGAAGCCACTTGATTTATACCAGAGAAAGCAGGAACCAGTGGTATCAGCTAGCTGTGAAAGCATCCAATGAAGGAAACCTGAAATAAGAAGAGTCACTGAAAATCAGAAATATGCATCTCAAAGCTACACCCCTGCCTTTCTCCCACGTTAGCAAGATCTAGATGAAAATTAGAGTGTAACACAAAAGAGAGGTGTATGTGGGATTCAGGAAGCGGGAGATCTAGTAACAGAGGAGATAATATTGAAAGCAGGTTTATTCTCAGCAGAGGGTACAATAAAAGCTGAAACAGTTCAAAGCAGAGATACAACCAAATACAAGAGGGATCAGGTAAAAATTTACATATTGCATGTGGAGCTCTTTTCTTTATCCGTTTCCACCTGGTGCCCAGACCACAAGCAGCTCATTTGAATTCCTAGAGGCAGGAGAGGAATACTCTCTGCAGAATCCGGACAGTTTGAGTGAAAGAAAGCAAAACCATGGACATCAAAAGCCCACACTGATTAACTGATGATTCAGTGAATTTTCCTCTCTCTTACTGTTGAACTTAGCAGACAGCCAAGAATTACTGGTTGTCTGAGCAGAAGCAAACATAAGGTCAAGCAGGAAAAGCAAATTTAGACAAGACAGATTTTATTAATGAAAGAAAAAGTAAAAAAAACTCACTTTGCTATTATCCTTGGAAATCACAGATACTAAATACATGAACAAGAAACAACCTCTTAAATTAAAAAAAAAAACCAAAAAACAGTAATAAAACGAGATAAACTACTCACAAGATTTTTAAGATAAAGTTGGTGAGTTTTCCCCACTCTTCTAAGAATAAAGAATAAAACGATGAGATCAGCAATGAACAATCTGAAAATAAACTTCAGAAAACAATTCCACTGACAATAATACCTAAAATGGTTATATAGGTGATTACATAATAGTATAATGAATATCAGTATAAGTGATAGTAACAACAATATTAAGAATAATATAATTAAGGATAAATTTAAACAGAAACGGAAGACTTGTACACCAAAATTTTAAGAAATTGTTGAAATAAATAAAAGACCTAAATAGATGGAAAGGCATCCTATACCTGTCTGGATTGGAAAATGTGAGGAGACATAAGAAAATTAGGTGTGAAGAGGCTAAAACAACTTCCAGTTGTAGAATATTCTTGTTAGGTGTCAGTGAGGTGAGTAAAACTCATAGCAAGCAGATGAGCTGCAGATATGAACCCTGTCCTAGCCTGTGCCATCCTCATCATCTCTGACATATTTGAGCTCACTGGTAGTCACTTTGTCAATTTACCCAGTATAGAATTGAGTAGATAAAATGTTCTGGAATATTTTCTTAATGAGAGAAACATTTATAAAATACTTAAATGATTTTAATGGATTGAGAGTACATTATTATCTGAGGAGAATTTGGGATTGCCTCATTATTGAATAAAAAGAAACAAACAAAAAATGCCAATTTTTTATAACAAAAATTGTGTGGAAAGCAGGTATTTGTGTTAAAAAAGAAGTAAGGTGAATCCACCAGTTGCTTTGCCGGAGAAGGAGGGGTAATTTCCTCCTGTACCAGTCAGATCTGATTTGACGGTACACACACACACAAAAAAAAAAAAAAAAAGAAGAAGTAATGATATTCAACTCTATCGCTCACCTATACATATTGTCAAGGACAAGGAGATCTGGTGGTCTCATGTTAAGAAACTGTGCTGCAATTCCAAAGGCACACAGTTCAAATTCACCAGCTGCTCCACAGAATAATGGGTAATCTGCTCCTGTGTGATTTACTGACTCTGAAAATCTAATACAGGGTCTGCTAGGAGTTGGTTCTAACTTGACAGCACCGAACAACAATAGCTTACATATTGTCTACACAGGAATACTAACACAAACATTGAATGCAGATCTAGCCACAATCCGTGAGGAAAAACTGAGAAGCAGTTCTAAGTGTATGTATATAAGTATGTATGTATTTGTGAGTTCGTGTGCATGCATGTGTGTTCATTGTGGGTGAGATGTTGAACAAGAGCTAAATCCTCATCTCCCATGGCAGAAAGTCAACAGATATATCTAAAATGAGACAGACAGACAGATAGACAGACAGAGACCAACCCAAACCAAGAAATGGCATGAAGCACAATGTAATATGGACCTGAAAATTCTTGCAAAGAAAGAATGGGACAGAATAGGGACATGGAAGTAATGATTTTTTTTTATAATTTCCTTGTAGAACTATTTGATGCCTTAAACAACATGCATTAGAACAAGACAGACCAATAGATAAAATATACTTCACAGAACAGGGTATCTATGTGTCCAACACCCATATGTTCAATTATATTAATTATACAACTAATCAGTTGCTTTTGAGTTAATTCCAATTCATGGTGACCCCATGTGTGTGAAATTAGAACAGTACTCCATGAGGTTTTCATTGTCTGTGATCTTTTGGGAACAGACAGAGAGGCATTTCTCCTGAGGCACCACGAGTGGATTCAAACTGCCCACCTTTCATTAAGTAGCTCAGTCCTTAACAATTTATGGTTATCAGAGAACTGTGAACTAAAACCACAATGCAATAGCACTGCATCAGTATAGTTAAAATTAAAAAATAGACAATATATTTGATTAATAAATTTTGGCTGAAATAGAATTTTCATGAATTAAAATCAGGAATTTAGGAAATTATGTGGCACTAGCATGCCCAATAATTCAATTTCTAAATGTATATTGAACAGAAATGCATACATGTGGTAACTTAGGGACCTACACAAGAAAGTATATTATTCTGGTTTTAAAAGAGCTTGTTTTGTGGTGCTTGTTTCAATTCATTGGAAACTTACATACAATAGACTGAAAAAACGCTAGATCCTTCCCTTACCCTATCTTCATAGTCATAATTGTGCTTGATCCCATTGTTGGAGCTACTGTGTAAATCTATTTTGTTGAGGGGAGCTGTGCTGTTCTAGAGGTATGGAGTTGTGCTTCCAACCAAAAGGCATGTGGTTCAAATCCACCAGCTGCTCTATGGGAGAAAAGTGAATTATCTCCTACACAAATCACAGCCTCTGAAAACCCTCTGGAGGGTCAGCTATGATCATGTTCTGAGCTGATGGAGCATAACAACAAGAACAATCCCTACTGAAGGGGTATCATCATGTATGTAACTTATACTACTTTTATTATATAATATACTTAATTAATTAATTATATACTAGGACCAAGAGGCAGTCATAAGAACAGAGCAAGGAGACACTACATGGTTCAAAATCAATAAGGGGGTCTGTAAGGGGTGTATTTTGTCTCCATATCTTTTCAATCTGTATGCAGAACAGATCGTCCGAGTTGTTGGGCTGTACAAGGAGGAATGTGCCATCAGGATTGGTGGAAGAGTCATCAAACACCTGCATTATGCGATGATACAACCCTGCTTGTTGAAACTGAGGATGACCTGAAGATCTTGCTGCAGAAGGTCAAGGTCTTCAGTATGGATTGAGACTCAATATCAAGAAACAAACAACAACAAGAACAACAACAGCAACATATTAATGAGCTGGAGCCAAAAGAAATGAACATCCACGTTGAGGCAATTGGGGAGGTGACATGGCATAACGAAGGAAAAAAGAAACAGAATTTGAAATTAGCAGGTGTCATTTCAAGTCTCTGTTGCCTCCTTTGCTAACATAAAGTCTACTTTGCTTCTTAGCATTAGTTTCCTAACCTGTAAATGAGGATGGTAATAATACATCAGTAGTCCTTGGAAAGAGACATCATGCTTGGACAAGTAGAGGGTCAGCACAGGACCGGAAGACCCTGGATGAGATGGATGGATTGACACAGTGACTGTGGCAATGAGGGCAAGTGTGTCAGAGATGATGAGGTGGCTCAGGATAGGGCAGGGTTCAGAGCTATTGTTCATAGGGTTTCTATGAATTGTTGTCAACTCAACAGCACATAACAATAATGAAGTTGTACTGTTAACCTAAAGTTAGTACTCCCTTGGGGATCTGAGTCCTCCTTTGTTAGGGACAAAGCTGGACAATCTCCTGTGTGATTCACAGGTTCTGAAAACCCACTGGAGGGTCAAGTACGAGTTGGTCCTGACTTGACAGAAAGGAGTGAGTTGAGTGAGTTCCTGGGAATTGTTACAAGAATTAAATCAGAGATAATGCAATGTCAGAAAAATGCCCTGAAATACATTTCAAGGAGGGGGTGATATTAATTTAAACACAAGGAGAAAACTAGTCTCTCTAAACATTAAAGCAGTGTTGATAGGATGTGAGAGAATTAATCAGAGCAATATACTTAACATTCCAGAGTTCAACTGGAAAAAGTAACACAGTAGTGATGAGCTCTGGCAAAGACTTTTTTAAAAAAAGATGATAAAGAATGGTATTTAAGAGCTGGACTTCTGAAGCAGAGCATTAAAATCACAGCCCTAATTGACCCTTCCTAAACCTGTCACCCTGGGCATATATTTTAAAGTGCTTAATCTCAATTTATTTTATAAACGAGGAAAATCATTGATCCATTCATCTATCCATTCATTCGTTCTCCCATTGACTTAAGAAATGTTTCTATTTGTCAGACACCATCCTAGAGCTGGAGCTAAAGCAACAACCTGACAAAAATCTTTTATCTCCATGTGGTTGGCTCTCCAGGGGGGAGGAGAGACAATGACCAAGACACATAAGTGATACATAGCACTCACCTAAGGAATTAATAAGGGCAATGCATACAATAATAGATCAGGGAATGAGGTACTAGTGCCGGGTACAAGATTCATGGTTGTGATCTTAATAGAATGATTATAATGCTTCACTGAGAAGTAACGCTTGAGTAGAGACTTGAAGAATGAAAAGGAATTAGTTGTGTAGATAAATGGAGGGAAATCATTCTAGAAAGAGAGAACACCAAGTGCAGAAAGCTTTCATGCTTGAAAAATGACCAGAGAAGGTAAAATTAGACGAGTAATGTGGGGTGAGGGTTATATATCATGTATCATTAACTTGTTCCTGAATTATGAAGTTTAAGTAATATAGGCAAGTGCATAGTACAAGGTCTGGCTGATTGTAGTTTGTTGCCTTCTCTTCTGCTCTGACGTCCAGTGGTCCTGTGTACAACAGAAGGAAACCCTCACTAATCTTCCACCACCTCCATAATCTCTGCTTTGTTAAACCTCTAGTTGCAGTCATTGTGTCAACCCATCTCATTAGGGTCTGTCTTTTTTTAACGAATTCTTTATGTTTCCAAATATGATGTCATTCTATAAAGATTAGCCTCTTCCTGATAACATGACTG
Source organism: Elephantulus edwardii (assembly GCF_000299155.1). Lineage (NCBI taxonomy): Eukaryota > Metazoa > Chordata > Mammalia > Macroscelidea > Macroscelididae > Elephantulus > Elephantulus edwardii. Next base: position 2,319,069 of record NW_006399859.1, read on the forward strand.
AAACATGAAATGAAGTCTCACCATCCTTGCTTTCAAAGAGCACTCTGGCTGTACTTATTTGAACACAGATTCATTTGTTCTTTTGTTAGTCTGTAATATACTCAACATGTTTTGCCAATATCACAAGTCAAATGAATTCATTTTTCTGTAGTTTTCCATGCCATTGTGCAACTTGCACATGTACTGAAGCAATTAAATATCCTGTTGCTTAGGCCCTTAGTCTTTAAAGTACCATTTTTTGGTTTTAGTCATTTAAAGCAGTCTTGGTGGCAGATGCCAATTGCAACATATCATTTTGAGTTTTTTTGATTGCTACTTTCATGGGTGTTGACTGTGATTAAGTAAACTGAAGTCCTTAGCAACTTTAATCTTTTCTCCATTCAACACAACACAACACAAAACAAAATAAAACAAAACAAAACAAAACATATTTGCTCTCAAGCTAGTATCAACTCATAGCTGACCCGCTTGCAAGTTTTCAAAGGCCATAAACTGCAGGGGAGGAGACTGTTCATCTTTCTTCCTCAGAAGAGCTGGTGGACTGAAACCCACTCCTGTTAAGTTGGCAATGCAATGCCACTCCTTCCACACTAGGACCACCAGAACTCTCATTTCTTCATTACATAATATTTATTGGTCCAACTGCAAGATGCTTTATTTTATGCTGAGATGCAATCCATACTGAAAAGTATGATCTCTGAGCTTCACCAATTAGCTTCATCAATAAGTGATTCAATTCTTCATTTTCCTGCAACCAAAGTTGTATCTGTGTGTCACGTTTTTTTCCACAATCCTGACTCCACATTATTCTTCATACATCCAGCTTTTCAGATTGTCTTGTCAATATACAGATGGAATCCATATGGTAAAAGCTTATAACCCTGACAAATACCTTTTCTGATTTTAAATCACACAATATCCTTTCATTCTGTTCAAATGGCTCTTTATTAGTCTATGAGGTTCTACAAAAGCACAATTAAGTATTCTGGAATTTCATTCTTCTCAACAGTTTTAATCATTTATTATCATCCTCCCAATCAAATGTTTTCACATAGTCAGTAAAACACAAGTAAGTATCTTTCAGCTATTCTCTGACATAAAGAAAAATATTATATAACAACTTTGGATAAGGAGTTTGCTATTGTTGTTGTTATTGATTGGAAACATCAAACAACTGATTCATAGCTGGCCCTCGAGTGAGTTTTGGGAGGCAGTAAATTGCACAGAAGGAGAATGTCTATCTTACTCTTGCTGAGAAGCTGGTGGATTTGAACCAAGTACCTTTGAGCTGTGAGCACAGCTCCTTACCACAAGGCCACTGGAGCTCCCTTTGGACAAGTGAAGGTTCAGCATAAAGAAGATCCTCAAGGAGATTGGCTGACACAGTGACGGCAACAATGGGTTTAGGCACAGGGAGACTGAGAGAAGACACAGCACAGGATCCCGAGGAGTTTCCACAGAGTGCAGAGGGGTGGCAATGAGTTGAGTCAACTCCACAGCACCTACAGACCACCACAATTTAAATGGATTTTTACTACCTTGATTCAGGTTTCAAGACACTGGAGAAGCACTGCTGCTGCCTCCAAGGTGACTGCGAAGAAATTCGTGAAGAAGAGGAACATGGAGGCTCTCCACAACCTGAGGCACAGAGTGTGTGGGGAATACAGAGGCGATCGGGGTTTCCGCACCTTAGAAATCAAACATCCAAACAAGTATGATGCTTACCATTGGATGCTTGACATTATTTAACTGAAAGAAGGTCACAAGAATTTTATGAAAGTACATAAAAATGTCTTCAAATTGGTTTTCCTATTTCTAAAAAGAACTGCCGAGTAATTCAGGAGTGGGGCCGGATCATGCGCAGTTGAGCTCAACAGGGTCCTGGCCATGTTATGAAAAGCCAGACCAAAAAAAAAAGAAAAAAGAAAAGCCAGAGATTCTCTGTGGGGAGGAAAGGAGGATTCATTTGTCCTCCTGAAAGAAACTATTTACCTTTGTCTCATTAAGTGTTGTGTGGTTGCCCCCAGCTAATAGCATCTCTACATACAACAAACCAAAGCACTGTCCAATCCTTCACATGCTCACAAATACAGGGCAATATTCTTCACAGCTGTTACTGCTTCTTCCATTCACAAACATGGTAAGCAAATGCCATAGGATATCATTTCCTATGATAGCGTTCCTGTAATAATCAACTTGTGAGGGGAAGAACAGAACTGGTTTTAAAAAAAAAATCACAAGACACACAACAAACCGTGAGAGGATAAAAGAATCCTGATTAAGGCACATGCTATTTCAGTTTGGTGACACCATGTGCTAATAATTGCTTTTTCAAATTAGCAATATTTGGTAGAGCATGTTTTTATTCTCCAGGGGATGAGATGTTAACCATATCTATTTCCAAGTCACAGGGATGAGTGGTAGAAAGAAAGAGGCAAGAAAACAAGTAAATAGATGATTAAGTATTTTTAAGGGAAACGCCAGCTTGAGGCGGAGTACGTTGGAAGGGGACAGGAATGTCTGAAAGAGTTCTCTGCAGAGAATCTGAAGTTCATACAGGTGTGAGAGAACAAAAGAAAATGGACGCAGGATGTGGTGGGGAGAAAGAATGTGGACAAGAGAAGCAAAGTGTTCCAGACAGGAAAAAAGTCCCAGGATAGGAATATTATTGCTTTGAGAAAATCTGAAAAAGTTCCATTAAAAGGAGCTTTGATTCCTTGTTCGAATGGAGAGGATGGCCAGTAAGAGTCATACATACTCACAAAAGGACTTGGAATTAATAACAATGGCAATAGGAATGATTTAAGCCTTTGCTGTAGCAGCTTGATAACTTTTGGTTTTGCTGGGGATTACGCTAGCTGCAGAGCTTTTTATGAGAGTAGAAGAGTAGGAGTCTCATGCCCTTTATTCTGATGTCTTTAAGTGATGATGATTTAGACTGGGCAGTAGGATGGAGAAAAAATAGATAAATTACGGTGATTGATGGGACTGAAACAGAGAGAGAAGAATACATCAAGAACAGATCTGACTACACAGGATCCAAAAATGTCAGGGATAAAGGTGTGTGATTGACAATGATAATTTTCTAATTGTTCCCAAGATAGATCATGATGACAGTATTGTGGCTTTGGAAACTAATGCAAAAGTAAAACTCTCTCAGTGCTTCCTAATGCTATCTATTTAACAAATATATTGAGTAACTTGTATGTGTCAGTTACCACCCTGGTTCCTAAAAACAGTGACAGTAAAACAGACAAAATCCCTGCCCTTGTGGAGTTTCTAGTCTTCTGGGGAAGGTAAACAGTGCAAGTGTGCAAATACACAACATTACTGTGTCAGATTGACAAATACTCTGAAGAACAATAAAGTTTTTGTTGGGGGAAGGAGAAGTGTTATTTAGATAGGGGACCAGGATCTCTCTGTAAGACACTGGTGCAGAAACCTAAATGAGATGAAGGGGATGACTGTGAAAATACCCGGAGGAAGATCATTTCAAACAGCGAACAAGCCACATGTGATCAGCATGGTCCAGGAAGAGCAAGGGGACACCATGAATATAAAAGAGGGTGTTCCAGCAACGGGGGAGACGTTAAGTGGTGAGGGCAAAGATGTAGTAGGCTAGAGATCCCAGGAAGGTCTTAACGTCTTCTGAACCATTGTAATGACTGTGGGTTTCATTCCCTGTGAAATTAGGGATTCATGCCTTGAACTTAGAACAGATAATAACTAACATTTTAGCAATTATCCTTTGGCTACTGCATTAAAAAAGACTGCAAGTGAATAAAGTTAGAAGGGAGAGCAGCTGTGAGGATTTTACCATAATTGACATTATCAATGATCATGGGCATGATTTGTAAGGGTAGAGATCATATAAGTTTGGATTCTAAATTTTTTTTAATGATGGCTGAGTCAAAGAATGTATATGTGTAGTACTGGAGAAGAGTCTTGAACATACCATGCATGGACTGCCAAAACCCCAAATTGGCCTATCTTAGGGTAAAAATAATTCTCTCCTTGGAGGCTAGGGTTTTGAAGCTCTGTCTCACATAATTTGGGCATGTAGCCAGGAGAGACCAGTCCTTAGAGAAGGACATTATGCTCAGAAGGGTGGAGGGATAGAGCAAGAGAGGAAGACCCCAGATGAGGTGTATTGATACAGTATCTGGGGCAATGGGAGTTGAAGAGTCAGAATTAGTGAGTCTGGCTCAGGACAGGGAAAGGTTCAGAGCTGCTGTACACAGGGTTTCTATACATCTCAGGTGACTCAACAGCACATAACCACAAAAACATTCTATATTTGCTGTTTTATTTAAGCCCCTTAAATAAATGTTTAGAGTCAATAAGACCTCGAGGAGGGTCTTTGTATTTAAAAGTCAGTTGTTACTACATTTTGGAGGACCATTCTTCTAAGTGGTACCACACTCTTCTGTCAATATGCTGTACGGAGGTAACCCAGGGTTGCCATGATGCTGAACCTTGTGCCACTGGGGTGTCAAATGCCACAATAGTTACCCAGGGTGGGTAGTGTTTGGTGGAGCTCCCAATTTAAGACAGGTTTGAAAGCAGGAGTGGCATCCACTTCCTAAACCACATGCCTCTGGAAACTATGAACTTTGAGAAATGATGATAGTTATAGAAAGGCTTCAGGCGTTTTGTTCATAGGGTCACTATGAGTCATGCTCGACTTGATGACGATCAACAAGTACTGAAGAAAAAACAGAACATGTCAAGTATGATTGTTAGATTTAGCACTGAGGATCAAAAAGGATAGAGTTTTTTTATCAATTGGAATGAGAAATGGAGTTGGAGATACTAGATTGGAGAAGATTAAAAATATTTTAGATTAGCTTTCAGTAACCAATATTTCCTATCAAACTGGGGAGGAGGGTGGAGAGAATGGTGCAGCAGTGAGGGAATGAAAACCCAAAATCCCTGTAAATGTTCATTAAAACTAATAAAATTTAATAAAATAAAAAAAATCATGCATTTTCAATTTATATGTATGTCTTTACGTCTGCTACATGCTGAGGAAAAAACTCATGAACAAAAGTTCCAAAATGTGAAATAATATTGTACACTGCAAGTGACTGGAGTAGTTTAGAAAGTGCTGGAGTTTATGACAACCATGCCAAAAAGAAGGAGGAGATAAAAATGGAGAGGCTGTCAGAGAGCCAGTCACTGAAGTCTTTCTTTCTACTCACACTGTAGAATTTAGACTTTCTCTCATAAACACTTGAAGAAGTACTGAAAGATTCCTTTAGCCAGAAAGATTTTAACAAAATAATCTTCTAAGAGGAGCTCTGGTAGTCTAGTGGCAGGAAGCTGCACTGCAGTCCTGAAGGCACATTCGGAGGCCACCAACTGCTCCTCTGGAGAAGGATGGTCAATCTCCTTCCATGCAATTAACTGCCTCTGAAAACCTGCAGGAGGGTAGCTATGGGTTGGTCCCTATTCAACAGTACACAACAACAACAAAAACAATTTTCTAAGATCTACCTCAACTAAAATTGCTGTTATCCATGTTGTTGATTGCCTTTGAGTAGAGCACGACTCATAGCAACCCTATGAACAAAAAGCCTTAAGCCTTTCTATAACTATTGATATTTATCAAAGTTCATAGAGTTTCTGGAGGCATATTGATTAGGAAGTGGATGCCACTTCTGCTAGATAATTTCAAAGTCTATATGTGAGCTCATATGATTCAATCTCCTACTTAAAAACACATTTGGTCAGCAGTATGGGGTTGGAATCCAGTTTGGAAGTCATCTGTAGCAGCTGAGTTCTAAAGAAGTGTGTTTGCTGATTCTGGTGAGGATTAGGGTGGAATGTTGACTTGCTAATGGGTGTGAGATGATGTGATTTGGCCTATTTAAAAACACATTTGGTCAGCAGTATGGGGCTAGAATACAGTTTGGAAGTCATCTGTAGCAACAATATAGAGAGAGCTCTGTTGACCTAGTGAATAGAAAATTATGCTACCATGCCAAAGGCAGATGATTTTAATATGTGGGCCTCAGGCCTGGCTTTAATTATTTTTTTGCCAAACATTCTTTTAAGTGGTATAGCACATTGCTGTGCAGAGGTAACTCATGGTTGTTTTGATGCTAAACATGGTGACACTGATGTGTCAAATGTAATAATGGTTACCCATGGTGGTTAGCATTTGGTGGATTAAAACAAGCTTGGAAGCAGGAGTGGCATCCACTTCCAAAATGGCTTGCCTCAATGAACATGGAGAAACTATGAAAATTATACAAGTGTTCAGGTCTTTCATTCATAGGTCACTATGGGTCATCTAAGATTCTATAGCACTTAACAACATGTTAAAGTGGAGAATATTTTAAAATTACACTAGTCTACTACCAAGCCAGAAATGACTTATTTTTCTTTAAACCTAACCAAAATGAAAGCTTAGATTT